>NW_021703774.1:145932237-146312590 GCF_005190385.1 Monodon monoceros
GTGTGTGTGTGTGTGTGTGTGTGTGTGTGTGTGTGTGTGTGTGTGTGTGGTGGATATATCGATCTCACTCCCAAGGTCTAAACCACATATCCAACTGCTTCATTTTATCCTTGTCTCTGGTCAAATGTCAACATTCCTCAGTGAGGCCTCCCCAGGTCACTCTCTCTAGAACAGAAGCCCCTCTTGCACCCCGTCCTTTCCTGGCTTTATTTTCTTCACAGAATGGATCTCATCCAACAATCTGTTCATATTTGTTTGTTTACTTGTTGACTGAGTTCTAAGGGCAAGTCTTAGTGTGGTTACTTCTCATCTGTATCCCAGCCCCGAGCATAGAGCCTGGCACATAGTAAACACTCAATAAATATTTGTTAAATGAATAAACACACAAAAGAATGACCTGTTTTATAGGCAAAGTAAACTCACAGTGGTCCCCCCGAGTCCCCACCCACCTTGCTCTCACCTCCAGTTTTCGTGCCGTGGCATCCTTTCCCAGCATCCAGCACAGAGCCTGGGCATCTTCCCTGAGAGCTCCTTATCTCTGGCCTCCCACATCTGCTCAGGGAACGTCCTACAGACTTAACCTTCACAAAGGCTCTGTCGGCTTCCCACTGCTGTGATCCTAGACCTCGCTGCCTTTTTGCTTCAGTAACAAAAAAGTCTCAGAACTGATTCCTAACGGTGGCAATAATAACTTGTATCATTTATTAAGCACAGGCACTGCATCAGTGATTACAGAGATGTCGTTTAATCCTTTCGATAACCACAAGGGATAGGCTAGTTCCTTAACAAAGAGACACAGGTTTGCTAGATTCAGCAACTCATGTGAAGTCACTCAGCCAGTAAACCTCAGAGTCAAGTCTAACTCATTCATCGTGTATTTAACCACTTCATATCCAATGCCCCCGAATGGCCCGCACCATGCATCACAGGCAGATAGATTACTTTTCTGAAGCATAATGCTTCTTTGCTGAAAACAGGATGCCTGCCGACGTACATACACACTCCTCAGGCTGGCTTTGCCATCTTTCACCAGCCTTAGCTCCTCTCTTTCCCTTCAAGTGACTTCAGGCTCTTCCACGGGGCAACAGGTGTCTCACAAACACACCACCTGCTCCCTGTCAGTGGTGCCTTTGCTTAATTTTGTTCCTTTCACCTGGAATCCCTGATCTGTTTCTTCCTCTACGACCCTTCCTCAAAGATTATCCTCAAACACCTTGAAGCCTTCCTGGTTCTTCCGCAACCAGATAAGCTCTCTCTCCACAACAGTTTGTGTCACTTATTCCCCAAATATTTACTGAATGCTTGCTGTGTACCAGGTAGTTTTCTTGACATTAAATATCAATATACATTATGGGAACACTGAACTTCAAAGAGAAAATAGAATTTGCCAAAGCCCTCTCCCAGGAGTCAGATCTGGATCTCCTTAATTCTATACCCCAATTCTGTCCAACCCATCCTAAAACTCCCCTCAGGACAAATGGCTCAGCCCTCAGCCCCTCTCCCCGCACCAGATGCCCTGTCAGTGCTCTGCTGTCAGAGAACAAATGCCAGTTGGATCTCAGTATTGCTTCTTCCTCCCCTCCTTACCCGGATTTCCCTGCTCTCACGGTAAAACTCCTTCTCTTCTATCTTCTCAAACAGTAGAACTCTCCCTGGCCCAGCAGAGCAGGCAAATCCCTTGGAATAGGCTGCGATGGCAGATACCTGGGGCAGGGACAGCTGGTGGTGGCTACTGGCCATCACGACCTGCTTGTAGGAAGGGACTGGGGAGGTGATTGTTGGAAATTCGATCAGGCTGGAAAAGAAGACAGCATGTAAAGATAACAGAGACGATTCCAAGGAGATGAATCCTGCTAGGGATGAGAAAGAAGGGCTGTCCTTGGGTGTGGGAGAAACCAGCGTGAGCCCCTTTCCCACGGCCCAAATGCTCCCCTTTGGCTGGGAATGCTACCTGAGCTCCATGGAAGATGGAAGGTTGTGCATTTATGTGGAAGTCTCGCAAACCTGTGTGGTCACTGTTTTCATTGTTATTATCATATTCATTTTGTTGTTTGGAAAAAAGTGGCTCAGAGGGGTTGTTTCCAAGGTCACAAAATTAGTAAAGGGAAGAGCTGAGACTTGGGTTTTTTTGTTTTGTTTTGTTTTTTGTTTTGGCCTTGTTGCAAGGCATGTGGGATCTTAGTTCCCTGACCAGGGATGAAACCTGTGCCCCCTGCAGTTGAAGCGTGGAGTCCTAACCACTAGACCACCAGGGAAGTCCCAAGAGCTGAGATTTGAATCCAGGTTTCCATTTCCTCCCTGCCTCCCTTCTCCTTCCTCCCTTCCTTCCATTGTTTCTCTTTCATTCATTCACTCATTCATTCATTCATTCATATAACATTTACTGGAGTTATGCTGTGTTAACAGCTCTGTGAAACAATGGTAAATAAGTTGACACAGTTTCTGCCCTGAGAAGCTGATGGTCTAGGGGGCATGTGATAAGGACTGTTAAGGGCAGCTGAGTAGGATGGGAGCAACCAGTCAGCAGCTAACGAGGGTTTTCTGAGGACAGTTACAGAGGAGCACCACCTATTTGAGATGAGCAGAGGCTGAGAGCTCCCAGCTGAGAAGTGAAGGACAAAGAGGACTGTGTCAGGCATGTGTCTATGTCCGGGGGAGTGGGGTCGGGGTGGGGGCAGACCAAGCCCAGAAGCAGGAGAGTACACGAGGCATGTGCGGTAGACAGGGGTAAGAGCTGATGCTGCAGATGTAAAGAAGGGTCCGAGCAGCAGGGACATGTGGGCCAGGCTCAGGAGTCTGAGCTTTATTCTTGGAGCCCTGGACCCACTGAAGGATGGTGAACCCAGAAAACTGGAGGGCATATGGTCTTATTAGGAAGTTCTCAACATAATCACGATAAAAAAAGGAGATGTCAGTGGCATGGAGGGTGGTGAAAATGGGTGAAAGCAAAGTCACTGAGGAAGAGGCATCTACAGTGTGCCATTGTGGTTGAGGGCTCAGGCTCTGGGGTCAGACAGGTCTGGGTTTGAATCCTGACCTGTCATTTAACAGTGCTGTGATACTGGGTGAGGCACTTAACCTCTTTGAGCCTCAGTTTCCTCATCTATAAAACGGGCATGATAATAATATATACTTTTTAGGGTAAGGCTCAAATGAGGATATATATAAAGTGCTTAAGGCAGTGTCTAGAACACACAATGGTACTTTCCAATATGGGTGAGATACGACTGTTATTGGTTGCAGTAGAGGTGAAATAGACAGCTCTATCCTGACCCCCCACTTTAGCCCATATGCTTTGTCAGATTGACCGACAACATTTCCTTGAACTTCCTTGTTGGTCTGGTGCCTCCCACTGAATTGTAAGGTCCGATGGACCTGTGTCCCCAGCACCTAGCAAGATGCCTTGCACACTGCAAGGGCTTGGTGGACATTTTTATTTAATTGATTCAGTAAATTAGGCAGCCATTAGAAAACATATTTTTGAAAATCTGTTGTTTTGAAGACATCATACTAAAACGTTTATAAAATGAGATTAGGTATAAAAATAAAAAGGATTGTATCTAGGTTACGGTCATAACTTTCAAATTTGTGCTTGAATATGGAAGAACACTAGAAAGACAGAGGGAAAATGAAAAGCGTTGATTTTTAAGGTAGAGGGGATAGGAGTGATTTTTAAGGAATGCTGTTTTTGGTGTAATGCTATTACCATGATGAGTGTATTTTTCCAAGAGCTCCTGCCCAGAGGGAGCCGTTACCTCTCGGATTCCTGGATCACCCCCAGGTTCTTCATCTCGCTGGTGGGCTCCCTGACCATGATACTTGTCTCCCAGCGTTGATCTCCAGACTCAAAGAGGAAGAGCCTGCCTGTATCAGTGCCAGCAACAATCTTGTCATCAGACACCCAAGTGTGGGCGAGATAGTTTTGGGGTTCTCCCCTCTGAAAATTAGTTTGCTTCAAGGTTCCCTCAGCAAAACGGAGAAGCTTAAACATCCCATTTCCAGTGACACAAATCTGAGTGTTATCCTGGGGATTGAAGCTCACCTGTAAAGTGGGAAGGAATTAAAGAAAAAGATACATAAAACTAAACTTGATGGCATTATTTCCCATTTTACTAATTACGAGTTATCCCAGGTAGCTCATAGGATCTTTTAAATGTCACTAAATCATATAATTTTAAGACCATATTTGACAAGAGGACAGATCTATATCCATTGTATTTGTACAGCCCATGAGTCTTTAACCTAGGAAACCTTCAAAAGTCATCTGACAAAGGCCAAAAAGCAAGATGAGCAGGTCTTGACAATCACCAAACTCTGTGCCAACAAAATGGAATGAAGGCTCAGTTGGAAGCATAAAATGAGGGTTTGGCAGGTTTACGTGCCCTGTTCAGGGCAAAGGAACCACATGTCAGGGACTAAACTTCCTTTATCTCTACCCTCATCTCAATGCGCAGTCATGGGCAGTCAACCTGTCACCTCCACTGGATGGTGAGCACCTGGTGGGGCTGTGGCTTTTTCATCTCTGTATCCCCAGTGCCGGGTTCAGCGCGGGCATCCAATGAATGTTTCCTGGATCTGTTTGAGAGGAAGTGCTCCCTGCTCTGAATAGGATGCCATATCATGCCTTACTGTGACCTGGGTGAAATAATCTTCGGGCTCTACCTGCCTTTGCTCTGATTCCGTGATCAGCAAGCAACCTTCTGACTACTAATTTCATCTCCCAAGGACTCTGTTACCAGGGAGGAAATACACTGGATAAATGCTGTGTGTTCTGGTTGTGACATGCTGGTTCACAAGCCAGACTCTTGTGAGAATAACGGAGTCTGTGCCTGAGATGCTGACTAGCAAATATCTCTGAACGTGAACAGAACTGAGTGCTTGGACTTGGCAAACTGAGCACTAGATCCTAGACCAGGTTGACTGCTCCAAGAAAAGCCTCCTTGGGCCCCAACCAGCCCCCCGACACATCCTCTTCATTTTGCCCTCAAACCACGATAGAAACTTCTGCTCCCCACGTAAGTGCGATTTCATGGACAGCTTCCTAAAGACCTACCACTTCACACCACCTTCCTGAAGTCTTCCCACTGCCCCGCAATGCTGCCCGGAAGAGGCCAGGATCAGGGAGAGACAGCAAGTTTGATCAACCTGCCTCTGGGCTTGACCTGGGACCAGAAAGCAGTTCTGGGCCAAAGTGAAGAACACAGTCCCTGGAATCAGGGAGCCCTGGCTCTGCTAAGTCCTTGGAGCCTCAGTTCCTTCATCTTTAAAACAGAGACAATAGGGGCTTCCCTGGTGGCGCAGTGGTTGAGAATCCGCCTGCCAATGCAGGGGATACGGGTTCGGGCCCTGGTCTGGGAAGATCCCACATGCCGCGGAGCAACTAGGCCCGTGAGCCACAACTACTGAGCCTGCGCGTCTGGAACCCATGCTCAGCAACAAAAGAGGCCACGATAGTGAGAGGCCCGCACACCGCGATGAAGAGTGGCCCCCGCTTGCCGCAAATAGAGAAAGCCCTCACACAGAAACGAAGACCCAACACAGCCAAAAATAAATAAATTTAAAATAAATAAATAAAACAGAGACAATAATTATGCATACCTTTTATGGTGTTGTGAGGCAAATTTTAAAATGCATTTTAAGAAATTAGCACTATTCCTGACACAGAAAAAGCATTTAATGAGGGACAGCTTGTACTATTTTTTAATAATTTGCACCATACTTCTCGTGCTGGGTGGTACCTGGTAGACAGCATTGTTCTGAGTATCAGTTCTAACGATGGCCATTACTTTCTGTTTTTCCCACAGCCAATAAACAAGGTTTGACTCTGGAGGTGAGGTCTGGGTCAAGAGGTATTTGGAGTCTGGAGAAAAAGCCATGCAAATGAACTTCTGAACTGGGAAGTCAAAATTATTAAGGACTTTGCGCTTTCGGCAAGGAACGGCTGACAGTTCATAAATGGTGATGACGGGTTTTTCTTGCACAGTCTCGGAGATAGCGAGGTATCGCCGATTGGGACTGATGGACAAGGCCAACATGCCCTGACTCTTGTCTGAGCCTGCAAACAAAGGAGAGGGGCTGGTGAGGGGAGATCATGCATTCACCAAGATTCAGCATGAACCAGGCACCGTGGTGGGCACTGCCGAGGCAAGAGGAGAAAAGTGCAGCAATAGGTCATTGTCAATCCCTGTGTCCCTCGGGGCAACTGTGTCTGGGCTATTATGAAAATAACTAGGATGGGCACCTCACTGAGGCCGTGGTGGGAGGATAAGTCAGGGAAGGATTCCTGAAGGAAGATGAAGGGGGGGGGGGGGGGGGGGGTGGGGCACGTCAGGAAGGGCAAAGGTGTGGATGTGAGAAAGGGTATAGATGGAGGGGGAACTGCACATGGTGGGAGATGGCTGAGCATCCCCTGTGAGCCAGGGGTGACCAAAGATGGGTCTGGAGCATGCAGTAGGGTCAGATCAGAGGCCTTTATGCCCTGAGCAGTCAGCACTCAATACTCTTCCTCCACTTTCCAGGCTGGGACGCTAACCACTAGATTCCTCAGCCTCCCTTGCAGTTAAGTGATCTATGTGACATTCTGGCTGAGAGACAGATGCAGAGGTCTGCTGAATGGGCTTTATGGTAAAGCCCGTGCTTCCTTCGAAACCAGGAGGGATGCATTGTATCCATTTTTCAGGAATAAAGAGGCGATATCTGGTGGTCAAGCACTCTTCTTGTCCATGAGGTAACAAGCATGAGAATGAAGTCCATCGGCCTCTAGAGAGCAGAGCCTGATGTAAAGATTAAACTGCAAATGCTTTATTTGGGTAATGTAATCAGGTCTGCGTTATAATTTTCATGGGCCCTAGGCACTTCTGCTTTCATGGGCCCCTTCCTCCATTAAAATATGGTAAAAATTATACTTTATGACTCATTGGTTTAAAGAAGAATATAATCCATGCTAGATTCACTAGTATTATATTCATTTTTCCCTGATTTTAAAATAAATTAAAATATTTTCTTGGGTCCCTAAAAGCATCACGGGCCCCAGGCTGTGCCTCACAGTAATTTGGCCTGATACAAGCCCCGGGCGGGGCGGGTGAGAGAGGCAGGGGAAGCTGTGCTAGAAAGTGACACGTTGGACTCCATGCTGCTGTGTCACACAAGCCGCAGCAAGTTGGACCAGCCCGCGGGCTTCTCTGGAAGGGCTGCAGAGAATACCTGCACCTCTGAGAAGAACCCAGGGTTTGGGTCACTGAGAGCCTTGCATGAGAGTTTGGACTTTACCAGGGAGGCCAATGGGAAGGCCCTGGGAAATTTTAGGAAGGTCCAATGTGTGTTGTAGAAAGATCCCTCTGGCAACTGTATGGAAGACAATCCTGGAGGGAAGGAAACTTCAGCATGTTATTTCAAAAACCGGGACACATGGCAGCAATGAGCAACAGGAAGGCAGTAGGGGCGATGGGAACAGGAGGTTAGAGAAATGCTAAGGGGTAAAACCAGGAGGACTCAGTGAAGGTGGGGTGAGGGGCTGATGGAGAGAGAGGAGCAATGAATGACATTTAGGTTTCTGGTTTGGTGATGGGAGTGGTGGTGACAACGGAGATGGAACACAGGCTAAGGGAGCTAGGGGCCATGGTGAAGGTCACGTCCACTGTTTTTCACTGAAAATAGCCCATGCAAATATTTCTGATTTAATCATGCTTATTTGCTTTCAGTTTTTTATGATTTCTTATTTAGTTATTTATTTTTTTGCACTGAAGTCTTTAATCCATCTCAGGTTCATGGTGACTCCCCTTTCCCAAACATCAATACCTAACTGGTTATTCCAGCACTAACTACTAATGCCACCTTTATGTTGTATTAAATTCATTTATCCATTGTGTTCATTTATGTGTGTATTACTGGGTTCTGGGATATTTATACTAGGACTAGATTATTTTTGTAATCATATCCTTATCATGTGTTTGGATAGCTGGCATAGTAGGCTCTTAAGGAAAGAGGGAGAAAAAAGGAAATGATAAATTCCATTCTGGATATATTGTGTGTGAGGTACATACTGCAGAACTTTAAAGAGGTCTAGCAGGCAGCTGGATATGATGAAAGCTGGGGGAGATGTTTGGACTGAAATATAGATTTGAGATAAAAGTCATGGGGCTATAAGATATTGATGAAAGAAATAAAAGATGACGCAAACAGATGGAGAGACATACTATGTTCTTGGATTGGAAGAATCAATATTGTGACAATGACTATACTACCCAAAGGAATCTACATATTCAATGCAATCCCTATCAAATTACCAATGGCATTTTTCACAGAATTAGAACCGAAAATTTTTACAATTTGTATGGAAACACAAAAGACCACAAATAGCCAAAGCAATCTTGAGAAAGAAAAACAGAGCTGGAGGAATCAGGCTCCCTGACTTCAGACTATACTACAAAGCTACAGTCATCAAAACAGTATGGTACTGGCACAAAAACAGAAATATAGATCAATGGAACAGGATAGAAAGTCCAGAGATAAACCCATGCACTTATGGTCACCTAATCTATGGCAAAGGAGGCAAGAATATACAACAGAGAAAAGACAGGCTCTTCAATAAGTGGTGCTGGGAAAACTGGAGAGTTACATGTAAACGAATGAAATTAGAACACACCCTAACACTATACACAAAAATAAACTCAAAATGGATTAAAGACCTAAATGTAAGGCCAGATACTAAAAAAACTTTTAGAGGAAAACACTTCTGACATAAGTTGCAACAAAATCTTTTTCAATCCACCTCCTAGAGTAATGAAAATAAAAACAAAAATAAACAAATGGGACCTAATTAAACTTAAAAGCTTTTGCACAGCAAAGGAAACCATAAACAAAAAGAAAAGAAAACCCTCAGAATGGGAGAAAATATTTGCAAATGAAACAGTCAACAAGGGATTAATCTCCAAAATATATAAACAGCAGCTCAACAGCAAAAAAACAAACAACCCAATCAAAAAATGGGCAGAAGATCTAAATAGACATTTCTTCAAAGACATACAGATGGCCAAGAGGCACAAGAAAAGCTGCTCAACATCACCAATTATTAGAGAAATGCAAATCAAAACTACAGTGAGGTATCACCTCACACCAGTCAGAATGGCCATCATCAAAAAATCTGCAAACAATAAATGCTGGAGAGGGTGTAGAGAAAAAGGAACCCTCTTGCACTGTTGGTGGGAATGTAAATTGATACAGCCACTATGGAGAACAGTAAGGAGGTTCCTTAAAAAACTAAAAATAGAACTACCATATGACACAGCAATCCCACTACTGGGCATATACCCTGAGAAAACCATAATTCAAAAAGAGTCAAGTACCACAGTGTTCATTGCAGCTTTATTTACAGTAGCCAGGACATGGAAGCAACCTAAGTGTCCATCGACAGATGAATGGATAAAGAAGATGTGGTGCATATATACAATGGAATATTACTCAGCCATAAAAAGAAACGAAATTGAGTTATTGGTAGTGAGGTGGATGGACCTAGAGTCTGTCATACAGAGTGAAGTAAGTCAGAAAGAGAAAGACAAATACCGTATGCTAACACATATATATGGAATCTAGAAAAAGAAAAAATGGCTCTGAAGAACTGAAGAAGGGCAGGATAAGAATAAAGACGCAGATGTAGAGAATGGACTTGAGGACACAGGGAGGTGGAAGGGTAAGCTGGGA
Source organism: Monodon monoceros (assembly GCF_005190385.1). Taxonomy (NCBI): domain Eukaryota; kingdom Metazoa; phylum Chordata; class Mammalia; order Artiodactyla; family Monodontidae; genus Monodon; species Monodon monoceros. Next base: position 145,941,937 of record NW_021703774.1, read on the forward strand.
CGAAGTGAGAGAGTGGCATGAACATATATACACTACCAAATGTAAAATAGATAGCTAGTGGGAAGCAGCCGCATAGCACAGGGAGATCAGCTTGGTGCTTTGTGACCACCTAGAGGGTGGGATAGGGAGGGTGGGTGGGAGACGCAAGAGGCAGGAGATATGGGGATATATGTATACATATAGCTGTTTCACTTTGTTATACAGCAGAAACTAACACATCATTGTAAAGCAATTATACCCCAATAAAGATGTTAAAAAATAATCTGCAAACAGTAAACGCTGGAGAGGGTGTGGAGAGAAGGAACCCTCCTACACTGTTGGTGGGAATGCAAACGGGTACAGCCAGTATGGAGAACAGTATGGAGGTTCCTTAAAAAACTGAAAATAGAGTTACCATATGATCCAGCAATCCCACCCTGGGCATATAACTGGAGAAAACCATAACTGGAAAAGATATGTGCACCTCAATGTTCACTGTAGCACTATCACAATAGCCAAGACATGGAAGTAACCTAAATGTCCATAGAGAGAGGAATGGATAAAGAAGATGTGGTGCATATATACAATGGAATATTACTCATCCATAAAAAAGAACAAAATCATGCCATTTGCTGCAACATGGATGGACCTATAGATTCTCATACTGAATGAAATAAGTCAGATAGAGAAAGATAAATAACATATGATATCGCTTATATGTGGAATCTAAAAAAAGGCTACAAATGAACTTATCTATAAAACTGAAATAGAGTTACAGATATAGAAAATAAACTTATGGTTACTGAGGGGTAAGGCAGAGGGAGGGATCATTTGGAAGACTGGGATTGATACATACACACCACTATATATAAAATAGATAACTAATAAGGACCTACTGTATAGCACAGGGAACTCCACTCAGTACTCTGTATTGGCCTATATGGGAAAAGAATCTAAACAAGAGTGGATATATGTATTTGTATAACAGATTCACTTTGCTGTACACCTGAAACTAACACAACATTGTAAATCAATTATACCCCAGTAAAAATTTAAAAAAAGAAAAAAAGAAAGGAAGGCGGAGAAACAAGAAGGAACAGTTAACAAAAAGTTGGTATACAAACAAACACTGTATAAAACAATAAAAGAAATATTTACTTTTGGCCTTTAGAAAAAAATTTTTTAAAAAGTCACGGTGTGGAGTTTAAAGTGTGCACATAGATGAGATTGCCTGGAGGACGGAAAGGGCAACAGTTCACTCCTTCCTCTGCGCTTTTGTACCAGGGCTGTACTTGGCCTAGCAGGTGTGCTGCTCATTTACATAGTCCCGCTCATTTGAATACATACCTGTCTCCACTACAATACTGAGAGCTCCTGGTCTGGCTTTCTTGCTTATTCATTCTTTCAATCACCAGCGCCTGCCACCAATATACGCTGACTGCAGAGTCTGTAAATGCTTTCTCATTGTTTTAACCCAGTCAGTGACTGATTCCTCCTTGAAATACGTTCACCTCTTGCATGGATTTCCTCTTATCTTTCTGGCTACTCCTCCAAAGACTCTTTTGCAGGTTGTTCCTCATTTCCCTGGCACTATATGTCGGAGGGCCCCAGAGCCCAATCTTTCAACTTCTCTTTCATAAACATATTCACTCCTTGGGGGATCCAATCCATTCTAAGGACCTAATATTTCACCTCCATGCTGATGACCCTCAAATTTCTATCACCAGCCTGGACCTCTCTCTCTCTTGAACCCAAACCTGACATCAAAGTGCTTGCTTAGGATCCCATCTGCATATTTAGCAGGCATCTCAGTCTTCCCATGTCAAAAACTAACCTCCTGATACGCTCCACAAAGCCTGCTCATTCTGAAGTCTTTCCTGCTTCAGTTAGCAGCAACTCCATCCTTCTGGTTGCTCAGGCCAAAACCCTTGCTTTTTCCTTTTCTCTTCCACCTACATCAGGTCTATGAGGAAACCTGTCACCTTCACCTTCAAAATACAGGCAGGCTTTGATCTCTTTTCACCACCCTATTGCCTGCCACCTGCTGCGAGCCACCATGTTCTCTCAGCTGGATTATATTAATAGCAATGGTCTCTCAGCTGGTCTCCTGATTCCTCCCTTGCCCCTCCTTAAATCTATTCTCTGTACAGTAGCCAGAAGGAACCTGTTGAAACATAAGTCAGATCATGTCACTCTGCTCAGAATCCCCCCTCACCCCCCGCCCCCACCCCCCCACCCCTGCTGGCTTCTCACTTCACTCAGAGTAGGAGCCCTTGACCTCAAAGCCCATGTGACGTTGCTCCCATTACTCTGCCTCACCTCTCACTCCTCCTCCATTTACTCCACTCCAGCCACACTGGCCTCCTTGCTATTCCCCTAACACACTCAGCACCCTCCTAACCCAGAGCCTAAAAGGTGAGAGGCAAATGTGTAGAGCACCAAAGAGATAATACAGGAGAATAAGCTTGGGGTAAGGGATGATTCCTTAACAAGACACAAAAGGAAAAAGTTGACACATTTGACTTCATTAAAACTAAGAATTTCTGTCCATCATACCATAAGGAGGAAGAAAACACAAGCCTCAAACTGGGAGAAATTATTTGCTTTATATATATATATATATATATATATATATATATAAAATATATATATATATCTGACAAAGCATTAGCATAAACTATAAAGTGTGCCCATAAATCAGTAAGAAAATTACCCCCAGAAAACACAGAATATGGATAAAAGACTTTAGACATTTCACAGAATGAGTAGCCCCTTAACCGTGTGAAAAGTTATTCGTCCTCATTTGTACTAGATAAATGCACATTAAAACCACAATAAGATGCCCTTTCTTAAGCATCAGATGAGCAAAAATTAGGAAATAGAAACTAGAAAGATAGCAAATGGGGGTGAGGTTGTGGAGGAATGGCAGTGTGAATTGGTACTGCCACATTACCCAGTAATTTTAGTCCTGGTGTGTGCCCTGGAGAATCTCTGCACAAGTGGATAAGTACACATGTGCAAGAATGTTTATAGTGGCATCATTTGAAATAGCAAAAAAAGTTCATTCCCAAATGTCCATCAACACTAGAATGGATAAATATACTTGAGAATTAGAGTCCTATGAGTAATAAAATGAACTCACTTAATATGTATCAAGATGCATGAATGTCAAAAGTATGTCGTTGAAAAAAAGAAGCAAGTCACAGAATACATACACTATGGTTACATTTATATAAAGTTGGTGAAGAGCACAAACAAAAAGGATACCTTACATAAGGCCACACAGATAGAGATGTGGTAAAATTACGTAGAGAAATAAGGGAATAATTACAAAGTCCAGGATGGAGTGAGAGTCTGCATGTGTGAGAAGAATGAAGTCAGGGAGAAACACTGGAACTGGTAATGTTCTATTTACTCTCCTGTTGGTGGGTTCACAGATCTTCATTTTATTATAGTTCTTTAAATATTACATATATGTAGTGCACAGTCTTTTGTATGCAAGTCACAATAAAACATGTTGAGTGCAAAAAAGAGTGGAAAAAGAGAGTAGGTGGTTAAGCTGTGGAAATCATGTATATTATTAGCAGCACCAATGCAAACGAAACCAAATGTTACAGTATACAGACGGTTATGTGTGACTTGGGCTGAAATCTCCAGTGTCTTCACCATACATGGGTTCAAAAGGTGCTGTCATGAAAGTGGTGTACTCTGGAAAACTGTTAGAAAACTCAAAAAGTGGCCCTGGTGACGACAAAGACAATGAGACTGAAGATGCATGAAACTCTTTAAAAGAATTTTTTCATTAAATCACAGTGAAAAAACGTACTTTTAAATTAACATGATTTTACATGTGATTTTAACTATGTATGATTCATTAATCTATACATTAAATAAGGCAAGTAGACATGTATTTCTTCTACATTTATAGAACTATATATATATTCAAGTTGGCCAAAAAAGTTTCCTTTCAATCGTCGTGTCGGTATTATGGGGTTATATTTGGCATACACGGTTATGTATGCGTCAGATTGGAAAGCGTTTTACCTGGAATGAATTTTTGCCACTTCTGATCCACATTGTACTTCACACAGTGATTTCCTGAAGGAAATATAATGATCTGTTCATCGAAGAAGAACACATTGTTGGACACGTGGGATCGAAGACCAAAAACATGCAGCGACTGAGCTACCACAGTGGACATGGTCCCAGTTAGGAGTTTCGCTGAAGATGCAGCGCAGCTGGTGAGCCTGGAGAAGCGCGTCACCCCGCCCACATTACCGTCCCCGCCCCCGCGACACGCCCCTAGATCCTCCCCTGGACTCCTCCTCCGCCCCCTCCCCCCAGCAACCTTCTCCCGCGCCCCCAACCCCTCTCCTGCCTCTTCTCTTTCCTTTGGCCTTCGTGGCTTCCTGCTCCTCCGGACGACCCCGAGGGACCGTTCCCACCTGTCGCTTCTGCTCTCTAGATCATCAGAGCACGCGTGTATACAGGGTACTACGCCTACGAATCCCAAGCAACGCTGCACTCACAGACGCCGGAGCGGTTCCTATAGCAACGGGAAACCGGAAGTGTGTCAGCAGCCGGAAGCGGAACTCCTATCAGAAAGTTCAGCTGCGTCTGGGGGCTTTCGGGAGCTGGTGCTGTTCGAGTCCACGTGGAGCACCGGGCGGGAGGGCAGGGGGCTGAAAGCGGGCGGAGGTGGCGACGAGGGGAGCCCTTTTCCAGGCGCGGGGGCCTCGGGCGCCTTCGCTTCCTCCGGCGGGTGTGGACGTGCGTGCTGCGAGATGGACACTCCCCCGCTCTCAGGTTCGGACTCGGATTCTGACGACCCCCTTGTCACAGACAGAGAGGTAGGTGTCATCCGAGCTCGTGGGGCTGCGCGCAGGAGAGGGGTCCTCACTCCCCGGTACTGACCGCCGATCGTGCCCTGTAGTTGCAGGAGGCGTTTTCCCGAGGGCTTCTGAAGCCAGGCCTCAACGTGGTGCTAGAGGGGCCGAAGAAGGCCGTGAACGACGTGGTGAGCTCGGGCGCCCGGTTGGAGGGTGCTGGACTTGGGATGCGCGCGAGGCACCGTTGTGCTCGGGAGGCTGCGTTCTAGTCCCAGGAAAGACACAACCTGCGTATTGCCAAGAGGGTCAACTACCTGTCGGGGTCTTGGGGGTTAGCTCTTCGTCCACTGGCCTGTTACTGTCTTGCGAGCTTAGTGTCTGAATTTCCTAGAATGGCCTGAAGCAGTGTTTGGCTGAATTCAAGCGGGATCTGGAATGGGTTGAAAGGCTTGATGTGACCCTGGGTCCGGTACCGGCAATCCGTGGACCGCAGGCAACATCTCAGAACAAGGATCAGAAAGCTGTTGATCCAGAAGATGACTTTCAGCGTGAGATGAGCTTGTATGTATGTTTTCAAATGTGGCAGAGGTTGTGGGTTCTTGTGCTGGAGAGGGGGAAGCCGTGAGCCCGTACTCCTCAGAGGTGTCGTAGGCCGGGGTGTAGGGAGGAAGGCTTCTTTGGACTGAAGAGCTAGGAGATTCTCCCTGGTTGAGAGAAGAGCCCCTTTGTCCAGCAATCACAATTTAAAGTCCAGTTTATTTTCAAATACCCAGTTTTAAAGTTTGTGTGTGTGTGTGCAGTTAATTATTAGAACAAAAATTTGCTTATGGAAGGCCCTTATATAGGCTTTTCTTAGTGACCAAATAAGAATGTGTAATTAGCATTTGTTTGTAAGTTAATGGGCACTTCTAAAGTGGTCATTCTCTTAAACTACTAATTTATTTTTAGCAATACTCCCCACTCCTTTTAAAAAGAGTGTACATCTCAATTTCTCCCATCAACTTAATGAGGTTTTATTACTGTTTTTGTTTGTGTGTGTGTTCTTGCTGGTGGAGGTCAGATGTTGAGACTCCTGACCTTGGATGCCTCATGAGAGCAGTGAAAAGGATGTAAGGCCTCTCTCCCTTAGCTTATTTTACACTTTTGTCCTACATCCTCAGCTACTGTCAGGCCCAGGCAGCAGTGCTTGCAGTATTGCCCCGCCTCCATCAGCTCAAAGTCCCTACCAAGCGGCCCACGGATTATTTTGCAGAGATGGCCAAGTCTGATCAGCAGATGCAGAAGGTGAGAAACAGAAATGGTTTTCTCTGGATAGCTGAGGCATTGTACTTAAGTGTATTCAGCTGGCTTATCTCCTTTAACATTTACACATAGGCATAAGCCCACTGATAGGGAATGGGTTGTCAGTGGACAATTATTATCTCAGTTATCTACATCAGATTCGTGCCAATCGCCACCAGTTGGATAAATGTAAGGGTGACATTTTCCTAATTTAAACAGTTAAGGGGAGGAAAGTACTGTAAGAAGTGTGGTCCCTGAAGTAAAGATGGCCTTTATGCATTTCCTAACTGGTTTGGTCATGGCATGATGCGTGGAAAAGACAATAGTTCTTTCCTGCCAATGCCTGGGGGCAGCACTATAACTGGTAGACAGTTACCTTTCTCTGGGCCTCAGTTTTCCTCTTCTGTGAAATGAAGGATTAATATATGGCTCAGATTTGATATAATTTAGAGTTAGGTAGAATTTGCCCTCATTCAACTTTGGGAGGCAGAGAATTACCAACATCTAATCCAAGATATACCTAAATAATTCCCTTGGGTCTCAAGCTGGATTTTCTTTTCTCAGTGTACTCAGGGAAGCTAATCTAGAGACGAGCCCAGACCCATCTCTGCACATTCAAACTGACAACTGCTCATCCTTTAACTGAAATGTGTATGTTTAATGCATGCTGCTAGGTACCTGATATCTGTTTGAGCTTTTATTGTGTATGTGGTGTATTGGAGAAGGGGGCCGAAGCTGCAGACTGGTTTCACCACAGTCTGCCGACAGTAGGGATGGAGAGAAGTTAGTCTTCTCTCCTGGTACCATGCCATTTTGCGTAATGGATCAAACAGCACACTGGGAGGAGGGAGGTCGCTTTGATATCCTGGTTGCAAGGGTGAGACTTTTGGTGTCTTGGACAAAGTGGTCAGCCTGTGGGCCTTATTGTCCTTGTGTGTAGAATGCAGGGCTTGAAGTAGATGATTCACAAGGTCCCTCTGAGCCCCATAGTTTGCAGAGCTGGGGATAACTGCTCCCTGCTGCAGTGCGTCCTAAGCAGCCGTCATCCCATTTTCAAATAATATAAGCTGATAATATTTTGTGTTTTAGATCCGGCAGAAGCTGCAGGCTAAACAGGTCGCCGTGGAGAGGTCGGAAAAGGCTAAGCAGCTGCGAGCACTTAGGAAATACGGAAAGAAGGTGGGAAGGAAAAGGAGCGGGCTTGGGACGGGGCCGAGTGTGTTTGTCAGTAGATTGCTTGGTCTGTGTTGGTTCCGTGCCCCGTGTGTGTTCCATCGTGTGTTTACTGTTTCACAGTGGCATGGGTGCTAGCGTCCGTGAGCACAATCCCTCCTGGACACCTGTGTGTAGCCAGAGGTAGTGTGGTCACTACCGGCAAGTCATGCGCTTCTCTGGGCTGCAGTTTGCACACCTGTACAGCAGAGAATTGGGTCCAGATTAATGGTTTCCCAACCTGACCTCACAGCACAGTCAACTGGGGAAACTTCAAAACAGATTTCTAGGCTTTGGGAACTTTGGGAATCTGTATGTTTTCATCCCTTGCCCCTAAATCTTCTCAGATGTTTCCAATACACATCCTGGTTTGAGAATCACTGGCCTAGATGATTATAAAGTCCTTGAAGGAATCAATCATATTATTGATTGTTATCCAATCAGAAAAAATGGCACCAGTATGTTTGAACTGTGACTGAGTTCTAATGTAAAGCCAGAAGGCATATACCATGAAACTTTCCTTGATTTCCTTATTTATTTCATGGTTACTTAAGAAGGAAGATGACAGGAACTAAACTTAGGGTTGTGGGAAGAAATGACTGTAAAGAGGATCAGCATGGGTGTTAAGACCTTGTTAACATTTTGGACGTAAACACTTGTGATCTGGGTGCTGAGCTGCCGTCCACAGTTGCAGTTATTTCCCTGATGGATCCTCAGCAGGGTATGAGCAGATTAGCATCCTGGGCTCTGCACAAGGGCAGCTGTGGATCTATTGGATGGATGTGGTTGGTGGTTGAGATCAACTCAAAGACTTGGGCAATTGGTTTAACATAACTTAAATTATCAAAGGAAAGAATAACTTAGTCGGGTCCATTAGCCCCTTGTTTCTAATGTGAGGAAACCTCAGGGCTGTGTTTCTCAGTGGGGGACAATTCTGCTTACCAGGGAACATTTGGCAATGCTGGAGACATTTTTGGTCGTTGCGTCCTGGTGGGGAGCGTCCTGTTGGCAGCTAGTGGCTAGAGGGCAGGGAGGCTGCTGAACACCCTACGGTGCCCAGGGCAGGCCGTGCCCCCCAACACACACAGTGATCCTGCCGCAGCTGTCATAGTGTTGAGATGGAGGAGTGCTGCCTTAGAGTTTAATCATCTCTTTTTGTCCTTAAAGCTTTTTTTCTTTGTTTTTCAGGGAGATTGTTTTCTCTGTTGGTACTTTCATGCCTAGCAACAGTAGGTTAGATATTTAATCTGCCCAAATATAATTAGTGGGAGAATTGGATGTAGACATAAACATGATTTGTGCAGTTTTGTAGGCAGGTTCTGTCATGGGGTAAGGGTGCAGACTGCCTGGGTGTGAATCTCAGCTCCGCACTTTCTCGTGTGTGACTCAGTCAAGTTGTGTAACCTCTCTGTGCTTCAGTTTCGGGGTCATAAGAATTTCTACTTCACTGGGTGGTTGAGACGAGAAATAGAGAATATACTTAGAGCTTTAGTGTAGTTGTGGCACATAGTCAGTGTTCAGCGGTGGTGGTAATGTCACAGCGTGGCTACTGAGAGAATGTAGACACTTGTAGTGCCGGCTTGGAGTGGGTTTGACAGTCCTGTGTCCACGTCCAGGTGCAAACAGAAGTTCTTCAGAAGCGGCAGCGGGAGAAAGCACACATGATGAGTGCCATTAAGAAATATCAGAAAGGTGAGTATATTCTCTCCTAAGGCTGCAGAGGAGCAGGGGTACCTGCTAATTCTAACAAACACGTAGTGCTCTAGAGGCTTGATTGATTGGGAACTATTGGACCTAAGGTTTGGGAATGGTGTGGGGAGCAAGATGGGCCTCTTAATACCAATTCCATAAGTAACATCCTTCTTTCGATGCTTAATCTTTTCTTAAAATGTGATGGTGCTGATCAAAGTACTTCTTCACTCCCAGGCTTCTCTGATAAACTGGACTTCCTTGAGGGAGATCAGAAGCCTGTCGCACGGAGCACGAAAGAAGGAGCCAAAGGCCAGCAGATGAAGAAGGGGTATGGGTGCCGGGTTCTGTTTTGGTGGTGGTGCATGCAGGGCCACAGTTCACAGTGTGACCTCAGTGCAGAGAGTGTGGCCTCAGCTACAGGCCGTGTGATGGGCCCGTTCAGCCACATCAGTCTTTGAAGTTTAAAATGAGGCGATTTCAGGATTTGGCACATTTTGAGTGAACACTCAGAAGTTGATTCCTCACGTGTGACGGTTAAGTGTACAGACCTAAGGTTCCCATCTGGACTCTGCCGCTCATTAGGAGGGTGGCTTTGAGCAGGTTACTTCACCTTTCTAAATGTTAATTTCCTTATCTATGAAAATGAGAAAATTGTAAGTGCCTCTTAATATTAGGAAGATTGAAAGGGATAATGTTGGATATTATTACTGGTTCTTTTCGTTTACCTTTATGCATTTCTGGACACCCGTCCTGGGGGAAATGGTCATTTCTGTATAATATAGTACATGCTGTGATAGAGGCATTAGATATAGTAGTCTGGAAGCACATTTTAGAAATATGTGACATGGTCCAGGGGTCAGGGTCAGGTGATGACTTCCTGGAGGAGGGTCCACCTGAGCTTAGTCTGAGGCATGAGTAGGAAGGAATTAACCAGGAGAACGGGAGAGACACGGGGTTTCGGGAAGAAAGAAGAACACTAATGAGCAGGAGCGTAGAGATGAGAGCAGCCAGCATTCGGTTACAGGGATACAGCGTGGGCAAGGAGTGGCGTGGTGTAGCTGGGGGGACCTGGGCCGAGTACAGGGCAGTGTTTGTTGGCCTTGTGAGGAGCCTGGGCTGTATCCAGCAGTCAGTGGGGAGCCGCTGATGGGCTTTATTCAAAATAGCGAGCAGGTCATGTTCATATTTTAAATATTTCAGTGTTGCTTGTGTAAGTGAGGGAGGCGGGGACTGTTACAGAAGTCCAGAGAACAAGATAATGACATAGAAATGTTAACGGGGGTAGAGAAGAGACAATGGGTTGAAGAAATATTCAAGAGGTTAAATTAGCAGGTCTCAGTAACTGAGCTGGGTGTAGAAAATGAAAGAAGGAAGAATCAAGGCCCACTCCAGGTTCATAGTGTGGGTGGCTGAGTAGATGGTAGGACCACCAGCCTCAAGTTAGGACATAGATACAGGAGCTGAAACCAGTCTAGAAGGGATGTGACGTGTGTGACTTTGGATATGGTGAATTGAGATTCCTGTGGGACGACCAGTTTTAAAATGTATGGCACCTGAATGTTAACTGCATTTAATATACTTGAGAGGAGCTGAAACAACTGAGGATGATTTAGCAAGATTTAGTGTAAGTAGAAAGGTTTCTGAAGATAAGTGGTAAAAGCCACACGATATATCTGGGTCTTTTCCTGATTCTTGCTTTGTTTTCCTGCTTTGGTGGTTAAGACTGTAAAGAGATGAGCTTGCCTGGGGAGTTTGTAGAGTAGAAATGTAGGGCCAAGGATGAGATTCTAGGTACAGTAGTCCCTGTACAGATAGGAAACTGAGGGTATTCTTGGGTCATTACATTCATCAGGATTTGCAGTGCTGAGGGTAACGTGTAAGACCGCTTTTTTCCAGGCCCAGTGCCAAGCGACGCTATAAAAACCAGAGGTTTGGTTATGGTGGGAAGAAGAAAGGCTCCAAGTGGAACACTCGTGAGAGCTATGATGATGTATCCGGCTTCCGGGCCAAGATAGCTCATGGCAAGGGCCTCAAGAGGCCTGGAAAGAAAGGATCAAATGTAAGTGAGCTGGGGGCGCAGGTGAGGGGCCAGAGCAGCTTCCTCTCCCACCCCGCCCCTCCCCTTCCCTTTCTTTCCCTGTATCCTGACCCTGGGGCAGAAGGCCAACTGCTGTGTGAATACATGTGGTGTTTCCTTTTCTGCAGAAGAGACCCGGAAAACGGACAAGAGAGAAAATGAAGAGCAGAACACGCTAAATAGGCAGCATCTTTGTATACAAAGACCAGGAAAAAGGGATGGAGACTTGGGATTTCACAATGCAATTGGATCCCTTCTGTTGGTTTCCTTTTGTAAAAATTCTTTCAATAAACTAAAGAAAAATTTTCAGAGAAATATATATTCTTGGTTAAAAACTCAAGACTAAAAGATTTAGAAGTTACTTTTTACATATTAAATAATACTGCCACTTATTGATAATAAATAAGTGAGCCCTGTTTAAGTTAAAAGCATGGATTCTGGGGCCAGACTGCTCGGTTTGACACCTGGCTCTGCTGCATACTTGCTGCTTGACCTTGGGCAAGTTAATTTTTCTGTGCTTTGTCATCTCCATGTAGTCAAGATAATAGTATCTACCAAAGAGGGTTCCTTTCAGCATTGAGTTAATATGTGTAAAATGCTTAGGACACTGCCTGCCGTGTGAGAGTGTATACCTGCGTAGGCTTATTTTGCTGGGTGGGGTGGCTCTCCCTAATGTCTGCTGAGCCATGGTGGTGCATGTTTGAAGCTTCTCCACTGCTGGCTGGGAGCTGTGCACAGGTTGGATGTGGTGGGCGGGCCATGTTTGGGCTTTCCTGTATCTTGAAAGGTGGGAAAGGAAGACAGCTTCCCTGCCCTCCTCTCTCTATTCCAGTTCAGAAGCCATACTTTAAGGAGGCTACAGATATCTGAGAACTCTATATGCTTAGGCAGAAAAAACAACTGATTTTCACATTGTTTCCTTGTAGCATCATTGGGACTTTAAAAAGGATCTCTCTGGTTTCCTATGATATTGAGTTTCTAGAACAAAAAGAATGAATTTAGTTTTTGTAAACTAATTTCAATGAGCAAAATTCCAAGCAAACAAGTCATGTTCTCAGAAGACCACCATGTTTAACCCTGACCTATTTTGACAGTCTGTACAATGGCAGTGAATGGGGTAACGTATAGTAATTCCAATAAGGAGCCTCAGCTCAGAGACTTTGAATTATATGTGGAACATATTGAGAGCTTTAAGAAAGGTGAACACAGATTGCCAGAGTTCACACTGGTAGGGACAAAAGTAAATTACTGATTTGAGTACTTCTAAAGGTTTTGAAAACAATGTACCTTCTTTCCTTTTTTTTTTTTCTTTATAGCAAATGGAATCACTTTCCTTAATTTCAGAGGTATACTTTATAGAACTCAGCATTAGCCCCCATACTGCTTTAAAATGCAGCTCCATGCATTGAAAGATAAGTAGGAGCTAGCAGTTCCCATTACCGAGTCCAGGCTGTTCTTGCTTTGCTTTGTTCCAATATACGTGGACTTCAGCTATCAAGGTGCAGTTATAGCAGCAGTGTTCCTCGACAAGACTGTTCATGTTTCAGTTACTAAAGTATTGTTAACCAAGTAATTGCAGAAAGTAGAAACTTTGCTGCTGGCTCTTCAGTTCATAAACCACTGCATAAAAGAAACATAATAGTGGCCAAATATCACTGCTTTTGAAGCATGTGGGTGATTGGCCACTGCACACCTGTTATTTAGTTCATGCACAGGTGGCAAGGAGTGCACTTATGTTGTCTCATCTCCAGCGATAAACCCACATGGCGTTTTACAAAAGTAAGTCATTGAAAGAGGGAATTGACCAACATGAAAGTGCAGCAAAGAAATGAAAAGTGGTAAGGTTGGAAGTAAAATGGAATAGAATGCAAATGGAGTTATAGGAGAGACAGGTGATGGGGGGATGGAGACAAGGCTGCTGTTGTAGAGACTAGATAGAGATGCAGCCAGAGAAATAGTGAATGTGAACTTAACAGAATGAGGAAAATGATGGAAAGGATGATGATGTCCCAGAGGAAGTGACACTGGCAGAAAACTTCCCATTAAAGGGACTCTTGGAGATATTTTGTGGCATTGAAAGTACAAATGATAAAATGTTGGAGGTGAATCTGATAGGGATAGAGTAGGATAATTCGTTTAGAAATCCCACTAGGGGATCAAAGACAGGGAATTTTAAAGGCATTCAGGAGACTGTTGTAAGCTAATGACCACTCAAGAAAATCCAGTAATCTAGCAATAATCAACACTACCTTAAAGGAAGACCAGGTGCATCCAAATACCAGGCACACTCAAGCCACAAATCCTGATAGTTAAAACACTGCCACCCCCCAGCACCTTGATGTGTTCACCCACCCGGAAGCTCTCCAAACCCTGCAGTCTAGGGGTCTTTGGAGGTTTCACTATGTGGGCGTGATTGATGAAATCATGGGCCATTGGTGATTAATTCAATCTTGAGCTCCTCCTCCCTCCCCAGAGGTTGGGTGGTGGGGCTGAAAGTTGCAAGTTTCTAACCAAGGCTTGGTCTTCCTGGGGAGCAGCCCCCATGCTGAAGCTGTCTAGAGGCTGCTAAGGGTCACCTCATTAGAACAAAAGACCCTCCTACCACCCCTATCCTTTAGGAAATTACAAAGGATTTAGGAGCTCTGCATCAGGAACCAGGAAAAGACCAAATCTCTTTCTATGATATCACAGGTCACCCTTTGGTCATTGATCATGGATTCCTTAGAGCAAAAAGTTTGTAACAGTTACGAGATACTGGCCCCCTTCTAGATTCCCATGTAGTCACTAATAATTGGTCTAGTCCAGCCTTGTATGAAAATGGCTGTCAGGGTGAGGCCACTCACCGTTGGAGCTTCCATTCAGTCTTGGCAGGATACAAAAGCAGGAGTGACCGCAGCAATATATGGCTTCACCCTTCAAGGCATAAGTCAGGAAGAGCCAGATGGAAGAGATATAGAGAGCAAGGAATTCGGGGGCAGGGTGGGGGGCAGTGCACAGAGCGTCCATGCCCTCCCTGGGTGAATGACTCTCCCAGCACCTCCGTGTGTTCACCTGCCTGGACGTTCCCCGGTTCTTGTTTCCCAGGACCTTCAAATGGTATCATGTGTGTGTGTGTGTGGGGGTCTTTTCTTTAGAGCTGTTTCATTTTTTCAGAAAGGAGCCCTCTAGCTTCAAACCCGGGGTAAAAATGCAGCATGTGCGAGTGAGAGGTTCAACCTCCTTTTCACAGATGGTCATTGTCTTCAGCCTTACACCTCACTCTGACCCCACGTCTTACTTAGTGTCCCTGAGCCCTGGGCTTTGCCCATTTCTCCAAGAGTAAACCTCCAGCGTGGGAGCTGTTACACGCCTGGTGCTGGGGTGTGTGGAGGAGACTCCCTGCAGAGCCCCCCTCCCAGTGGCCATTTCAGTTCCCTCCCACACACCCCAGTCTGTCCAGAGTCCTGACCTCCCTCCAGAGTTCTGGGTGGGCGGAGCTCTGTGCTCAGAGGTGTCCCGCTCGCATTTTGTGGTGTCCTCCACCCTCTTCCATCAGCTTTCCGTCTTTTAAACATGGCTTCAGTCTTCTTGGCTGCTAAGGTTTCTCTCTCATTTTCTCTGTTGTGGGTTCATACCTTTTAAAAAATCCATTTATTATCCTTTACTGGGGTCTGGAAGGCAGAGGAGATATTGTAGGCCTTTAGTTTGCCATCTTTAACTGGAATTCTCCCCCTAGTTTATTAAATTAAGGATATGAACCAGAAGGGAGAAATGTGAGACTCAGGACGGTAAAAGTCAGACCTAGGCTTTAAAGTGTCTTTTTTTAACCTGGGAAGCACACACTCTGGGCATTAACGACAGCGATTGACAGCACTGCGGGAATACTACTTGTGGTGACCATCTTCTCCAAAGCTCCACATTTTAGCCTTGTATAGAGTGATGTCATTGTAGACCCTGAAGTGGTTCAGCCTGTGGTCATCGCGTTGTGGGTTGACCTAGAGGGGGGAAGGCAGACATCAGAAAGAAGCCAGTGGGGAAGGAGGAAGACCTGGGCTTGTAGGGACCTGGACTTGAATCAGGCCTCAGTCTCCTGATGTGCAGCCTCTGGTGCTTTTCCTTGCTAAACCTGTTTGTGAAATAAAGACAACATTTCCACCAAAAGACTTGCAGGGTTGCATGAGAATCTCAACTGTGCAGAGTTGCTGCACTGCCCTTTCCCGCTGCCTACGGTGGAGGCCTGTGGACTCTTCCCCCCACTGGCATGGACGCTCCATGAGGGGAGGTGCTGCATCTATATCCCAGCACCCGGAACAGTATCCAGCACACACAGGGGACTCAAGACATATTTGCTGAATGAAAGATTGGATGTTGTTGAAGTAGTTACACAGAGAACTGAGTAAGAGTGAGTCCCGGGACACACAAATCTCACAGAAGCTACACTGTGCCATTAGCTAAAAGGTTATACTTTCAGCAAATGTTACCAGGAGACCAGAGGCTGAGCGATACTCACTGAGTGTGGCTTCCCCAGAGTCCCAGTATTGGGGTTGGAGTTCTCTGCCTGTGTGGGGCGAGGTGCCGCTGGGGGCAGGAGCCCCGTGTTAAGTTGGGGCTGATCAAACCTCTTCTGCCCCCAAACACATCATTCTGAAAGCTTAATTACCTTTTATGGTTGCATGACCCCTGGATCTAACTTTTCTGGGTACGCTTTCTTACTTTGCCACCAGTGCCATCTGATGGCATTGTCCCCAGGTTTAAAATGAACAGGTGTGGTGTATTTCCAGACCCTCTGAAACCCCACAGTGACTAGTGATCTGGGGGCCCACGCAGGGCAGGGCTAGCCGAGCCAGTCTCCTATCATGGCTGGTGGGCCTGCCCTGAGATGTGCTGGTCAGAGATGCAACACTTCTACCCATACACTTTGTACCCATGGGAGCCAGGCCTTTTCTCTTTAAGAAAATGAAGAGTAGTAAGTTAAATGACTTGTGCTTTGTGATATTTTTCTACATTGCTTAGTTATCTAACTTGGAGGATTTTTTCTTCACTCCGCCTTCCTTCGTTCACAAGCCCCCTCTCCATTCCCTTAGTCACTGTAAATTATGTGGCCCCGCCTCCCATCCTCCTCCTTTACCCTTTGAGCGTTTATCTCTTCCCCAGCTGCCCAACAGCGCCTCTCCCTCTGGACTCAGTTCTTGGGTAAGAGGTGAGGGCTCCTGCTGGAAGCCTCTCCCTGTCTTGCACAGTCTCCTCCCTCCAACGCGATGCCCCATATCTGAAGAGGCGCTGTTACAAGTGAGCAGCTATTTGCGCTCTTCACTGGTAAAACCCGACTCAGTGAGATGTTTATTCCAATCTCCATGCAGTAGCCCTGCGCAGAACCAGGGGTTGCAGAGCCATGCCCAGACTGGAGTTGTATAAATGGGTGAGAAAGGGCTTCCCTGGTGGCGCAGTGGTTGAGTCCGCCTGCTGACGCAGGGGACATGGGTTCACGCCCCGGTCTGGGAGGATCCCACATGCTGTGGAGCGGCTGGGCCCGTGAACCATAGCCGCTGAGCCTGCACATCTGGAGCCTGTGCTCCGCAACGGGAAAGGCCACAACAGTGAGAGGCCCGCGAACCACAAAAAAATAAAAAATAAATGGGTGAGAAAGACAGGTGCCTGTAGAAATATGAGGACTACAGGGTGTGGGGAGTTCTTGGGAAGGGAGCACACTAGAAAATTATTCACCAGATAAAGACAACAGGGATTAAGCCACCAGGCCAGGAGAAGCACTGAGTTGGTCCTCAGTTGGGCCCCATGCCGTCTTGTCTATTCTTCCCCCTCAACATCACAGTAGCCTGCATTTACTGAGCACATGGTGTGTGCTAGGTACCATTTTAAGCAGTTTATATATGTCTCAGTTCATCCACACAACAAACCTTCAAGTGTTGACACTATTATCCCCATGTTAAGGCAGATGAATGGAAGTTAAGAGAGGTGAAGTTCACAAAGCTAGAGAACATTGGAGCTGGGATTCGAACGCAAGCTGTCTGGCTCCAGGGTCACCAGGTTACATTGATGCACTGATACTGAGCTGCAGCTCAGCAGGAGCACATGGTGCTCAAGAAGCCCAGGGGGAGTGGGGGACAGAAGTGTCTTAATGGGCTTTAGGGAGGAGGTGACTCCTGGATTTCATGTAGGGTGAGTGGGACTTCTCAAGGAGTGAGGGCTGGGGGCCAGGAGGCATCGGCAGGGCAGCAAATATAAAGACAGGGTGTGCAGGTCTTGGTGCCTTTGAGGTAATGAAGGAAATTCTGACACAGCCGAGGAACAGTGTCTCCAGCCTCACATCTTCCACAAAAGAAACAGATGGGCTCAGAGCCAAATCTTAACAACAACAACAGTAATAACAACTTAGGGGGTAAATACAGAGCAAAATTAGGTGTTTTGTAACTCTGGTTTTTGAAGGTTTTCCTAAATAAGGTACAAAACCCAGAAGTCAAAATGGAAACAATTGACACATTTGACTACTTAAAAATTAAAACCTTCTATATGAGGAAAGACATAATCAGAGTTGAAAGACAAGTGTAGCAGGAAGCTCTTCAAGTTGTCTATTCAAAACCCTGCATTTGGGCTTCCCTGGTGGCGCAGTGGTTGAGAGTCCACCTGCCGATGCAGAGGACAAGGGTTCGTGCCCCTGTCCGGGAGGATCCCACATGCCGCGGAGCGGCTGGGCCTGTGAGCCATGGCCGCTGAGCCTGTACGTCCGGAGCCTGTGCTCCGCAACGGGAGAGGCCACAACGGTGAGAGGCCCGCATACTGCAAAAAAACAAACAAACAAAAAAACGAAAACAAAACCCTGCATTTCTTCCTCAGAAACAGAAGCCCTATATCATTTAGGGAGATCCCATGCTAGAGACTGCGTTGGCCAGGCTCCTTGCACCTAGGATTGATTGCTCCAATCAACGAGGCAAATATGTTACGGGCATTTGCATTTTCCAGAGAAGGGGACAGAATTTAGAGATGTAGGTGATGTGCCCGAGACCACTCTACTAACACCTGGGAGAGCAAACTCAGGCCGTCTGTCATCAGCAAGCTTTGCTTAATCCACACTTACCAGCATTCACTACATGCCACGCGCTGTTCCAAGCACCTTACAAACACCACCCCATTTAAGCCTTGGAGCAATCTTATGAGATAAGTGCTGTGATATCTCCACTGTACTAGGAGGAAACTTAGTCCCAAAAGAGCTTAGTCCCTTACCAGGGTCACACAACTAGTACATGGTAGTCAGAGGTCAAAGCCCAGGCAGTCAGCTCCATACTCTGTTCTGAGCCACCACTGGATTACCTCTGACCTTCCAAGTGAAGGAGACACACTTACCAATGGCTCTGAGTCCCATCCAATCTCTTGACTTTCAGTCTGTGTCTCGGGGTATTTCCTCCTTGGTCCCTGGGCAGCATGGTGGATAAGACTTAGGAACCTGGCTGGGAGACGAGGCATGAGTTATGAAGGCGTCAGGCTTTGGGACCAAACGAGAGATCCTGTGCCCTTGACTCTGGCACATCCTTTCTTAGAGGCAGAGCATCGGCCTCAGACGCTTGCCTAGACCTCGCGACACAGGTATCTGGCTCCTCCGCTCATCTCTCAACAAACATCTGTTGAGCACAAACTCTGTGCCAGGCACTGTTTGGGCCCTGGAGGTAGAGCAGAGTGAGATAGACATGGCCCCTGGTCTCCTGGAGAGGTAGTCTAGGTGAGGGGACAGGGGACACAATATACACCTATAAAAACAAACCCAATGGTGGCAGACAGTGATGCAAACTCTGAAGAAGGGAGTTGGCAAAGGCGCATGTCGGGGCAGGGCTGGCTACTCAGTAGGAAGGCTCGCAGGAGCCAGCTCTGAGAGGCAGAGGAAAAGCACGCCACAGGCGGCAAGAACAAATGTCCTGGGGCATGAGCGAGTTTGGGCGATGTAGCTGCAGCACAGAGAGTGAGGAGCTGGGCTGTACCAGGTGAGATCAGATCCTTCTGGATTGAAATCAGCATGGCTGTCAACACCAGGTATATCTGTAACTCCACGGCTTAAGGACTTAGACACATTTCATTTGCAATCTATCCTATCCAGTCTCAATTTGAGAGAGGCAGTCTGACAAGGGGAAGAAGCTGGCTTGGTAGTTGGGTATTCGTGGCCCTTCCACTACTAGCTTGACAGGTGGTTTAATTCTCTGGGCCTCACTTTGTTCGTCTGCAAAATGGGAGGAAAATATCTACCTCAGCAAGATGTCTGAGAAGTAAATGAAGGACTGTGAATACAGGACCTGGCCTCGGGCCGAGCTTATCCTGAATACAAGGCAGCTAGTAATGAACTCCTGCCCAGTGTTTGAGCCCCTCACCACCTGTTATTTCCCTTATTGCTGCAAGTCCCCAGCTCCTATCCTTCATTCTAGCCAGGCTGATGTCTCCACTGCAGATAACAACCTTACTTTCTTGGATTGTCCTCTATTAGTCTATTTACTTGTCTGTCTCTGTGATGCTATGAGATCCTCACGCCTCCTTCCCACCCCTCACTTCCCACCCTGTCCTTCTACAAAAATCACACATCTATCCTCTATCAAACTCCACTCTAAGAAGGTAGAGGGGAAGGAGTAGAGCTTGCCAGAAGGATTAGGCTTCCCATCAAGTATCTCTCTTCCCGCACTCCCAAACGTGGCCCCCACTCACCCGTACATCCCAGCCATGCCAAACTCCTCACAGTCCGTGGACCATGCTGTTATCTCATTTCTGTGCTTTTCCATATACCTGGAATGTCCTTCCACATTCTTCTCACCCTGACATACTCCACCTCACCCTCTTAGCCCCTCCTCCAAGAAGACTTCCCAGAACTCCACTGCCTGAGGTGGGCACCTGTTTTCTATGCTGCTGCCATCCCAATCTTGTTCTCTGTTTACCTGTGTATTTACTAGTCTGTCTCCTTGACTATGGTATGAGATCCCCAGCCCCATCCTAGTGACTATCACATGGTAATAATGAAAATAATAACATGTTCTGATCACCAGTGTACCAGATACTGTTCTAAGCACTTGGGTTATTTTGTTTAATCTTCACAATGCCCCTAACAGATAGGCTCAGAGGGGTTAAAAAACTTGCTCGAAGTCACACAGTTAACGAGTGGCAGAACAAGGATTTAAACTCAGTTAGTTACTAGGACTCCAGAACCTGTGCTTGTAACAGCTAAGTATTGGATGGATGAATGACCGTAATGTCAGGGCCATTAGGAACATGTTTTTGGCTTGACAGTTAATGAACTGGCTGTTTATTTGAATGTGTCAGTCTCTTGTGAGCTTTGTCAGTATGAGCCCTGTTTTCAGATGATCAAACAGAGGACTGAGGTCTGCCCCAAAAAACCACTGCCCTGAGAGACTCCCAGCCGGCTGCCTCTCCATGCTCTATCTCAACGGTATTCTCAGACCCCAGACTTACCATCTGCAGGTTCCTCCAGGTTATCATGCCAAGACATGGGCTTTCTGGCGATTGTGTGAACTAGAGAAAAACAGCATCACAGATTCAAGTTAAAAAACGATCTTCCTGGCCTCTCTGAGACCCACCCTAGGCCAGACACCCAGTCAGCATTTTCTGAGTGTCTGTCATGTGTCAGGTATTGTGCTGGGCACTAGGGCATTTAAGACCTTCGGGGACCTCACAATCTGAGAGGCACTGTCTTGTATGGTGGCCACCAGCCACATGCAGTGACTTGAATTTGAATAATTTAAATTTAATACAATTGAAAATTCATTCCTCAGTCCCATCAGCTGTATTTCAAATGATCAACAGCCATATGTGGCTACTGGCTACCATTTAGGGCAACACAGATAGAGAACATTCTCATCATCACAGAATGTTCTCTGGGACAGACTGGTCTATGGGGATGCAGACATACCAGGCAGCCAGAGATAGTGATATATACCCAGCAGGCCATGCGATAACAGAGGTGTAGGATCCACGGACATCTATTCAGCCCGTAATTACTGGTGCACTGGAGGTAGGGCTGCAAACAAGAAAGAGGAGGTCCCCGTACTCCCTGGGCTTCCACTCTGTTTGTGGTGATACTCAATAAACAGATATATAATATCAAGCAAATATAAATGGGATGTACAATATAAAGCAGGTGACATGGGTAAACCCACGTTGATGGTGGGGTGTAGTGTGGGTGATATGTCTCTAAGGACATACCTTAGAGCAGAGTCCTGAATAAATTTGCTGTGTGAGGATATGTGGGAGGGATCCAAGAGTGAGGTTGGTGGGTTAGAGAAACATCGAGAGGCAGAGTAGCTCTAGTGGAAGGAGCTAGGAGGAGAGTAGTAGTAAATGAGCAGAGGCCAGAAGGAGCCAGTGATCTCCAAGTGTTTTATCTCAAACTCCTACCAGTAAAAAAACTTCCGCATATGAATACTTATATAGTCTCTATGCACTGTTGTCATATATTAACAAAGCATCATTTCTTTCTTTATACATAAGTGTAAACATAGATACAAATTCTGATATTTCCTCACTTAATCCCAATGGATCATATTAATCATGTGCCCAAGGACCATGAGCTGGGAGCCCAAGCGCTTTTCCTAGGAAGCCTGGATGCCGCTTGAAGGGATTACTTAAGTCGTTGAAACAGACCAAGTTTAAACAGAATTGGACGTTAAGTGGTTTTCTTGGAATTAGTAGCTGGCGGCTCCAGAGGAAAACCAGGTTAGTTATAAGCTAAATGAAGACATACATTTTCTGTACTCTCACCCCGCCCCCCGCAAATGTAAGTGTGTGAGAAGGTGGATATAGCTGTCGTCATCACTTCGCTGTGTATACGTATACGGATATCTAAACATCACGTGGTACACCTTAACTATATGCAGATTCTATTTTTAGAAATGACATTACATTTTCTTTACAAAGCTGGGCTGCAGTGGGCTGCAGTTAATCGGGCCCAGGACTGGGGGAGAAGTTCGGAAAGAAGGAACAATATTTATGAAACTGAAGATGATTTAGGAAATCCATGCATCTAAATATGGTGGGATAGAAAATCTGTGGCTGGTGCAGACCAGGCACTAACATTTTTATTAAAGGAAGAGTGTGAGGGTTGGGAGGGGAGTCAGGATGAAGCTGGGTGGGCAGCAGAGCTAGATCCACGGGGGCCTTAGGTACTGATCAGGTTAAACCTTAGCTCAGAATCTGTGGGACCACTGAGGATTTTACAGAGGGACTGGATGATCAAATCCCCTTTAGCACAGCTTTCGCCAGCAGTGGTGTAGGGGAGGGTTGGAGAGCTGGGCCTGGAGGGAAAGAGAGAGTTAAGAGCCCATCAGACCAATGCAGGCAGGATTGACGAGGCCTTGGGAGTGAGGATGGAGAGAGAGGGGAGACAAATGAGGTGAGGCAGAGAGACCTCACCATGCATGATGGTGTTTCCCACTGAGGCGGGAACATGGGAACCGTCATGTGAGAGAAAGGATAAGGAACAAACAGGACAGTGCCTACTCAGCTGTGTGGAGGGAGGGAGAGAGAGACTGAGGATGACTCCCAAGCTTCTAACTTGGGAGAGAGAAGGGCTGTGGTGCCTTTGGCTAAAACCAAACATTCTGGAGTAGCTGCAGGTGGGGGAGGGGTGCGGGACGAGCCCGGTTTTCTGAACCAGTGCGTCTGAGGTGCCTAAGGGATGTCCCGGGGAAGGGAGCCGGGAGGTGGATGGGGACGTGCGTCTGGAGCTCCATTTGAGACTCGGTAGCATTTAGGGGGAGCTGATGTTACAGGACCAGATGAAACCGGCCCAGGAATGTGCAAAGTGAGGAGTGGGGGTGTGGCCATTTTATCGGGGGGGCACGTTGGACCCTGAGTCTGCTCCCCTTGAACTTTCTGAAGGTCTTAAGACAATGTTAGAAGAAATCCTTTAATAGCAGCAAACCAAAACACATGCAAAAGAAAACATAAAACCTGCAAAATATTTCAAAAGCAATTTATAAAAAGCCTTTCAAATTTTTTACAATAAAATGTTATTTAATCAGGACGTGGATGCATTTTAATGTATCTAATACTTTCGATGTGATGGGGGGTGAGACCCCTCTCCAACCCCAAAGTCATAGTTCCTGAAGGCTATGAAGGGATGAGAGGTCACAGGAGGCGTCTCCTACTGTGCTCCACCCAGCACCCCGCCCGCATCTCTGCCGGCTCCTTCCTGGGGGCGCCCCCTTTCCCTTCCTCCATCCCGCAGCTCCCCTCACCCTTGCGGAGTGGATTCACATGATACTGCGTGTGGAGTTTCTGGGTTCGTAACTCTTTGAGGTACAATTCCCGCAGGATCTGGTTCTGGTGGACCTCATCTGCGATCGCCTTCTCCTTCTGGTGTCCAGCCATGGCCTTGGCTCTGCTGTGTCTGGTCAGTACCTAACCCCCTCTCACCGCCCTTTGGACGCTCACCGGCTGCCAGGTCTCCAGGCAACAGAGTCCCAAGCCGTCTCCAGGCAACACATGCTAGCTCACCCTCCTCCCTTGGACCTCACTCCTGCCCGTCCACCCCAATCCTCCCCAAACCTTATAACGCGCGGCCCGCCCCTTTGGCTGCTCAACTCACCTTCCCAGCTTCTCTGGACCTAGTCTGGTTACAGAATCGTGGCTGGACACCGCCAGAAAACGACTGGCCGTGAAGTGATAGACCCGAGAGGTAATGAGCTTAGGACTGGACCTCACCTTGGCCAGTCATTTCCTAAAAAAGATTTTGGAAGTAGTCAGAAACCTCTCCCACTTGTGTTTTGTTTGTTTGTTTTCTGTTTTTGTTTTGGAGGCGCTGTGGCATGTGGGATCTTAGTTGCACAACCAGGGATTGAACCTATGCCCCCTGCATTGGAAGCTGGAGTCTTAACCACTGGACCACCAGGGAAGTCCCATCCTCTCCCACTTTAAAGCAGTTGCCCAGAACTGAGACCCTCTATGTCTGTCTCACAAACAGTGGAGGTTTCCTATCTGAGAAGACATTCTGGCCCATATCAGCCGTGTGATAATATAGACAGAATAACCCTAAAAGTACCTTAGGGACTTTACAGTTTATTTATTTAAATTTTTAAAATTGTGATAAACACACATAAAATTTACCTTCTGAACTTTTTTTTTTTTTTCTCGGTATGCGGGCCTCTCACTGTTGTGGCCTCTCCCGTTGCGGAGCACAGGCTCCAGACGCACAGGCTCAGCGGCCATGGCTCACAGGCCTAGCCACTCCACGGCATGTGGGATCTTCCTGGACTGGGGCACGAACCCGTGTCCCCTGCATCGGCAGGCGGACTCTCAACCACTGTGCCACCAGGGAAGCCCTGAACCATTTTTAAATATTGTAGTTCAGTAGTGTATAGTCACATACACTATGGTGTGAAACCCATCTCCAGAAAGTTTTATATGCATTAAACAGCTCCCCATTGCCTCCTATCCCTAGCCCTTGGCAGCCACCACTACTGAGCCTGTGCTCTAGAGCCTGCAAGCCACAACTACTGAGCCCACGTGCCACAACTACTGAAGCCCACGGGCCTAGAGCCCATGCTCCACAACAAGAGAAGCCACCGCAATGAGAAGTCTGTGCACCTCAATGAAGAATAGCCCCTGCTCGCCTCAACTAGAGAAAGCCTGCATGTGGCAACGAAGACCCAAGGCAGCAAAAAATAAATAAATAAATAAAAATAAAAAACAAAACAAAACACATAAAGCAAAAATTGTAGAACTGCCAACGTTTCTATCTTAGTAATTGATAAAGCAAGTAAACAGAAAATCTGTGAGTATATAGAAGACTTGAAAACACTACCAATCATTTGAACTAATTGACAATTAGAGCACATTGACCCATTGATATCAGGCTACGCATTCTTTTAAATTGCATGTAGACTACTAACCAATATAGACCATATGTTATGCCAGAAAACAAGTTTCAGTAAATTTAAAAGGAATGAATCATACAAATATGTACTCTGACCACAACACATTTAATTTAGAGGTCAATTACCAAAAGATAGAAAATTCAAATTACTTGTAAATTACACAACACATTCCTAAATGTCTTGAATCAAAGAAAATCATGATAAATTAGAAAATATTTTGAACTGATAAAAAATGAACACACAGCTATTAAGACTTTTAGAATATATATAAACCAGTGCTTAGAGGGGAATTTATAGCTTTAATTGCTGGTACCAGGAAAGAATCAAAGTACAATATTGATGGATTAGGCTTATACCTTGGAAGGTGGTAAAAGAAGAGCAAATTTTAATAAAAAATAAGTAGAATTAAAGAAATAATAAAGAGTGGAAATGAATAATATGGAAAACAAGTACTCAATAGATAAAACCAATAAAATCAAAAGCTAGTTTGTAGAAAATTCAACAATACAAATAAACTAATCAAGAGAAAAAAAGAAGACACAAATGATCTATATAATGAATAAAAGTGGGACATCACTACACATCCTACAGACATTAATTGGAGAGAAAGGAAATATCATAAAGAATTTTGTCAATAAATTTGACAACTTAGATGAAATGGATAACTTTTGTGAAGATATAAATTTCCAGAACAGAAAAGAGAGAGAGAAAGGGAGAGAATATGCATAACTTTATATGGTAAAAAATTGAATTTGTAGTTGAAAAACTTCCTGCAATATACCTTCCAGGACCAGATGGTTTTTCTGATTAATCTGTCAAACACAAATTGAAGAAAATACCAATACTACACACACCCTCTCAGAAAACAGAAGTTGAGGGAACAATTCCCAACTCATTTTACGAGGTGAGCATTACATTGATACTAAAACCAGACAAGTTATTACAAAAAGGACAGCTAAGGATAAATATACCTTATGAATATAGATGCAAAAATTCTTAACCAAGTATTAGAAAATAATATCCAGTAACATATAAAAAGAATAATACATCATGACCAAATGAGATTTTTCAGAGATGCAAAGTTGGTTCAATATTTGGAAATACTCACCATATTTTGAATATCACCATATTAACACATAAAAGAGAAAAGCCATATTATCCCCTCTATACAGCTGACAGATGGGGAGGAAAGTAAAAGTGGAGAGCTTCTGGGTTATGAGAGATCCTTGCATTTCCCTCCTGGCACCATAAATTGTCAGAACTCAGATTTCCAAGTTAGGAATTCTTGATAAGCACTCACATTTAAAAAACAATATAAAACAAAACCTTTTTCTTGTGAAATATCACACATAGACGTAGAAAAGTGTTCTTCTCCAAAACGTACAGCTCACACTGATTTACGACAAAGTGTTAAATCATTTGTCACCATCACACAAGCCAAGAAATCGATATTGACAGCACCCCAGAAGCCTCTCTCATGCGCCTTCCCAAACACTGTCTTCTTTTCTCCTCAAAGGTAACCACTGTCCTGACTTCTAACACTATAGATTACTTTGGCTGTTTTTTCACTTTCTATAAATGGAATCATATGGTATGCATGCTTTGTGTCTGGCTTCTTTTGGTCAACATTATGTTTGTGAAATTCATCATTGCTGTTGCATGTAGATAGCTATGGTTTCATTACTTTTTATTTCTGTGTGGTGCTCCCTTTTGTGATTGTACCGCAATTTATTTATTCATTTTAATACTGATGAACATTGGATTTTTCAATACAAGCTATAACAAATAATGCTGTATGAACATTTTAGTAGATGTCTCTAGGTGCACACATACAAACATTTTGTTGAAGTGGAATTACTGGATTGTAGGGACTGCCTATGGTTCAGTTTTAGTAGGTGGTATCAAGTTGTTTTACAAAATAGTGGAACTGATTTACTCCACCAGGGTTCTTATTGTTCCCATCTTTGCCAACACTTGACATTGTCAGTCTTTTTAATTATGGCCATTCTGGTGGGTATGTAGTGGCATCTCACTATGGTTTAATTTGCATTTTCCTATTGAGTGGTGAGATTGACCAACTTTTATTTATTTATTTATTTGTTTTTTTGCGGTACGTGGTCCTCTCACTGTCGTGGCCTCTCCTGCTGCAGAGCACAGGCTCCAGACCCGCAGGCCCAGTGGCCATGGCCCACGGGCCCAGCCGCTCCGCGGCACATGGGATCCTCCTGGACCGGGGCATGAACCCATGTCCCCTGCATCGGCAGGCAGACTCCCAACCACTGCGCCACCAAGGAAGCCCCAACTTTTATTTTTTGTATATTTATTGTTCATTTGAAAAGCCTCTTTTGTGAAATGACAGTTTCAAATCTTTTCCTATTTTCTTTTGGATTGTTTGTCTTTTTTTTTTACCAACTTGTTGGAGTTCTTTATATATTATTGATATAAGCCCTTTGAGAGTTGCATGTGCTACAAATTTATTTTTCCCACTGCATGGCTTGCCTTTTTAATCTGTTAACATTGTCTTTTTGATAACTTAGAAGACACCTAAGACTGTCTTTTAAAAATTTACATGTGATCAAATGTATCAGTCTTTCCCTTTGTGATTACTGCTTTTTAATGTCACTTAAGAAATTTTTTCCTAATTTGACATTGTGAAGATATTTTATTATATTACCTTCTAGATCAGTGCAGTCCAAAAACATGAAGCAAGCCACAATTTAAAATGTTCTAGTATCTAAAAGAGCAAAAACAGGGCTTCCCTGGTGGCACAGTGGTTGAGAGTCCGCCTGCCGATGCAGGGGACATGGGTTTGTGCCCCGGTCCAGGAAGATCCCATATGCCGCGGAGCGGCTGGGTTCGTGAGCCATGGCTGCTGAGCCTGTGCGTCCAGAGCCTGTGCTCTGCAACGGGAGAGGCCACAACAGTGAGAGGCCCACGTAACGCTGAAAAAATAAAAAATAAAATAAAATAAACACACACACACACACAAAAAAAAGAGCAAAAACAGATAAAATTTAAAAATGTTTTACTTGACCCAATATATTCAAATTATTATCAGTTCAACATTTCAATATAAACATTAAGGTATTTTATTTTTTCATACTAAGTGTTTAAAATCCACTTAATAGCACATCTCAAGTGCTCAATAGCCAAGTATCACTCCAGCAATTCTAAAAGATTTATGTTTTTACCTTTTCACTTTAGATCTACATTCTACTTGAAACTGATTTTTGAGTGTAGAGTGAAGTAGGAAACTAGCTTAGTTTTTTTTCCATAAGAGTATCCAGTTGACCCAGAATCGATGTATTGAATAGATAGTCCTAGCCCCACTTTTCTTCTGTGATACTTTTGTCTTAAATCAAGTGTTCATGTAGGTATGAATCTGTTTCTGGACTCTATTCTATGCCATTTGTCTATTTTTGGACCAGTACGACACTATATTAATTACTATAATTTTTATAATAGGTTATGATATCTCATACAGAAATTTTTCCTACCAGTTCTTGGCTATTCTTGGCCTTTTGCCTTCCAATATAAATTGCTTTTTGAGTTCCCTGAAAATATCTATTAGGATTTCGATTGGCATCTGAAGAGGATTGATAAGATTAGGATGAAGGCAAAATACAGATAGTAAGATAACTAGGATCTGCTCATGGCTGAAAACACCATCATGGAAAAGGACTCCTGCAAGGAACTGAGCTTACCTTCTAGCTGAATGTTGCTTGGCCATCATCTTGAATTCTCTAGGTCTACCAGGGAAGGCTTCTGGGAATCCACAGTCCTGGCAATTCTGAATTGTACCAGATCTGTCCCAGTAGTAGAGTAACTATCTCTCCAGAATGAGACTTGTGAATCAACAGGTCTGGTTGGGAGTGGCTGGAGTGTAGGTGAAGACCAGAGTTCAAGGGACTAGAAAGAAGGGATAGGAGGGGGGATAGGGGCACAGATAAAGGAGTATTAGGAAAGGGAGCAGGATGAACAGGGTGGCAAGTAGATGGTATGGAAGGGACAGGGGAAGAGCTGGGCATGGATGTCATTAAGGTAGGGTGGCAGGAAGGGATGACACTTCCTGTGGCAGGAGGGAAATGGGTAGGGCTGAAGTCTGAAAGAGGTGAATGGGGCTGGGGAGTAGGCTGAGGGCTAAAAGGTTGAGGAGACAAGGGAGGAAGCGGCATTGGATAATGAGAACAAAAGGAACAGAAAGAGGAGGTGGAAGCTGGGGTTGAGATGGGGAAATTAGAGGTAACTTCCTTGTCATTTTTTCAAATGGCATATGTCTCATTAGTCATCTTGTGAAAATGAGAAACTGGCAGAAGCTCACACACTACCACTCACATCTCCCCATGTGGGAATGCCCATTATGAAGCATACATACTCCTCCCTTTGGAGCCAATAAGAAGGCCTCACAAACCAGAGCAATGGTCCCAGTTTCTAGGTTGAAGAGTGGTTATGGGAAATGGCAAAGAGAAGAAATGGAGCTATAAGAGTAGTCCCTATTCCTTGGGATAACATGTAGTTTTTCCCCTCAGTAGGCAGAGATTGATCCAAGGGCTAGGATAGAGTTGTGGGTTGGGACCAAAGAGAATGGATCTGAAGGAGAAATGACCAAAGTGGGGAAAAGTCAGTGCCCCCATGTACTTAACTTACTACATTTTCCAAAGCCCCTTCACATCATTTATATCACTCCATGAAGATGAGGTAATCAGAGTGGGTGACAAAGTCAGGAAGTAGGGGGCATGCTGGAGGGAGCACAAAATGACACAGAGCACTGATAGTCAGCATGACCCCCTCCCATGTTTCTGGACAGAATCTTGTAGGGGTGCTTCAGAGCAGAACTTTACAATATAGCTTTCCTCTTGGTCCTTGTGATCCCTTGGTATTTTGCCTGACCCTTATATGGAAGCAGAAACACAAGGCCAACGCTGATAGGATGACTGGCCATTCCTGAGTGCCTAATGAATAGGTTTGGACTTTCCTGTTCACTACCTGAGACTCCTAACTCCACGTCAGATGATTTAGGAGGCTACTGCAACTCCCTTTTCCCTCTGTCTGATTTAGCAATTCTCTCTGCTTAGCATTCCTTGTTTCTTTGATTACCATCCAAATCATAATTCCCATTTGGTCTCCTATTCTCTCTTATAGCATTATATTCTGATTATTCTCCCTTGACCCAATAACTTTGCCTCCCAGGTTTCACAAAACTTTTCCTTGTACTCTCTGGAAGTCTAGCTGCATGACTGGAAAACTACCCTATTCCTTAGATTGTTTCTTCATTGACTGTTCTTTGCATTTCTTGGCTTTAACAGTAACCTGGATCTCCCTTGAGGACGTTGTTTCCCTGTATATCTCTCAAGTAGAGACTGTTCATTCTCTCAAACTCTAAGGTACTTCAGGGTGGGAATGGGGTGTATTCTCCTTGTTCCTTCTGACTCCTTCTAAACCATTATTCCGCTCTTCCAATTAGGAGATCCCTTGTTCCTTAGAAGCTGGTGCTACCCACCACCATTTTCCTGGTATTGTCACCTTTAGATCTCCTGGATACACTCTTTTTCTATGAAAACTTTGTACTTGTCTCAACGTCTTAGTCTTGAGTCCATCATCCTGAGTGACTTCAGTGTCCATGTAGATGACCCCATTCAATGCTCTGGCCTCTCTTTTCTTTGATTTCTTTATCACTAAAGACTCCACCACTGATATTCTACTTCAGCCACCTATGGTCACACCTGGTCTTTTCCATTACTGAAAAATTATCCCATTTGTTCAGACATTCTATTCTCTGACCACTACTTCCTGTACTTATGGTGTAATCATTCCATTTCTCCCATTTCCCTGGGGACTCCAACTCACTGATTCTTACTTTCTTCTAATCTACCAACTCTGATTCCTCTGTTTTTATTTCCCTCCTTACCCACTTCAGAATCTATGATTCAAAGTGTCAGTGACTTTCTTACCCTAGTTCTAAACTCTCTTGCCAGAATATCTTTTTATTGCATTTTCCTGAGTGGGGAACCCCTACCTGGATGATTCCAACGATTTCACTTCCCTGTGTTGCTGAATGCTGCTGGGAAAAAAATCTCATACAACCTGAAATATTGGTACTAAATTAATAGTCTAATTTCAACTCTATGCTAAACAATATCCACAAAAACCAATGCCCATCAGAATAGTTATGTCAATACTGCTTAACAGAGTAAAGAAAAAGGAAAACAACCTGAATACTTATAAATAAGGATTTAAGTAAATTATGGTGCAGCCACACCATGGGATATGAAAAGGAAATATCCAGATGCAAAAAATAAAAAGATGTAAGTACTTGAGGTGATATTATGGCAGCCTAGAATGGGGTAGGTGGTGGATTAGTGAATATGAGTTTACCAGGGGCTTGGCTTTTGGTGCCTATCTAGATGGAACTAAAAATCTATTCACATCACAGGGAAATGATAAAGTCTCTGACTGGGATCCTAGTTTTAAAAAGTTTCTCTTGAGATATTGAAATTCTGTGCCTACCTCTTGCCCTGATTTTGAGTCCAAAATTTAAACTACATTATGTAGAAACCTATAGCCAGTGATTACATTAGTTGCAGGTCAATATTACCTCTGAGGTGTTAGAAAGATGCAAAGCTTATCACTCTGTAGGAACACTACCATAACTCAGGCCACAAAACTTCTCATAGGAAAATCCATCTTAAGATGAATTCACAATCCAAAATTACAAGACATATGAGTAAGCAATTCATATGAATGACAGTCAGCAGATACAACAAAGAATATTTATACATACTTCA
Organism: Monodon monoceros; assembly: GCF_005190385.1. Lineage (NCBI taxonomy): Eukaryota > Metazoa > Chordata > Mammalia > Artiodactyla > Monodontidae > Monodon > Monodon monoceros. The sequence goes on from NW_021703774.1 coordinate 145,973,651, forward strand.
CAAAAATTTTATATAATTAAAGTCATAAAATAAGGACTTGAAATTCTAAAAAAAAAAGGAATAAGATACTAAAGAGCAGATGGCAGAAAAAAATTAAGAATGAATGATATGGTCATTGAAATAAAAAACTCAGTGGACAGGATAAACTTTAGTTTGGACAACAATTTCTAATATCAGAATGAAAAATATGGTCATTGAAACAATAATAAGAAAACCTCAGTGAACAGGATAAACTTGAGATTAGATGCCATTGAAGAGAGAAAGAGGGGATAAATAACAAGATATAGAACAAAGAGATGAAAAGAAGTAAAACATATGTAATATTGTGATTTATAAGGAATATATATTTGGTCATTCAGTTGACCAAAATATATTTCTTAGATATATTTGATCTTCGTCCACAGTTCCTAGATCACAGCTCTCAAAACCCTTGGATTTTCCTGAGCAATAAGAGCAGTGGGATTATCTTTTGTTATATTTAGCCTCTCGTCCTCAGGTCCTGAAATCACTTTAGAGCCATGAAGTGAAATGGGTGTCTTGTCATTCAAGATCCCCCTTTCCACTACAGCTGGGTTTATGTTAATGAGGTGACTTTTGGAAAGCACCAAAGGATAGGTGCTTGTTGCCAGGGGAACCAATTATGTGACTAGAGGGATGAAACATTTAGTCCCACCCCCTTGACCTCTGGGGTCAGGAGAGGAGTTGGAGGTTGAATCAATCACCAGTGGTCAATAATTTAATCAATTTTGCCTGTATATTGAAGCCTCAATAAAAACCTAAAAGAACTGGGCTTGGAGAGCTTCCTGGTTGGTGAACACATGGAAGAGCTGGGAGAATGGTGTGCCTGGAGAGGGCATGAAAGTTCTCTGCCCCTTCCCACATACCTTGCCCTTATACATCTCTTCCATCTGGCTATTCCTGAGTTATAACCTTTTATAATAAATTGGTAATCTAGCAAGTAAAATGTTTCTCTGAGTTCTGTGAGTCACTCTAGCAAATTAATCAAACCCAAAGAGGAGGTTATAGGAATCTCTGATTTCTAGCCATTTGGTCAGAAGCATAGGGGATAAGCTAGACTTGCCATTGCCATCTGAAGTGGAGGTGGGTGGTCTTGTGGGATTGAACCCTCACCCTGTGGATTTGGATGCTATGTATGGGTGGACAGTGTCAGAATTGAGTTGAATCATAGGACATCCAGCTGGTGTTGGAGCATTGATTGGTGGTGTGGGGAACCCCCAGCCTACATTGGAATTTGGTGATCAGAACTATTTAATATGAAACATTGAGAGTTATGTAGAATAGAATTTTAAAATCCAACATATGTCTAATAAGAGTACAAGAAAGATAAATGAGAGAGAATGAGAATGAGGTAATGTTTGAAGTGATAACTGAGTTTGTTCTAGAAATGATAAACTCATTAATCTTCAGATTCAGGAAACACAATGAATTCTTAACAGAAAACATAAGAAATCCACATCTAGACATAACAGACTGGAACTGTAAACATTAAAGACAAAGAGATCTTAAAAGTAGTAAAAGAGAGTAAACAGGTTATCCATAAAATAATTTAACTAAAAGCAGAATTCTTAAAAAAAAAATGAAAGAAGATAGTGGAATGTTATCTTCCAAGTGCTGAGAAGAAAGGATTATTAATCTAGCATTTCATACCCAGCCAAATATCATTCAAAAGTGAGTGCTAAATAAAGATATGTTCATCATTTAAGACCAAGTGCTGAACAAAGACAGAGAGTTAACCACTCAAGCTCTTACAAAAAGAAAAACCAAAGGATAATGTGAAAAAACAAAGAAATTTGACCCCAGGAGGAAGGAAATGCAAGAAGTAAGGCCAGACAACAGGGAATCATGAGCTAGGATTGGTAAGTAGGGACCTTCCACTGGAGTGTCAGGAAATTTGCTGGAGGGGGCGTACAAACTGGTGGCTATCCCCTTGCTTTTGGAATAAGGAGAAAAGAAATGGAAACTCATTGGAACCAGAAAGACAACCCCCTCCTGCCATGGTGAGCCTCTGGTGTCTGCTACTGACAAAACTTAACATAACATTTTGCCAGCAGGAAAAGGATAAATGTTTACAGGATACAGCTCCATTATCATTAAATGGGGCAATGAAGAGTAGGATTGGAGCCTAGAGGCAATAAACGGGTAACTGACATGACAATGAATGAACAAAGAAACTGGTAAACAGGTAAATCTAAACAAGCCCCATGTGACTATAAAAACAAAGAGACGAAACATAATAATAATAATTTAGGGAACAGAAAATCTGAGGTGAAACAAAATGCTGGACAATACTAACAAGGAAGAAAAGAGAGTGGAGTTAAGTCACACCTTATAAAGGCCCTTATAATATGCACCTTTAGAATGAAAATTTCTAACAATTTGCTGCTAGTAGATCCACTTTCAAGATGGTTCACTGTATCTCTTTGATGAGAGGTCTCATTTTGTTTGCAGAAGGCCTCAATCCCTTGTCATGTAGTTCTCTTCCCAACTAATTTTATAAGATCATAATAACCTTGATACCAAAATCTAAAAAGAGCATTACAAAGATGGTAAACTATAGGCCAATATTAATCATGAACAGAGATGCAAAAATCCTAAACATGATATTAGCTAAACTAAGCCAGCCATACATACAAAGACTAAAATATCAGGACCATGATGGGTGAATCCAAGACTGAAGATTGACTTAACCTTTGAGAATCAATTAATGTAATTTGCAGTATTAACAGGCAAAAAGTCACATTGCCATCTCTAGATGCAGAAAAAGCATTTGATAAAGTTTAACTATTCATACATTCATGATAAACTTTTTCAAAAATTGGAATAGAAGAGAATTTCCCTAACCTGATAAAAATTTTCTGCAAAAATTTGCTATGGCAAGCCATAGTAAAATATTGACAACTTTCCTTTTGAGATTGGGAATGAGACAAAAAAGTTTATCAGCACTTCTTTTCATCATAGTTCCAAATATTCCAGTAGTAGAATGAGGCAAAAAAAAAAAAGAAAGAAAAAAAGAATAAGATTGGAAAAGAAAAAAATAACATTGACATGACTGCATATGCACAAAATCCAAAAGAATTCACAGAGTAACTAATTCACAGAGTAACTAGAAATAAGTGAATTTATTATTGTCACTAGATCAAGGTCAAAATACAAAAATCAGTTGTATTTCTTCTTACCAAAAATAAAAATTGGAAAGTAAATCTTAGAGAGATCATGCCATTCCCAGTAATACCAAACTTATCAAGTATCTAGGAATAAATCAAATAAAAAATGTGCATGAATTTGTTAATTTTATTAAAATTAAATAAGACCTAAATAAATGGAAGGATATAAAATGTTCATGGATTGGAAGACTCAATAGTGTAAATATGATAATTCTCAATTCTCTCTGATCCAATAAATAGATTTAGTGCAATAACAAGTAAAATACTAGCAAGTTTAGTTTTTAAAAACAAAATTGGTAGGTGGATGAAATTGACATCCTGACTCTAGAATTTATATAGAAGCACAAAGAATGAAGAAAGACCAAGACAATTTTGAAGAATAATACAGTTGGAACACTTTTTAAAGTAGATATGTAGCTTTATTATAAAGCTACCATAATTAAGAGAGCATGGTGCAGTACTTAAGACAGCAAGGTTAGATAAAAATAGACCAATGAAAAAGAATAGTGTCCAGAAACAGATCTATGCATATATGGACATTTGATTTATGATGGGGATGCCACTCTGCAGAGCAGTGGGGAAATTATATTCTGTTCAATAAATGGTGATCAGGCAATTGAATATACATATTGGAGAAAATGAAATGGGATCCCTACCTCACACCAGACATAAAAACTAATTCCAGGTAAATTGTTGATCCAAATGTGAAAGGGAAAATGAAACAGAAGAAAAATCCAAGAAATAATAGAAAAAAAATATTTTTAAGATGTGGGAATAGGGAAAGATTCTTAAAAGAACCCATATTCATTAAGCATAGAGGAAAAGATTGAAAAATTGGACAATCTAAAAATCAAGAACTTCTGGTTATTAAAAGACATCTGAGTGAATAAAAACAAAATACAGAGTGGAAGAAGATATTTTAGGCATTATAATAGACAAATGGCTCCTATCCATAATATATAAAGAACTACAAATTAGTGAAACAGATAGACAATTCAATGGAAAAATGGTAAAAGAGGAGGCACTTCACCAAGGAGAAGGTCAAAATGCCCAATAAAAATAAAAATATAAAAAGATGCACAATTTTATTGACATTCAGGGAACTATACATTAAAATAACAATGAATTAACACTACAGACTCATTACAATGGCTAAGACTAAAGATTGTCAATACCAAATGCTAGTGAGGATGTGAAGCAATTGGAACACTTGTATACTGGTGCCAAATATGTAAATTCATATAACCACTTTGGACAATGTTTAACATTATCTACTGAAGTTGAATATACACATATTTTATGATCCAGCAATTTCAAGTCTATCTATAATTTATAAGAGAAATGGTTGCACATGTATACCAGAAAAGCATGAACAGAGGTTCATAGCAGCCTTATTTGTAATGGACACAGACTGAAAACAACTCAATATCCATTAACAGTGTAATAGATAAATAAATGTATATTCATATACTGTAATATTCTACAATAATGAAAAGCACATGAATAATACAGCTACACAGAATAATATTGATAAATCTGTCATACATAATGTACAGTGGATGAAGACAGGCACAAGAATGCATGCTGTGATTCCATTTATAAAATGTTCAAAAAAAAGGTGAAACTAATCTATGGTATTTTAGATCAGGATAAGGTTTTCCTTTGGGGATGATGGAGGGGTTAGAGATTTGGAGGAGGTATTGGGTAGGGGGGTTTGCTAGTATTGGGTAGGGGGGGGTTGCTAGTAATGTTAAAGATGCCCCAATTATTTTTTGTTTGTTTGTTTTATTGAGGCATAGTTGATTTACAATATCATGTAAGTTTCAGGTGCACAACATAGTGATCCACAATTATTAAAAGTTATAATCTGTTTATAGTTATTGTAAAATATTGAATATATTCCCTGTGCTGTACAATATATCCTGTAACTTATTTGTTTATTTATTTAATATTTATGTATTTTATTTATTTATTTGGTTGCACCAGGTCTTAGTTGTGGCAGGGGGCCTCCCTAGCTGCGGCTCCAGGGCTCCTTTAGTTGCAGCTCACTAACTCCTTAGTTGCGGCATGTGGGCTCCTTAGTTGTGGCATGCGAACTCTTAGTTGCTGCATGCATGTGGTATCTGGTTGCCTGACCAGGGATTGAACCCAGACCCCCTGCATTGGGAGTGCGGAGTCTTATCCACTGCCCCACTGTTGGATTTCCCTCCTTCCCTCTCCCCACTGTTTGATCTCTATACATGTGAATCTGTTTCATTTTGTTGGATTCACTACTTTGTTTTATTTTTTAGATTCCACACATAAGTGAAATCATACAGTATTTGTCTTTCTCTGTCTCACTTATTTTGTTAAGCACAATATCCTCCAAGTTCATCCATGTTGTTGCAAATGGCAAAATTTCATTTTTTATGGCTGTGTAGTATTTCATTGTATATATACACCACATCTTCTTTATCCACTCATCTGTTGATGGACACTTAGGTTGCTTCCATATCTTGGCTATTGTAAATAATGCTGGTATGAACATTAGGGTGCATATATCTTTTCAAATTAGTGTTTTCATTCTCTTTGCATATATACCCAGGAGTGGAATTGCTGGGTCACATGGTAGTTCCATTTTTAGTTTTTCAAGAAACCTTTATACTGGTTTCCACAATGGTTGCACCAATTTATATTCCCACCAACAGTGTGCAAGCATTCCCTTTTCTTTTCTCCATATCCTCACCAACATTTGTTATTTGTGGTCTTTTTGAGGACAGCCATTTTGTCAGGTGTGAGATGATATCTCACTGTGGTTTTGATTTGCATTTCTCTGATGATTAATGATGTTGAGCTTCTATTCTTGTGCCTGTCTGCCACCTATATGTCTTTTTTGAAAAATGTCATTCATGTCTTCTGCACATTTTTTTCTCGTCTTTATTTGCGTATAATTGCTTTACAATATTGTGTTAGTTTCTGCTGTACAACAAAGTGAATCAGCTATATGTATACATATATCCCCATATCCCCTCCCTCCCACCCTCCCTATACCACCCCTCTAGGTCGTCACAAAGCATCAAGTTGATCTCCCTGTGCTATGCAGCAGCTTCCCACTAGCCATCCATTTTACATTTGGTAGTGCATATATGTCAATGCTACTCTCTCACTTTGTCCCAGCTTCCGCTTTCCCCCTGTGTCCTCAAGTCTGTTCTCTATGTCAGCATCTTTATTCCTGCCCTGCCACTAGGTTCATCAGTGTGATTTTTTTAGATTCCATATATATGCGTTAGCATACAGTATTTGTTTTTCTCTTTCTGATTTACTTCACTCTGTATGAGACTCTAGGTCCATCCACCTCACTACAAATAACTCAATTTTGTTCCTTTTTATGGCTGAGTAATATTCCATTGTATATATGTTCTGCACATTTTTTAATTGAGCTGTTTGGTTTTTTTGATGTTGAGTTGTATGAGTTGTTTATATATTTCGGAGATTAACCCATTATAAGTCATATCATTTGCAAATTTTTCCCATTCAGTATGATGCCTTTTCATTTTGTCCATGGTTTCCTTTGCTGTGCAAAAGCTTTTAAGTTTCATTAAGACTCATTTGTTTATTTTCGCTTTTGTTTCCTTTGCCTTAGGAGGCAGATCCAAAAAAAAAAAATTGCTACAATTTATGTCAAAGAGTCTTCTGCCTATGTTTTCTTCTAAGAGTTTAATGGTTTCTGGTCTTACATTTAGGTCTTTAATCCAATTTGAATTTATTTTTGTATATGGTGTAAGAAAATGTTCTAATTTCATTCTTTTACATGTAGCTGTCCATTTTTCCCAGCACCACTTAGTGAAGAGACTGTCTTTTCTCCATTGTATATTGTTGCATCTTTTGTCATCATGGGTTAATTGACCATAGGTGCATGGGTGTACTTCTGAGCTTTCTGTTCTGTTCCATTAATCTATGTGTCTGTTTCTGTGCCAGTACTACACTGATTTTGATGACTATAGCTTTGTAATGTAGTCTGAAGTCAAAGAGCATGGTATCTCCAGCTCTGCTTTACTTTTTCAAGATTGTTTTGGCTAGTCAGGGTCTTTTGTGTTTACATACAAAATTTAAATTATTTTTTCTAGTTCTGTGAAGAATGCCATTGGTATTTTCATAGGGATTGCATTAACTTTGTAGATTCATTTGGATAGATATGGTGATTTTAACAATATTAATCCTTCCAATCTATGAATATGATATATCTTTCCATCTGTGTCATCTTCCATTTCTTTCATCTGTGTCTTATAGTTTTTCAAGTACAGGCCTTTTACCTCCTTAGGTAGGTTTATTCCTAGGTATTTTATTCTTTTTGATGCAACTGTAAGTGGGATTTTTGTCTTAATTTCTCGTTCTGATAGTTCTTTGTTAGTGTATAGAAATGCAATAGATTTCTGTATATTAATTTTGTATCCTGAGGCCCAAATTATTTTGAAGACAAATTAATCATTCCTGATTAAACATCTAGAAACTTATGAATAAAATTATATTTTCTTAACATAATGATTAATATCTATCTCTAATGGCCCATAACATTACCATTAAAGTTTTAGCAAAAGAAGTCCAAAGGCATACCAGATTGTCTATACCAGCAGAGTAGAGGTCAAATTGTTTTTACTTATTAAACTGGTACAGACATTGATTAAACCATTTAGAATGTCTCCATGTTATCTCAAATGAATTAATGTAATTTTAAATTGGTCCAAGCTGTCTGTTTACATAATTAATATCTGATTTTTAAAGTGGAGACTATTATCCTACATTATATAGATGAAGAGGCAGGCTGATAGAGACCATATAGAAAAGAAAAAAAAAGAGAATAGTGAAGGCTTTGGAGTCAGCCTCGTTCTATTACTTACTGTGAACCTAGGCATAGGTTACTTAACTTCTCTAAACCTCATTTCTAAAGGGAATAAAATAATAATACCTATCCAGCAGAATTATTCTGAGGACTAAGGAAATAGACAGGTCATTATGCCTCCCCAACTGGAGTGTAGTTTACTCCTGCTCTGTCCCCAAGGTCCTCTTCCTTGTGGGGTTCTTGTTGACAAAATTCAGAGAATTCCATCTTGGCATCCCCACCAGGGACAGGGACAGTGCTGGCAGGAGGAAGGGGGATGCCCCCGCCTCCTCTCTCCCAGGAAAGCCTGGTAAGGAGGCAGGACCATCAAGCCTCAGCAGCTTGACCCACTGGGAAGAGCTTGGGCTGGCTGAGGCTCCCTCCATCTGCACCTGAGGACCTGACAGGCAAGGCCTTCAGGAGCCAGGGCTGGGCTGGCCAAGTGCAAAGAGCTGCACAATGGAGAGAAGGCAGGGGATTCAGCCTTCCACCTCTCAGAAACCTAGCACTTTTCTGGAGACTGGGTGGCCTAGAATCCTGGCTCACTGGACTCAGTTTCCCTGGGCACTTCCTGTTCAGTCTTTTTCCCTTAAAAACAAGTAACAGTCTCTCCGTGACTTGTTTCTGTGGATACCAGAGGGGTGAGATGGTCACTTGGCTTGGGGCTCTGGGTGGCATCCAGGCATCTGTGGGGGCTGGAGGTCAGAGGTAGCCAGGTCACCCAGTCACTGGGTCCTCTCTGTGCTTACGTCCCAGCATCCCTCGTTTCCCACTCTTCTTTCCTCACCACCTCACATATCAATCCTCTCCCATTCTTTCATCCTAGACCTCCTTCCTTCTTCCATTTATTCATTTAGTAAATATATATGGATAGTTCCTCTCTGCCAAGCCATGTTCCAGGAGCTAGAAATAGGATATGAATAATATAATTTCCTGAGCTTGAGATCTCCAAGTCCAGCTAAGAGACAACATGAAAGGACAATGATGGTTATGCTGGGAGAAACCTTCATCAATGACATCAGTTACTACAATGATTAGGACTCACCCCCCTGCTCTCTAGTGGCCTGGGCTATTGCAAATTAAGACAGAGATTGCTGAGCTAATGGAATCTTAGGAGACGTTTTTTTCCCCACCAAATCCCATATCCAAGTGATGGGAGAAAATGAAGGAAATTTTATCACGAGAGATAGTCTGTAGCTGCAACTCTAGCCCTTTGTCCTAGGAGGGGCCTGATCCCGTCTTATCTGGTGTCTATACCTCATAGGCCATGATTCTATAGTAATTCGTGCCAAACCTCAAGAAGTTCAACTTGAGGAGCAGATGAGGGAAGTTTGCATTCTTTACCCCTCAGGGTAACTTACAGCCTGTTCACCTGAAGCAGGAGATGATAATGGTTAAGAGTTGTCTGTGAAGCCAAACTGCCTTGGTTCAAGTCCCAGGTCCATCACACAAATCGTATAATTTAGTGTGAATCACTTACTTTCTCTGTGACTTAGTTTTCTTTTCTATCTGTAAAAATGGAGGTAATACTTACCTCAACGAGTTGTTGTGAGGATGAGATAAAGTTTGTGTAGCAATGCCTGGCACACAGAAATTGTTCATTAAACATTAGCTATTATTAGTATATCTGAAAGGGAGGTTATAAACTCACCTCTTTATCCATACTTTATTGTAGATATTCCAAGTCAATTAGTGGGAATAAAGTTAACATCAGAGAGAGAAAGTTCTCCCAAGACATTAGACCTCAAACTTCATATCAGAATCCTCTAGGATCACTAGGGTTATAACTAGCCAGTAAGCACAAGGGGCTATGAGAAATAAAGCATCTAATCAAGGTTTGGGAGTGGGAGATGGTGGACTGGGTCTAGGAAGTCTTCCTGGTGGGAAGTTGAGCTGAGTCCTAATATGGGAATAAAGGTTGGATGTGTAACAGAGTCGGTGTGGGCAGCAGGGATGCAGGGGGTGGTGTTCTTCCATGCTAGAGAACTAGACAAGGGTCTGCAGAGACATACATGAAACTGGGCATGCTTGTATGGAGACTATGCTTGTATGGAAAAGATAGGATAGGGGACAGAGCTGAGTGCTGAGGCTGAACAAGTCTGCAGTGGGCAGGTCATTTATGAAGGGCTCTGTGCATCTGTCTAATGTGATCGGGAATTGGGAACCTTTAAATGGTTTAAATAGGAGAGAGACAGGACCACTGTTGTATTTTGACCAATCATTTGTAGTAGTCCATACAAAGAATGCACTAAAGAAAAGAATCCAGAGGCAGGGAGACCAAGGACGGGCTTGTACAGGATTATGGGAGAGAAATGATGGGCTCCTGACCCAGGGCAAAGGAAGGGCTGGCTTTGAGGGATATGTAGGTGGTTCACTGGTCAGGTGAGGAGGTGAGGGCAGGGATAGTGAAGACTGAGGATGGCCTGACGTCTCCTGTGAGTTTTTACCCACCCAAAAGTTAACCTCTATATGAACATGCAACAGTGTTTTTTAACCATTATACTGTTGAATGAAACTTGGGTAGTTCCCTACTTTGAGCTATTTTGACTCGTGTTTTAAACAGTTTTGTACATGTCTTTTCCTAGAATATACGCAAGTGTATATAAGTGTGGGGGGATATAGTTAGGAGTAGAATGCTGAGTAATGTGGAATGCATATGTTCAAGTTTAAGAGATACCATCAAACCGTTTCCAGAGGAATTGTACAAATTTAGTCTCCCATCAGCAGTGTAAGAAAGTTCTGGTTACTCTTGCCAACTCCTTGTATTTTTCATTTTAGCCATTCTGGTAGGTGTGTAGTGGTGTTACACTGTGGTCTTAACTTGCAGTTCCTGTATGACTAATGACATCGAGTACATTTTCACTTGATTAATGACTATTTAGATAGCTCCTATTGTGAAGTGTCTTTTTAAATATTTTGTCCGTTATTCTACTGGGCAGCCTTTGTGTTTTTTGTTTTTGTTTATTTGTAAGAGTTCTTTATTCTGTAAACAAATCTTAAGTTCTTCCTTTTAATATAATCTGTGTATATAATTACATGTAATTATATATATAATTCTATGTAATTATATATGTGTAATTATCTTTATAAGTAATTATATAAAAATATATAATTTATCATATTTTTCTCTATGGTTAGTGCTTTTTGGTCCTGTTTAAGAAATCTCTGCCTATTGCAAAGTAACATAGATATTTGTCTGTGTTTGATTTTAAAAATTTTATTATTCTATCTTTACCATTTAAATTTACAATATATCTGGAATTAATTTCTGTTTACTGTGTGAGATAGGTTTCAAAAATTTTTTTTTCCTGTGTGAATATCCCCATGATCCAGCAGAATTTTTTGAAAAGACAATACTTTCCCCATTTCATTATAGGATCAAATTTGTCATGAATCAGGTGACTATGTATTCAGAGGTCTGTTCTGGACTTTATTCGGTTCCATTGATCTATTTGTTTATTTTGTGCCAATTTCATACTTGCTTAATTATTACAGCTTTATAGTAAATCTGAATATTTGGTAAGTCCTCCAGCTTTGATTTTTTTCTTCAAGATTCTTCAGAATTTCCATGTAAATGTTATGACTACCTTGTCAATTTTCTGTAGAAAAAATGGCTGGGGTTTAGACAGATTGTGTTGAATCTATAAATCAACTTTACATCTTTATAATGTTGAATTGTCTAACCCATGCATGAATGTGGCATATTCCTCCATTTACTTGGGTCTACCTTAATTTCTCTAAAGAATGTTTTTTTACACATATTTTATTAGAGTTATTACTACATGTTTGGTTTTCAAAACTGCTCTTATAACTTATTTTCTAATTGCTGGTATAGACAAATATTGATATGTTGGATTTTTGTGTACTTATTAATTCCAGTTTGCCTTGGGTTCTTTTAAATTTTCTACCTACACAATCAGGTGTTCTGTAAATAATGACCGTTTTGTTTCTTCTTTCCCAATCCTTTGTTTTTTTTATTTCTTTCTCTTGACTTATTTCACTGGCTAGGACCACTAGTATAATAGTTAATAAGCATACTAATAGTGAATATTTTTGTTTCACTTTCAATGTTGGGGAGTAAGTTATCAGTATTTCACCATGTAGTATGATATTTGCTGTAGGTTGCTTCTTTTATTGGGGATAGTATTTATCACATTAAGAAAGTTCCCTTCCATGCCATAAAACACAGGAAGCTCAGGTCAGTGCTCTGTGATGACCTAGATGGGTGGGATGGGGGGAGGTGGGAGGGAGGGCCCAGAGGGAGTGGTTATAGGTATAGATATAGCTGATTCACTTCATTGTACAGCAGAAACTAACATAACATCGTAAAGCAATTTTTTAAAAAAAGGAAAAAAAGTTCCCATGTATTTTTACTTTGTTAGGAGGTTTATTTCTAATCTTAATTGATTGTTGACTTTTACCAGATGCTTTTTCTATATCTATTAAGTTAAGCAGATAAATTTTCTCCTTTACTTCATTAATCAGATGATTACGTTGTTGCATACCAAGTGCTAAACCAACCTTGAATTCTTGTAATAAACCCAATTTGATTGTGATGTGTTATCCTTTTTAATATATTGCTAAATTAAATTGGCTAATATAATGTCAAGGAGTTCTGCAGCAATGCCCATGAGAGAGACTCGTTTATGAGTTTTCCTTCTTGTAATGTCTTTGTTACTTTTTGGTATTGAGTTTATGCTGGTCTCATTAAATGAGCTGGGAAATTTTCACTCTTCTTCTATGCTTTGAAAGAGTTTGTTATGGTTGGTATTGTTCCTCTCTTAAATGTTGGAAAAATTCACCAGTGAACTGTCTGGGCCTAAAGTTTTCTTTCTAGGAAAGTTTAAAATTATAGATTCTTTTTTTTTGGAAAGACAGTGGACTCTTCTTTTAGTTCTTCTTTGTCAGTTTTGTTAATTTGTGTTTTCATTTGCCCATTTTGTCTAATGGTCAAATTTATTGTTATAAAGTTGTTTATAATTTTTAAAATTAGCTTTTAAATCACTGTAGGACCTATGGTAATGTTCCCCTTTCATTTCTGATGTTGGTAATTTGTGTTTTATTTATTTTTCTTTATCAGCCTTGCTAAGGACTTAGATATTATTTCAAAGAATGAACTTTTGGCTCTGTTGATTTTTCTCTATTGTTAGTTTGTTTATGATTTCATTGTTTTCTGCTCTTATCTTTATTATTTCCTTCCTTCAACTTCATTTTGGGTTTGATTTGTCATTCCTTTTCTAGCTTCTTGAGATAAAAGTTTAGTTGATTAATTTTTAGCCTTTTAAAAATATTCAAATATATGCAATTATGGGTATACGGCTCCCCTTAAGCACTGACAATGATTTTTTATCATCATTTATTTTAATATATACTAATTTCCATTTTGATTTTTCTTTATCCCATAAATTATTTAGAAGTATATGCTAATTTCAAAGGAGTAGGGTACTTACCCATGATATGTAATTTGAAATTGATTTCTAGCCAACTTCATGGTTTAGAGAGTATACTCTGAATGATTATCACCCTTCGGGTTTTTTTGAGTTTACATTTATGATGCAGCATAGAGTCAATTTCAACAAATGTTTCATGAAGTTACAATGTTTCTTTTGGTTAACATTTGCATGGTATATTTTCTTCCTACTGTGTCTATGACCTTACATTAAGGTGTATTTCTTTTCTCCCCCAGCTTTATTGAAATATAACTGATGTAACATTGTTTAAGTTTTAGGTGAACAACAGGTTGATTTGATATATTTATATATTGCAGAATGAACAAGCTATGTTTCTTGTGAATAATATGTGGATTTAAAAAAAATTCAGTTTGAAAATATGCTTTTGATGAAAATATTTAGTCCTTTTGCATTTAAAGTAATTACCTACATACTTAAGTTCCACTTATTTTTTATTGACCTGCCTATTTTATGTTTGGTTTTTTCCTCTCTCAAAAGAGCATTATTTGGATTAATGAACATTTTTATTAGTTCATTTTCTCCTATTTTAGGTCATTGGCTATACATTATTTATTCTTTTATTGATTTTCCTGGATATTTTAACATAATCTTTGACTTATCGCAGTCTAACAGCAAGTGATTAGTTTTACCCCCTTTCCAATTATGCTAAATATTTAGAACACTATCTCTATATACCTCTTCCATTTCTTGTGCTATTCTTGCCATAATCTTTAGTCTTTCATCTGTTTTATTTTATTTTATTTATTTATTTTTAGTTTTTTTTTTAACATCTTTATTGGAGTATAATTGCTTTACAATGGTGTGTTAGTTTCTGCTTTATAACAAAGTGAATCAGTTATACATATACATATGTCCCCATATCTCTTCCCTCTTGCATCTCCCTTCCTCCCACCCTCCCTATCCCACCCCTCTAGGTGGTCACAAAGCACCGAGCAGATCTTGCTGTGCTATGCAGCTGCTTCCCACTAAATCCCACAAAATTTTATTGGTTTATATTCATTATTCATTTATATTTATCTTTTCCTTGAGGAACTCTTCATTTCTTTTTGCATTTTTGTGTTTCTGTCACTTTCTTTCTGCTTGAAGAACTCTCTTTAAATAATCCCACTTTTCATTTATCTGAAAAAGTTTTTATTTCACATTAAAATTTTTTTCAAAAGCTCTTTTCGGAAATAATTTCAAAGCCCTCAGAAAAGCAGAAAGAATACTACAAAAAAATCTTGTATATCCCATACTTAGATTTATTAATTTTTTAGCATTGTTGTCATTATAATTTCCAGAACTATTTGAGAATAATATGCAAACATCATGTTCCTTTACTTTTAATACTTCAGAGCATAGTTCCTAAGATGTAAGAGAATAAAGATATTCTCTTATATAGTAGTTATCAAATTTGGGAAATTTGATACTGATACACTTATCTAAAGAAATCTAATTCATATTTCAGTTTTATCAATTGTCAAATTAATGTTATTCATAGCATTCCCCCCTTCCAGGATTACATCTTGCATTAGTTGTTATATTTTATTTAGTCCCCTTGCATCTATTATAGATTATTAGCCTTTCTTTGTCTTTCATGACAGATAGTTTTTGAAGATTAGAAGCTAGTTATTTTATAAAATGTTCTTCATCTTAGGTTTCTATGATGTTTCCCCATGATTAGATTCAGGTTTTGCTTTTTGGCTGAAATAATATATAGGTGATACATATATTGTTAGGATTTCACATATGGAGACACATTGTGTCTATCTGCTCCTTATTGGTGATATTAATTATAATCACTCAGTTAAGATGCTGTCAAGTTTCTCCACTGATAGTTACTACTTTTTATTTTTGTAATTAATAATTACTTTAACAATAGATAGCTTATAACTATGTAACATTCTGTTCCTTATCACACTCACTCCCCATAGATTTAGCATCTGTATCATTTAGGATCCTGGAAGAAGACAGAACACACCAGTAATATGAAGAGGGAAAATTTAGTATGCAGAATTGTTAACTAGTAAAAGGTAGATAACTGCTAAAAGGGATAAGAGAGAACCAGAGGTAGCAGTAAAAAAAAAAAAAAGCAGCTACTACCTCATGGCTGATGACGAGTGCACATTGAAGGGACTAAGGATTTAAGAGATACTTCCCTCCCTCCTCCTGATCCTGACACCCCTAATTTCCCCACCCCAAAAAAGACTGAACCCAGACTTTTTCAAAGAGGGTATGACTGCCACAGGAATATACAGTGTGCTACTGGGGGTGGGGGTGGAGCCACAGGCCAGAGCTCCCATGGCAGTAGCCACTGGGTGGGGAGAGTGTGTGTGGCCTGAGTATGTGACTGTGGTTGGTCCCCACCAACCCACTGGCTCTCCCGCTGAGTAACAGAAGAAGGAAGATTGAAGCCCCAACATAAGTGCCTTCCTGCTGCCCTCATCACATTGTCCCTCTATCGACCTCTATTGATAATGCCTCCCATTGCCAGCTGCCAAAGGAGAAATGTTTACAGGGTGGGGAGAGTCTTGGAGCACATCCAGACAAATATCTCTAAGGCAGAGGGGAAGGCCACCTCCACAAGTTTGGGGCTTCAGCAGATGTGGTGTAAATCAATTGTTGCTAGACATTTGAGTGACCAGTTTTTCCACTGAGGGGTGGGGAGTAAGACTGGGGAGATTGCAAACGAGCATTCTACTTCTCTTTAGTGTTTTAAGACATCATATAAGACACTTTTATACATTGCCCCAACTTCTCATAAAAACCCTGAGAGATGAGTAGTATTAGTCACATTTTACAGATGAGAAGATTGAGGCTCAGAGAGTTAAGTCACTGGTTCAGGGCAGTAGGTGAGTAGTGGGTCCAGAATTAAAGTCCCCGCCTGTCTGCCTCCAGTTCTTACTAGGCTATCATATTTTAGATGACATTGAAATGAATGTGATTCTCTTATAGGCCCACCATGCGGATGCCTCCAGGGCAGAACCAAAGCTGGGTTTCTGAATTTATCCTGCTTGGCTTCTCCAGTGACCCCACGACCAACAGGATCCTCTTCATTGCCTTCTTTCTCCTTTATCTGAGCTCAGTCCTTGGCAATGGGCTCATCATCACCCTGATATGCCTGGACATGCATCTCCACACTCCCATGTACTTCTTCCTCTGTATCCTCTCCCTGCTGGATATGGGCTCTGTCACCACCACCATGCCCCAGATGTTGGCGCATCTTCTTGCTCAATCTCAGACCATCTCCTTTGCTGGCTGTTGGCTACAAATGTATATGTTTGGTGCTCTGGGCCTGACCGAGTCCATTTTCTTTGTAGTCATGGCTTATGACCGATATGTGGCCATCTGCTACCCTCCGCGTTATGCTGTCATCCTTAGCTGGGATCTGTGCACACGGCTGTCAGCTGGGACCTGGGCCTGTGGTTTCTTCTTCTCTGTGATCCATACATTTTTCACTATGAGGCTGCCATACTGTGGGCCCAACATGGTCAACCACTACTTCTGTGAGGGTCCCTCAGTACGAAGCTTGGCTTGCATGGATACCAACCTCATTTATATTGGTCATCAGTGTCTTCATGGTTGTTGCCCCACTCTCCCTCATTGTGGCTTCCTACATCCGTATTGCCCAGGCCATTCTCAAGATCAAGTCCATGCAGCCCCGCTGCAAGGCTTTCTCTATTTGTGCTTCCCACCTGACTGTGGTCACATTCTTCTATGCTCCAGCCACCTACATCTATATAAGGCCCAATTCAAGATATTCCCCTGAGCAAGACAAGCAGATCTCACTCTTTTATAATGTCTTCACTGTCCTGCTTAACCCTGTGGTCTACATTTTGAGGAGCGAGGACATTAAGAGGGCTTTTCTCAAAGTGATGCAGAGGAGTAGATTAGCCTGGTGAACTGGAAGACAGGAGGGGCCTGGGGTGGAGGGGCCTGTGGTAGATTGTCCAATGTTGAGGGACAGCATATATAACATATGAAACAAATATCATGCATTTGAACCAACATAGAACTTGGTCAATGGAACAAATGTGGTACATGAAACCAAACATGGTTGTCTTGATCAACTTGCTACATTTTGGTTGAGAAACAACCCCATAATCTCAGTGGCTTACAACAGTAAAAGTTCATATATTTCTTATGTTCTATGTCAGTTGTAAGTAGACTGTGGCCTTCTGCCATTGGATTCTTGGATCCAGTGTGAAGGATGAGGCTGTATCTGGCACATGAAAGTCTTATGAGAGAGAGAAAGCAACAATGGTTGAAATACATGATGACTCTTAAAGCTTCTGCTCAGAAGTAACACACAACTCTTTCCTCATGTCCTATTGACCAAACCAAGCCCTATGTTTAAGCCTGCTGGTAAAAGGGCAGGAAGTATTTCCTTTCCACAGAAAAGTAATGCAGATCACGTGGCAATGGGTATGGATGTATATTTCCTCTACAGTGAGAGCAGCAAATAATGGGGGTGATATTATAATCTACCACAGTGGCACTGGAACCAATAGAATACATGTAACCAACATGAAACATGGTAACTCTAAGTGACATGGTACATGGACACAGTAGAAAGTCAAGGTGATGTAGGCAATCAAAGTGGCACATGTAAACAATAAATATATGTAGCCAACATTGAAAATTAGGCCAATGGTATATGGAACCAATGTAAGCCACAGATCTGATTTGGTGCATGGAACCAATGTGGTTCATGGGACTGACATGGTATACTCTGCATTGTCTTGTGGAAGGCCACAGAACATGACCTTAAGTGACCTGGGTTCTAGTCCCAACCTTGCTAATTTGTTTTGTGACTTTAAGCAATTTACTTCCTTTCTCTGGATCCTACTTTATTCATCCATAGAATGAGCACCTCAAATTGAAAGGTTCCCCAAGACCTCTGTGTCTCTAAAATTCTATGTCACAATAAGTGAAGTGCATAAAACTCAAATGCAGTAAACTTGTGAGCCTTCTGTAAATCCTAAGATGAATTAGGAAACCACAGAAAAATTAAAGTTGTTGTATGTTTGCTGCACATTTGAGCAGCACATATAACAGTGCCTCTTATTCTCTCAAGGGAACTAAATGACATATGAGGCTCTCTAAGAGAGAGCATGGGCATCCAACTTTTTTTCAGGCCTCATTGATGGCCCAGATGTCTTGGGCATGAGTCAATTCAATTCCAGTATTTCGTGAGCATCCATTAATTCCCAACCAGTATCAGGCCCTGTGGAAACCAAGAGAGATATGTGGAGAGATTTACAGTCATGAAATTATAATAACACAACCCAAGAAGATGTCACAGTGACCTGTGGGGACTAATGGCCTCATAGGAGTGAGGTTCTCTCATTGGGTGTCAGACACAGAGGATCAGACTACACCTCACCCCACCACTGCATAGCTCAGCACTTTGTAAGCTCTCCAGAGCTTAAAATCAGGAGAGGGGTTGGAAAACCCCAACAAGATTGATATTATTTCTCCCACCAGTGGAAAGATAGGTTAAAATAGAAATTGAGTTTTGTTACTGAAAAATGAAACTCTCAGAAAACAGTGTTCTGTGATATGGAAAAATGGAGGAGGGAAATCTATTTACCAAGAGATGACAGGTAAGGTCTTGGTCAGGAATTAAGATTTAGCTGAGAGTGAGAAAAAGTCACCTATGCAAAGAGCCAAGAGAAGGGCATTTCTGGCCAGGTACAAAGGCTCAAATCAGGAAAGGACTTTGCATTGTCTGCAGAGCTGGAAGAAGGCTTATGTGGTCACAGGAAAGGGAGCAGGAGAGGTAGAGATAACATTGAGAAGTAGGCCATGGACAGTCCTAAAGAGCCATATAAGAAGTGTTTACTGTATGCTAAATGCATTAGGAATGCTTAGATTCTTACTGGGGAAGTGATACAATTTTATGGGTGATAAGCTCCACTGTGGGTATGACTTGAGGTGACTGGAAAGGAGGTGGGAGAAAAGGTCACTGGGGATGAGAATGTTAGGGAACTCACAGGCCAGGAGTGAGAAAAAAGAACTTCCCTTTTGGAGAGCTGTAGGGGATGTGGTATCCCAGGGAAAATTCCAGGTTGAAGATATTGGGACAGGTGGTTGCTGATTATGGGGTTGAAGTTGAGAAGACAAAGGGAGAGAAAACTGGGGAAAGGGAGAAGTAGGGATTTGGGCAACTGGGGGCTGAGCAGAGGGGTTAATGAGAAATGGGAGTCTGGGAAGAATGAATAACTAGAGAGTCATGAAATTCTGGTGGGATTGAGATTTTGTCTCTAGCACTTAGATGCAAATTTGGGTAGTGGTATAGTTCTAAAGCATTTACTCAGAGATGTAACAGGACTGGGCTAGGCAGGTGATTTGAGTGGGTGAGTACCACTGCACCAATGGTATGGCAAAGTTCCAGGGAGCAGTTCCAGAGGGTTTCAGGCAGAAAGTGAAGGGTCCCATGGACTATTGGAGTGCTCCCTCCATCTGGGGAGTGGGTAGGGAATATGAGGCTGGTGGAAGGGACTTGCATCTGTTAAGAGCTTCCTGCTTCTGGCTTTGTGGGGAAGGGTGCTGCCTGGATAATGGGGAAGAGCTTCCTGCTTCCTGGCTGTTGGAGTTCCTTCCAGAGGGTGCAGAGCCTACCTGGTGGCTCTTCTACAAGAGTAAGGAACCAGGGTAGTGGAGAGGTGAGTCTTGTGGATAAATTGTGATGAGGTGGCTAAAGTGTGATGAGAGAGAGTGCCTCTCTCCTAGGACAGATAGTAACAGAGTTTGTAATTCAGGATGATAATAGATTTTATCTTAAAGATAAGCAACCTCTATTTTTAAGAACCAGGGATGAGGAATGGAGTGGAGGAAAGAGGGAGACACAGTATTTTCAGAAGAATGGCTTGGGAGTACTGATGAGGGGGTTGGATTGAAGAGGAACGTTTAGTGGGGGAGACCTAGGCATAATTTATGAAGGTACTAGATTTGGGTGGTGGCAGTGAGTGGGGATATGCTGAAAGATGTGATGAGGAAAGAAGCAAGAGCATGTGATGGCTTGGGTGTTTTGGTGGAAAAGGGAGAAATCAAGGAAGATACCAATGTTCTCAGCCAGATTTACCACTGTCTCTGCTTCCCTGCAGTTCACTGATGGGCACTGTTGTTTACTGTCATCACTGATCCCTGGCACTGCTGAAAGGAAGTCACAGCACCTGTCCTCAAAGAATTTGCAGTCCACAAACCAACAGTTCTTAGGAAGTGTATAGGTACTTAGGGATGAGGTTAAAAAATGTTGTTAAATTAATTTTCTGTTAATTGTGGTCTCTATAGGGTTGTGATTTCTTTTTTAACTTTTCCCCCGTGTTTCCTTGAACAAATCAAATGGCAGAGTGGGTAATAACTGCCTGTCAGGTGGGATACAGGTCAGCCATTTGGGGGAGGTATTTTGGTGCTAAACTGAAATGTCTGCCTCTCTAAATTCTTTGCCCTTTAGACCTATTTCTGCACTAATGATCTCAAAGTTTCTGTATGGAAAGATTGGTAAGCTACCACTTATTGGCTGTTGGTTCTTGTGCAAGTAACTTAAGTTTCCCAATGCCGTTCTCTCTCTCACTTTTTTTTTCCAATTATGCTATAATTTATTTTTTTTAAACATCTTTATTGGAGTATTATCGCTTTACAATGGTGTGTTAGTTTGTGCTGTATAACAAAGTGAATCAGCTATACATACACATATGTCCCCATATCTCTTCCCTCTTGCATCTCCCTTCCTCCCACCTGCCTTATCCCACCCCTCTAGGTGGTAACAAAGCACCGAGCTGATCTCCATGTGCTATGTAGCTGCTTCCCACTAGCTATCCATTTTACATTTGGTAGTATATATAAGTCCACGCCACTCTCTCTCTTCTTCCCAGCTTACCCTTCCTCTCCCGTGTGCTCAAGTCCATTCTCTATGTCTGCATCTTTATTCCTCTGTCCTGCCGCTAGGTTCTTCAGAACCTTTTTTTTTTAGATTCGATATATATGTGTTAGCATATGGTATTTGTTTTTCTCTTTCTGACTTACTTCACTCTGAATGACAGACTCTAGGTCCATCCACCTCACTACAAATAACTCAATTTCATTTCATTTTATGGCTGAGTAATATTTCATTGTATATATGTGCCATATCTTCTTTATCCATTCATCTGTTGATGGACACTTAGGTTGTTTCCATGTCCTGGCTATTGTAAATAGACCTGCAATGAACATTGTGGTACATGACTTTTTGAATTATAGTTTTATCAGGGTATATGCCAGGTAGTGGGATTGCTGGGTCATATGGTAGTTGTAGTTTTAGTTTTTTAAGGAACCTCCATACTGTTCTCCATAGTGGCTGTATTGATTTACATTCCCACCAACAGTGCAAGAGGGTTCCCTTTCCTCCACACCCTCTCCAGCACTTATTATTTGTAGATTTTTTGATGGTGGCCATTCTGACTGGTGTAAGGTGATACCTCATTGTAGTTTTGATTTGCATTTCTCTAATCATTAGTGATGTTGAGCGTCCTTTCATGTGTTTGTTGGCAAACTGTATATCTTCTCTGAAGAAATGTCTATTTAGGCCTTCTGCCCACTTTTGGATTGGGTTGTTTGTTTTTTCAATATTGAGTTGCATGAGCAGCTTATAAATTTTGGAGGTTAATCCTTGCTTCATTTGCAAATATTTCCTCCCTTTCTGAGGGTTGTCTTTTGGTCTTGTTTATGGTTTCCTTTGCTGTGCAAAAGCTTTTAAGTTTCATTAGGTCCCATGTGTTTATTTTTGTTTTTATTTTCATTTCTCTAGGAGGTGGGTCAAAAAGCATCTTGCTGTGATTTATGTCATAGGGTGTTCTGCCTATGTTTTCCTCTAAGAGTTTGATAGTGTCTGGCCTTACATTTAGGTCTTTAATCCATTTTGAGTTTATTTTTGTGTATGGTGTTAGGGATGTAGCTGTCCAGTTTTCCCAGCACCACTTATTGAAGAGGCTGTCTTTTCTCCATTGTATATTTTTGCCTCCCTTATCAAAGATGAGTTGACCATATGTGCATGGGTTTATCTCTGGGCTTTCTATCCTGTTCCATTGGTCTATATTTCTGTTTTTGTGCCAGTACCATACTGTCTTGATTACTGTAACTTTGTAGTATAGTCTGATGTCCAGGAGCCTGATTCCTCCAGCTCCATTTTTCTTTCTCAAGTTTGCTTTGCCTATTCAGAGTCTTTTGTGTTTCCATACAAATTGTGAAATTTTTTGTTCTAGTTCTGTGAAAAATGCCATTGGTAGTTTGATAGAGATTGCATTGAATCTGTAGATTGCTTTAGGTAGTAGAGTCATTTTCACAATGTTGATTCTTCCAATCAAAGAACATGATATATCTCTCCATCTGTTTTTATCATCTTTAATTTCTTTTATCCGTGTCTTATAGTTTTCTGCATACGGGTCTTTTGTCTCCTTAGGTAGGTTTATTCCTAGGTATTTTATTCTTTTTGCTTTGATGGTCAATCGGAGTGTTTCCTAATTTCTCTTTCAGATTTTTCATCATTAGTGTATAGGAATGCAAGAGATTTCTGTGCATTAATTTTGTATCATGCTACTTTACCAAATTCATTGATTAACTCTAGTATTTTTCTGGCAGCATCTTTAGGATTCTCTATGTATAGTGTCATGTCACCTGAAAACAGTGACAGTTTTACTTTTTCTTTTCTGATTTGGATTCCTTTTATTTCTTTTTCTTCTCTGATTGCTGTGGCTAAAACTTCAAAAACTGTGTTCAATAATAGTGGTGAGAGGGACAACCTTTTCTTGTTCCTGATCTTAGAGGAAATGGTTTCAGTTTTTCATCATTGAGAACAATGTTGGCTGTGGGTTTGTCATATATGGCTTTTATTATGTTGAGGTAAGTTCCCCCTATGCCTACTTTCTGGAGGGTTTTTATCATCAATGTGTGTTGAGTTTTGTTAAAAGCTTTTTCTGCATCTATTGAGCTGATCATATGGTTTTTCTTCTTCAGTTTGTCAATATGGTGTATCACACTGATTGATTTGCATATCTTGAAGAATCCTTGCATTCCTGGGATAAACCCCACTTGATCATGGGGTTTATGATCCTTTTTTTTTTTTTTTTTTTTTTTGCGGTACGCGGGCCTCTCACTGTTGTGGCCTCTCCCACTGCGGAGCACAGGTTCCGGACGCGCAGGCTCAGCGGCCATGGCTCACGGGCCCAGCCGCTCCGCGGTACATGGGATCCTCCCGGACTGGGGCACGAACCCGTGTCCCCCGCATCGGCAGGCGGGCTGTCAACCACTGCGCCACCAGGGAAGCCCTATGATCCTTTTAATGTGATGTTGGATTCTGTTTGCTAGTATTTTTTGAGGATTTTTGCATCTATGTTCATCAGTGATATTGGCCTGTAGTTTTCTTTCTTTGTGACATCTTTGTCTGGTTTTGGTATCAGGGTGATGGTGGCCTTGTAGAATGAGTTTGAGAGTGTTCCTCCCTCTGCTATATTTTGGAAGAGTTTGAGAAGGATAGGTGTTAGCTCTTCTCTAAATGTTTGATAGAATTCGCCTATGAAGCCGTCTGGTCCTGAGCTTTTTTGTTGGAAGATTTTTAATCACAGTCTCAATTTCAGTGCTTTTGATTGATGTGTTTATATTTTCTATTGTTTCCTGGTTCAGATTTGGAAGGTTTTGCTTTTCGAAGAATTTGTCCATTTCTTCCAGGTTGTGCATTTTATTGTCATATAGTTGCTTGTAGTAATCTCTCATGATCTTTTGTATTTCTGCAGTGTCAGCTGTTACTTCTCCTTTTTCATTTCTAATTCTATTGATTTGAGTCTTCTCCCTTTTTTCTTGATGAGTCTGGCTAATGGTTTATCAATTGTGTTTATCTTCTCAAAGAACCAGCTTTTAGTTTTATTGATCTTTGCTATTGTTTCCTTCATTTCTTTTTCATTTATTTCTGATCTGATCTTTATGATTTCTTTCCTTCTGCTAACTTTAGGGTTTTGTTGTTCTTCTTTCTCTAATTGCTTTAGGTATAAGGTTAGGTTGTTTATTTGAGATGTTTCTTGTTTCTTGAGGTAGGATTGTATTGCTATATACTTCCCTCTTAGAACTGCTTTTCCTACATCCCATAGGATTTGGGTCATCGTGTTTTCATTGTCACTTGTTTCTTGGTATTTTTTTATTTCTTCTTTGATTTCTTCAGTGATCCCTTGGTTATTAAATACTGTATTGTTTAGCCTCCATGTGTTTGTGCTTTTTACAGATGTTTTCCTGTAATTGATATTTAATCTCATAGCGTTGTGGTCAGAAAAGATACTTGATACGATTTCAATTTTCTTAAATTTACCAAGGCTTGATTTGTGACCCAAGATATGATCTGTCCTGGAGAATGTTCCATGAGCACATGAGAAGAAAGTGTGTTCTGTTGTTTTTGGAAGGAATGTCCTATAAACATCAATTAAGTCCATCTTCTTTAATGTATCATTTAAAGTTTGTGTTTCCTTCCTTATTTATTTTCATTTTGGGTGATCTGTCCATTGGTGAAAGTGGGATGTTAAAGTCCCCTACTATGATTGTGTTACTGTCGATTTCCCCTTTTATGACTGTTAACATTTGTCTTATGTTTTGAGGTACTCCTATGTTGGGTGCATAAATATTTACAGTTGTTATATTTTCTTCTTGGATTGTTCCCTTGATCATTATGTAGTGTTATTCTTTGTCTCTTGTAATAGTCTTTTTTAATGCCTATTTTGTCTGACATGAGAATTGCTACTCCAGCTTTCTTTTCATTTCCATTTGCATGGAATATCTTTTTTCCATCCCCTCGCTTTCAGTCTGTATGTGTCCCTAGGTCTGAAGTGGGTCTCTTATAGACAGCATATGTACGGGTCTTGTTTTTGTATCCATTCAAAACCATTTAATGTCTTTTAGTTGGAGCATTTAATCCATTTACATTTAAGGTAATTATTGATATGTATGTTCTTATTATCATTTTCTTAATTGTTTTGGGTTTGTTATTGTAGGTCTTTTCCTTTTCTTGTGTTTCCTGTGTAGAGAAGTTCCTTTAACATTTGTTGTAAAGCTGGTTTGTCGGTGCTGAATTCTCTTAGCTTTTGCTTGTCTGTAAAGGTTTTAATTTCTCTGTTGAATCTGAATGAGATCCTTGTATGTTATTTGGTTTTTTCCCTTATTATTTTAATATTTTTTCTTTGTACTTAATTTTTGATAGTTTGATTAATATGTGTCTTGGCGTGTTTCTCCTTGGATTTATCCTGTATGGGAGTCTCTGCTTCCTGGACTTGATTGACTATTTCCTTTCCCATGTTAGGTAAGTTTTCAACTACGATCTCTTCAAATATTTTCTCAGTCCCTTTCTTTTTCTCTTCTTCTTCTGGGACCCCTATATTTCGAATGTTGGTGCGTTTAATGTTGTCCCAGAGGTCTCTAAGACTGTCCTCAATTTCTTTTTCATTTTTGTTTCTTTATTCTGCTCTGCAGTAGTTATTTCCACTATTTTATCTTCCAGGTCACCTATCCGTTCTTCTGCCTCAGTTATTCTGCTATTGATCCCTTCTAGAGAATTTTAAATTTTATTTACTGTGTTGTTCATCATCGTTTGTTTGCTCTTTAGTTCTTCTAGGTCCTTGTTAAACATTTCTTGTATTTTTGCCATTCTATTTCCAAGATTTTGCATCACCTTTACTCTGAATTCTTTTTCAGGTAGTCTACCTATTTCCTCTTCATTTGCTTGGTCTGGTGGGTTTTTACCTTACTCCTTCATCTGCTGCGTATTTCTCTGTCTTCTGTTTTTGCTTAACTTACTGTGTTTGGGGTCTCTTCTTCACAGGCTGCAGGTTCATAGCTACTATTGTTTTTGGTGTCTGCCCTGAGTGGCTGAGGTTGGTTCAGTGGGTTGTGCAGGTTTCCTGGTGTAGGGGACTAGTGTCTGTGTTCTGGTGTATGAGGCTGGATCTTGTCTTTCTGGTTTGCAGGACCACGTCCAAGGTGTGTTTTGGGGTGTCTGTAACCTTATTATGATTTTAGGCAGCCTCTCTTCTAATGGGTGAGTTTGTGTTCCCATCTTGCTAGTTGTTTGGCATAGGGTGTCCAGCACTATAGCTTGCTGGTAATTGAGTGCAGCTGGGTCTTAGCATTGAGATGGAGATCTCTGGGAGAGCTTTTTCTGTTTGATATTATGTGGAGCTGGAAGGTCTCTCGTGGCCCAATGTCTTGAATTCAGCTCTCCCACCTTAGAGGCACAGGCCTGACACCCAGACAGAGCACCAAGACACTGTCAGTCACAGAGCTCAGAAGAAAATGGAGAAAAAAAGAAAAATAAAATAAATGATTAAAATAAAAAATTATTATTAAAAATAAAAAAACAAAAAGTATTTTAAAAAAAGAAAGAAAGAAGAGAGCAATCAAACCAAAAAACAAATCCAGCAGTGATAACAAGCACTAAAAAGTATACTAAAATAATAAATAAATAAAAAATAACAGACAGAACCCTAGGACAAATGATAAAAGCAAAGCTCTACAGACAAAATCACACAAAGAAGCATACACATACACACAATAAGAGAAAAAGGAAAAAAACATATATCTATATTAAAAAAAAGAGGAAGAGAGCAACCAAATCAATAAACAAACCTACTAATGATAATAAACTCTAAATACTAAACTAAGATAAACATAAAACTGGAACAAATTAGATGCAGAAAGCAAACCCCAAGTCTACAGTTGTTCCCAAAGTTCACTGCCTCAATTTTGGGATGATTCATTGTATATTCAGGTATTCCACAGACACAGGGTACATCAAGTTGACTGTGGAGATTTAATCCACTGATCCTGAGGCTGCTGGGAGAAATTTCCCTTTCTCTTCTTTGTTTGCACAGCTCCTGGGGTTCAGCTTTTGATGTGGCCCCGCCTCTGCATGTAGGTCGCCTGAGGGCATCTGTTTTTCACTCAGACAGGATATGGTTAAAGTAGCAGCTGTCTTGGGGGCTCTGGCTCACTCAAGCGTGGGGCAGGGAGGGGTACGGAAGGTGGGGTGAGCCTGTGGTGGTAGAGGCCAGTGTGAAGTTTCACCAGCCTGAGGTGCACCATGTGTTCTTCTGGGGAAGTTGTCCCTGGATCACGGGACCGTGGCAGTGGTAGGCTGCACAGGCTCCTGGGAAGGGAGGTGTGGGTAGTGACCTGTGCTTGTGCACAGGCTTCTTGGTGGCTGCAGCAGCAGCCTTAGCATTGCATGCCTATATCTCTGTTGTCCGTGCTGATAGCTGCAGCTAGCATCCGTCTCTGGAGCTCGTTTAGGTGGTGCTCTGAATCCCCTCTCCTCGTGCACCCCAAAACAATGGTCTCTTGCCTCTTAGGCAGGTCCAGACTCTTTCCCGGACTCCCTCCCGGCTAGCTGTGGCACAGTAGCCCCCTTCAGGCTGTGTTCACACAGCCAACCCCAGTCCTTTCCCTGGGATCTGAACTCCGAAGCTGGAGCCTCAGCTCCCAGTCCCCACCCACCCGAGCTGGTGAGCCGACAAGCCTCTCAGGCTGGTGAGTGCTGGTCGGCACCGATCCTCTGTGCGGGAATCTCTCTGCTTTGCCCTCTGCACCCCTGTTGCCACACTCTCTTCCATAGCTCTGAAGCTTCCTTCCTGCCACATCCCATCTCCACCAGTGAAGGGGCTTCCTAGTGTGTGGAAACTTTTCCTCCTTCACAGCTCTCTCCCAGAGGTGCAGGTCCTGTCCCTATTCTTTTGTCTCTGTTTTTTCTTTTTTCTTTTGCCCTACCCAGGTATGTGGGGGAGTTTCCTGCCTTTTGGGAAGTCTGAGGTCTTTTGCCAGCGTTCAGTGTTCTGTAGGAGTTGTTCCACATGTAGTTGTATTTCTGATACATTTGTGTGGAGGAAGCTGATTTCCACATCTTATTCCTCTGCCACCTTGAAGGTCTCTCTGCCGCTTTCTCTTTAGAGAGTGAATGTTATTGTAAACCTTTGAAACATAAGAAAGATTGAAAAATCACAAGAGATTAGTTTGCTGAGCCCTATGCAAAGAAAATTGGAAACTTAGACAAAACAGATAATTTCTTAGGGAAATACAGATTAATAAAATTAAACTTTTTAAAGATAGAAAGTGTGAATAGACTAATTTCCATAGGAAAATGAGAAAACTAGAGAAAGCTATTAAGTAACTACCTCACAACAAGATTCATAGTTTGGTGGCAAGAAAGTTTGGGTAGAGGGGAGACACTGATTTTTCTGCAGAAACTTTGCAGGCCTGAAAGGAGTGGCATGATATTCAAAGTCCTGAAAAGGAAAAACCTGCAATGTAAGATACTCTAACCAGCAAGAGTATCATTTAGACTAGGAGAAAGAATTTCTCAGAAAAGCAAAATTAAAGAATTCAGCAATACTAAATCTACCCTAAAAGAAATACTGGAGGGTTGTCTCTAAATAAAAAATAGGCAAGAATCTGTAGGAAAGAGAAAATAACAGGAAAGGAAATATATGAAAAGATTGAAGTTCATGTAAATAAGCCATTACATACATTTTTAAAAATCAAAAAAATTATAAAAGCGATTATAACTATAATTAACAGTAAAAGGATAAGCATGAAGTTTTAGAATAAAACATCAAAATCACAAAATGTGGAGGAGTGAAGTAAAACAGTGTATATCTTTTTTTTTTTTTTTTTTTGCGGTACACAGGCCTCTCACTGTTGTGGCCTCTCCCGTTGCGGAGCACAGGCTCCGGACACACAGGCTCAGCGGCCATGGCTCATGGTCCCAGCCGCTCCATAGCATGTGGGATCCTCCCAGACCGGGGCACGAACTCGTGTCCCCTGCTTCGGCAGGCGGACTCTCAACCACTGCGCCACCAGGGAAGCCCAACAATGTATATCTTTTAGAATGTGTTTGAACTTGTAAGAGTGTCAGTTTAAAGTAAGTAGATATAGTTCTCAGTCAACATACTTGAACTCCATTGGAATCACAAATCAAGAACATACAACAGAGTATGATAGACTCAAGCATATTGTATAATGTCAGGAATATAGCCAATATTTTGTATTGACTGTAAATGGAAAGTAACCTTTAAAAATTGTATAAAAATTTTTATTAAAAAATAAAATGGATTCACAAAATCCAAAAAGAAAGGAACTCAAGCATACTACAAAAGAAAATCATCAAACCACAAAAAAGGAAAAAACAAAAAGAAAGAAATGAACAAAAAAGAACTATAAATACAACAGGAAAACAAGGTTTTGAATGGCAATAAGTTCATATCAATAACTATCAATAATTACTTTAAAGATCAAGGGATTGAATGCTCCAGTCAAAAGACATAGAATGGCAGATTGGATTTAAAGAAAAAAACAAGAAAATACAATATGCTGCATACAAGAGACTCCCTTCAGGGTAAAAAACGCACACAGACTGAAAGAGAGGGGATGGAAAAAGACATTTCATGCTAATGGAAATGAGAAGAAAGCAGGGGTAGCAATATTCATATCAGACAAAATAGACTTTCAAACAAAGGTCATGAAGAAAGGCCTTATATAGTGATAAAGGGATCAATAAAAGAAGAGGATATTACAACCACTAACATATATGCACCCAATATAGAAGAACCTAAATGTGTAAAAATAATACTAACAGACATAAAGGGAGAACTGGACAAAAATAAAATAAAAATAAAGTATTTATTACCCCACTGTCATCAATGGAGATCATCCAGACAGAAAATCAGTAAGGCAAAAGAGGTCTTAAATGACACAATAGACCAGTTTGACTTAATTGATATCTACAGGGCACTACATCCAAAGAAAACAACACACATGCTTTTTAAGTGTGCACAGAATATTCTCTAGGATAAGCAACACAGTAGGGCACAAAACAGACTTCAAAAATCTTAAGAGGATACAAATTAATCCAGGCATTTTTTTGGACCACAATGGTAGGAAACTAGAAATCAACCACAGAAAGAAAAACAGGAAAAGAACAAACACGTGGAGACTAAATAACATGCTATTAAAAAATGAATGGGTCAATGATGAAATCAAAGAAGAAATCAGAAAAAAACTCAAGTGAAACAACAGTGAAAACATAAGCATACAAAATCGATGGGATGCAGCAAAAGTAGTATTTAGAGGAAAGTTCATAGTGACACAGCCTTCCTCAAGAGACAAGAAAAATCTCAAACAAACAATCTAACCTAAAGGAATTAGAAAAAGAGAAAAAACAAAACCCAAAGTCAGCAGAAGGAAGGAAATAATAAAGATCAGAGAGGAAATAAATACAATAGAAAGAAAAAACAACAGAAAAGATCAACAAAACCAAGAGCTGGTTTTTTGAAAATATAAACAAAATCAATAAACCTCTAGCCAGGCTCACCAGAAGAACAGCCAGAGGACCCAAATAAACAAAATAAAAAAAGAAAGAGGAGAAATAACAACTGATAGCACAGAAATACAAAAAAATCATAAGAGAATACAATGAACAGTTACATGCCAAAAAATTGGACCACCTAGAAGAAATGGACAAGTTTCTAGAAACATACAGCCTACCAAAATTGAGTCAAGAAGAAATAGAAAATTTGAACAGACTGACCCCTAGAAGTGATATAGAACCTGTAATTAAAAAAACTTGCAAACAAAGTTGTGGGACTGAATGGCTTCATAGGGGAATTATAGCAAAATACACCAAAGAACTTATACCTATCCTTCTCAAACTATTCCAAAAAATTGAAGAGGTGGGACCACTCCAAAATTCATTCTATGAAACCACCATCACCCTGATATCAAAACCAGTCAAAGATATCACTGAAAAAGGAAATTACAGGCCAATAACTCTGATGATTATAGATGCAAATTTCTCAAAAAATTATTAGCAAACTGAATCTAACAACATATAAAAAGGATCATACACCACAACCAAGTTGGATTCATCCCAAATTCACAAGGATGGTTCAACATATGGGAACCAATCAATGTGATGTACCACATCAACAAAAGAAAAGACCAAAACCACATGATCATCTCAACAGATAAAGAAGAAGCATTTGAAAAAAAAAAAAAAAAAGAAGAAGAAGCATTTGATAAAATTCAACATCCATTCATGATAAAAAAAAATAACTCTTTCCAAAGTGGGTATAGAGGGAACATATCTCAACAAAACAAAACCTATTTATGACAAACCCACAGCCAATATAATACTCAACTGTGAAAAGCTGAAAGCCTTCCCACTAAAATCTAGAACAAGACAAGGGTGTCCAATCTCACCACTTCTATTCAACATAGTATTGGAAGTCTAGCCAAAGCAATCAAGAAGAAGAAATGAAAGATATCCAAATTGGAAGGGAAGAGGTAAAACCATCACTGTTTGCAGATGACATGATACTCTGTATTGAGAACTCTAAAGTCTCCATGCAAAAACTACTAGAAAAAATAGATGAATTTAGCAAGGTAGCAGGATATAATATTAATATACAGAAATCTGATGCATTTCTTTACAAGAATAATGAAACATCAGAAAGAGAAAGTTTAAAAAGTCTCATTTAAAATCACATAAAATAATACCTAGGAATAAACTTAACCAAGGAGGTGAAAGATCTATATGCTAAAAACTATAAAACATTGATAAAGGAAACAGAAGGTGATTCAAAGAAATAGCAAAAAATCCCATGCTCTTGGATTGGAAGAGCTAATATTGTTAAAATGGCCATACTACCCAAAACAATCTACAGATTTAATGCAATCCTTATTAAAAACACATGTCATTTTCTACAGAACTAGAAAAAATAATTGTAAAATTCCTATAGAACCACAAAAGACCTGGAATTGCCAAAACAATCTTAAGAAAAAAGAACAAAGCTGTAGGTATCATGTTCCCAGATTTTGAATATACTACAAAGCCATAGTAATCAAAACAGCATGGTATTGGCACAAAAACAGACATACAGATCAATGGAATAGAATAGAGAGCCCAGAAATAGACTCACATACCTATGGTCAATTAACCTATGACAAAGCAGGCAAGAATATACAATGGAGAAAGGACAGTCTCTTCAATAAGTGGTGTTGAGAAAGCTGGACAACTACTTGTAAAAGAATGAAATTAGAGCATTTCCTCAAACCATATACAAAAAATAAACTCAAAATGGTTTAAAGACCTAAATATAAGACATGACATCATAAAATTCCTTCAGTAGAACATAGACAAAATATTCTCTGACACAAATTGTAACAATATTTTCTTAAATCAGTCTCCCAGGAAAAGAAATAAAAGCAAAAATATACAAACGGGACATAATGAAACTTAAAAACTTTTGCATAGCAAAGGAAACCATAAACAAAGGAAAAGGCAACCTATGTAATGGGAGATAATATTTGCAAATGATGTGACCAATAAGGGGTGAAAATATACAAACAGCTCATACAACTCAACATTAAAAAAACAAACAACCCAGGTGAAAAATGGACAGAAGGCCCAAATAGACATTTCTCTGAAGACATACAGATGGCCAATAGGCACGTGAAAAGATGCTCATTATTGCTAATTATTAGAGAAATGCAAATCAAAACCACAATGAGCTATCACGTCACACCACCATTAAAAAAAATCTGCAGGGCTTCCCTGGTGGCGCAGTGGTTGATAGTCCGCCTGCCGATGCAGGGGACACAGGTTCGTGCCCCGGTCCGGGAAGATCCCACATGCCGCAGAGCGGCTGGGCCCGTGAGCCATGGCCGCTGAGCCTGCGCGTCCGGAGCCTGTGCTCCGCAACGGGAGAGGCCACAACAGTGAGAGGCCCGCGTACCACAAAAAAAAAAAAAAATTCTGCAAATAATAAATGCTGGGCAGGGTGTGGAGAAAAGGAACACTTCTATACTGTTGATGGGAATGTAAATTGGTGGAACCAATATGGAAAACATTATGGAGGTTCCTCAAAA
Source organism: Monodon monoceros (assembly GCF_005190385.1). Lineage (NCBI taxonomy): Eukaryota > Metazoa > Chordata > Mammalia > Artiodactyla > Monodontidae > Monodon > Monodon monoceros. The sequence goes on from NW_021703774.1 coordinate 146,007,076, forward strand.
AAACTAAAACTAGATCTACCATATATTCCAGCAGTCCCACCCTTGTGTATATATTCAGAAAAAAATGAAAACTTTAATTTGAAAAGATACATGCACTCCAATGTTCATAGAAGCACTATTTACAATAGCCAAGACATGGAAACAACCCAAATGTAAATCAACAGATAACTGGCTTAAGAAGATGTGGTATATATATACAATCGAGTATTAGCCATGAAAAAGAATGAAATATTGTCATTTGCAGCAACATGGATGGACCTAGATAACATTATACTTAGTGAAGTAAGTCAGACAAAGACAAATATTTTTAAAAAGAATGCACAGAAAATTCATAAATCTCTGTCACATTGTCCCAAACTAACCACAGGAAGCCTGGGAAATGCCCAGGAAAAGGAAACTATGGGATGAACACATAGCATTGTCTCTGCACCTCCATACTTCTGTCCTGAGGAGGTAACAGGGGGATGCCTTGGGCCAGGGTTATTGCCCAGTCCACTGGATGCTGCCACCTACTCAGTTCTAGATTGATTGTTTTAATGTGGAAAAGTGAGCCCATTGTTGCCCAACCACCTGATTTTTCAAGAAAAGGCAGAAGAAAGAGAGAGGAGAGAGAGAAAATACTACACTGGCCAAATTAAATTGAATTCATAGATTGACCGCCAGGTACCATGCCTGCTCCAGTCCCACTCCTTCTTAAACAAATAGGGAAGCTAAAGCCCAAAGGGAAAAGGAATTGTCAGAGCAAACACAGGCAGACCCGGAATTACAGCCCAAACCCTTGACTGGGCTGTTTGCTCTGAAAGAGTTACAGCAAGTCCACACTCTCTCTCCCACCCTTGTCTCTGGGTTTAGCCCTCTTACTAGAAGAACCTTCCTTGTGAAGGGCTGCTGTGGAAAACATGGCCCAGTAGGACTGTGGTGCAGACATTGTGAGCAGTGAGCCTCAGGGACATTTCTCAGGGCCAGGCCCCCACCTGTGCCTTCCTCACTTTTCATGTGTTTATGGGCAATTTTCATATCTTGTTTGGGAAGTGCCTGTTCCTAGGTTGCCTGTCAATGACTTGTAGGAGTTCTGTACTATTCTGAATAAGAACTTTTTCAAGAGTTTGTCTGTGTTGCAAATATCTTAAGGCCTTGATATTAAGGTCCTTTGACTATTTTGACCGCAGGGGAAACAGTGGGGGTGGGGTGTGTGGTGGGAGAGGCACAGAACTCCAACCCATAATCCTTCCAACAGTCACCCTCACTGGCCCCCACATCCCCCAAGGCTTCTGAGGGAATCTGGTGGTCTTGGGCAATCTGGTTGTGAGGCAGAGACACCTGAGGTGCTCTGATTTCGAGTCCTGTCTGTCCCTCAGAAAAAAGGTGGATCACAGAACTTGGAGGAGCTGGGTTGGTTCCATTTATCTTATGCTGCCAAACCTCAAGATTGTGTGGAATCCTGATTCCACAGGCCCACTGCCACTCACATTGCCTCACAGATGATTTAGGCCTGGCCTTTCTGCCCCTACCTCCTCCATTAGCTTCTGGCTCTGGGCCTGAGGTGACACCTATTGGAGGAGGGGAAGGACCTCTTTCCCACCCTGCCCATTCCTGGGGTTCTGTCTTCCAAGGCCCATCCCAGTCTATTTCCCTGGGAGACACCAAGAAAGGAGTTTGGGACTTGCAGAGAGTCTGGCAGGCTGGTCCAGGAGTGCTCCTAACCATACACACAGAGGGTCTGCTACACTCTGACTACACTTACAGTTGCTAACCTTGGGTAAGGGTAGATGGGTTGGTGGTGAGGTTGCCCTGGGAGGGGCCCAGAGAAGCATCTTAGTAGATAGGACCTTCAAAATACATGAAGCAAAAACTGAGGGATCTCCAAAGAGAAACAGACAAATCTACAACTGTAGTCAGAGATATCAGTAGTCCTCTCTTTCTAATCCATAGAACAAATAGAAAATCCAGAGGGCTATAGCAGCCTTCAACAACACTGTCAAACAATGGTTACCAAATTTAACTTGTGTCCACTTGCCCACCATGCAGAAAAGCCAATTTACTGACATGGGTTTGTACTGAAGGAAAGTACAGCATTCATTGCAGGCACCAAGCAAGGAGAAAGGACAGCTCATGCTCAAAAGACCCAAACTCCCCAATGGCTTTCAGGGAAGGGTTTTTAAAGGAAAAATTGGGGGGGCGAGGGCTGCAGGGTGCATGACTTTCTTCTGATTGCCTGGTGGTGATGTAACAGGGTGATGTTTCAGGAATCTTAATCATCAGGCTTCTGGTTCCAACTAGTCTAGGGTCTAAGTGCTTGTGGTCAGCATGTAATCACCATCCATCACCTTGGCAAGAGTCTTAGTTTCTGCAGAACAACTCAAAGATTGTACATCCCTTGAGGAGAAACTAGGACTCTGTTTTATCTCTGGCTATTGTTTAAGCTATCATTACTTTTCTTGCTTAACCACTTTTCCTTTGTTTTTTTTATTCCCTCACTTCTCTAATTAGTATCTGCTCATGCTTGCTCTTTGGAACTCAGGTAAGGCCTAGGAGACTAAAGCCTTTTTCTACAAACAAGAAACAGGGGACACAGAGAGGCTTTTTACCTGGGAGGGCCCTGTAGGGTTCTGCTCAGTTTCAATCCCTCCTTTTCTTTGATATCCCTCAGTTCTGAGGGGAAAAGGGTGGTCCAAGAAAGGGAATAAAGTTTTGGATACTCTGTTTTAGGGGGACCTGGTTTTGCAGAATGACTTAATTGACATTTATAGAACATTCATCCCACAACAGCAGAAAAAAATATTTCTTTCAAGTACATAGGGAGCATTTGACCAATAAAGTCTATATTTCAGGCTATGAAACAAATCTCCATAAATTGAAAAGTATTCAAATCACACAGAGTATATGACCATGATGAAATTAAAGTAGTGAAACGGAGGAGGACCCTGTGGGGTTCCTGGGCACAAGAGCCTTTCTGTGTCCCCCATTTTTTGATTATAGGAAATAGGCTTGATTCAACCTCCATGACCTTCCCTGCATTCCAACCCGCAGGTTCAAACAATTGCTAATTAAGTAAGGGAGGGGATGAGGAGACAAGGAAGGAACAGTCAAGAAACAATAGTGCAAAAAAAAAAAAAAAAAGAAACAATAGTGCAGGCTTGGGGCAGGATCCTGGTTCCCCCTCAAGGGATACACATAACAATATCTTTGAGCTGTTTTGCAGAGATCGAAACCCCCACCAGGTGGGAGAAGTTAACTATATGCTGCCCACTAGCACATAGACCCCAGACCGGTTGGAGCCAGAAGGTTAATGATACTGACTCCCACTTACCTCACCATCAACCAGTCAGAAGAATGTCCACGAGCTGATCATGCCTTCTGTGAAGCATCAGGATAAAAGTCCTCACTACTCCCTCCAGGTTGGGACACACAGTTATGAGGGGGCCACTGTGGCCCCCTTTGCCTAGCAAAACAATAAAGCTGTTATTTTCTACTTTACCAAAAACTCTGTCTCTGAGATTTAATTCGGTCTCAGGGTACAGATGCCAGATTTGGTTCAGTAGGAATCAATAACAAAGATTTCTAGAAAATCTACAAATATTTGGAAACTAAACAACACACTTCTACAAAACCCATGGTCCAAAGAAGAAATCAACGTGGAAAATTAGAAGGTGTTTTGAACTGAATGAAAATAAAAACACAACGTATCAAAATTTGTGACACGCTGCTTAAGTAATACTTAGAGGAAATTTGTAGCACTAAATGCCTATATTAGAAAAGAAGAAAAGTCTAAAATCAATTGCCTCAGTTTCCATCTTAAGAAACTAGGGAAAGAAAAACAGACTAAACTCAACATAGAAACATCTTCTGCTTAGAAGAAATGAAATAATAATTAGTGTGAAAATCAATGAAGTAGGAGGTAGTAAAACCAAGAAAATCAGTGAATGATTCTTAGAGAATCAACACTCACTCAAGAAGAAATAGATAACTTGAATGGCCCTTTATTTATTAAGCAAATTGAACTTTTAGTTAAAAACATCTCACAAAGAAAACTCCAGCCCATATAGTTTCACGGGTGAATTCTACCAAATATTTAAGGAGGACATAACACCAATGCTGCACAAACTCTTCCAGAATATTGGAGAGAGTACTTCCCAAATCATTCTATGATGTCAGCATTATCCTGCTATCAAAACCAGACAAAGACATTATAAGAAAAGAAAACTATAGATCAATGTCCCTCATGAACATAGATGCAAAAACCCTAAACAAAAATTTAAACAAATCAAATCCAACAATATATTATTTATTTATTTTTTGCGGTACGCGGGCCTCTCACTGTCGTGGCCTCTCCCGTTGCAGAGCACAGGCTCCGGACGCACAGACTCAGCGGCCATGGCTCACAAGCCCAGCCGCTCTGCGGCATATGGGATCTTCCCTAACCGGGGCACGAACCCGTGTCCCCTGCATCGGCAGGCAGACTCTCAACCACTGCGCCACCAGGGAAGCCCCCAACAATATATTAAAAGAGTAATATGTCATGACGATGTGAGATTTACTGTAGAGATGCGAAGTTGACTTGACATTAGAAAATTAATCACTGTAATTCACCATATTAACAAACCAAAAACCATATGATCATCTCAATAGATGAAGAAAATGTATTGACAACATCTAACTTCCATGTCTCATAACAACTCTCAGATAAATAGGAATCAAAAGGAGTCCCTAACCTGATAGAGAGCATCTATAAACACTACAACTAAAATTATACTTAACGGCAAAAGGCATAAATAATTTCTTGATTTAAGATCAAGAGCAAGACAAAGATGTCTGTTTTCAATGCTTCTATTCAATATTACACTGGATGCTTCATCAGTGAAATAAGGCAAGAAATAGAAATAAAAAGCATCCATTGGAAAAAAGAACTAAAACGGTCTTTGTTCTCTGATGATATGATTACTCATGTAGAAAATTAGAATCTACTTAGTATTTTGGAATTTATGGGCTTTTGTAAGATTTTATGGAGAAAATCTTTAAGGTACTATTAGTAGGAGCAGTAGGTGTGGATACTGGCCAGAAAAAATCAGATGTCCAACATACTCTGTAACACCAATTTTAGCACTCACTCCTAAGGAATTAGTTCAAGAATGGAGAATTCTACATGTTTAAAGATATTCATTTCGGTATTGTTTATAAAAGAAAGTTTTAGGGAATTCCCAGGCAGTCCAGTGGTTAAGACTTGGTGCTTTCACTGCTGTGGGCCCAGGTTTGATCCCTAGTCGGGGAAGTAAGATCCCACAAGCCACATGGCACAGCGGGGAAAAAAAGTTTTTTCAAATGCACAAGTTTTGTGCATGTTGTTATGCTTTCAATTAAGATAATAGATTGAATGTAGAACAACTGGAAACATGTATATGATATAACATGAAGTGGGGAAAAAAAGTAGTCTACAAAATGACCAGTATACGATGAATACAGTTCACACAAAATTATGTACTTGATAAAATAGTGGAAGAAAACACACTAAAAAATGCCATTGGTTTTAGAAAAGTGGGATTATGGTTGACTCTCTTTTTGTATTCCCTATCTTCCAGTCTTTGAGGAACATAGTCATAACAGGATGTTGACTGGGACTTTTCCTGTTGTATCAAAATTTGGCTAAAGCTCCACTTTTTCAAAGAGCCTCAATGAGTTGCAAGGTATAAATCAATCCCTGTGATCATCAGCCCATCATCATGCACTGGTAGACTATATAAAAATACTTGAAATAGGAAAGATGGGTTCATTAAATAAGAGTGTTTGGTGTAGTCTTTCTCCTAGGGGACAGTGATATGATTCTTACTTTTTTCCCTTTTAGTGAGGGAGGGGAATGGGTGCTCCCTTGCCCCTCACAGGTCAAGTGAGGGAAGCTCCAAGAGAATTGTTCAGACTGGTTGCAGAGAGAGATTTTTGCTGAGCTGTAGCAACTCTGGGCCTCCTCCCCACCCCTGCCCCAGGATGCAACTGGACAGGTGCACCATGAGAGACTGAGAGATTGATATGTCCACTGGGGCTTGAGGGGTGAATGAGACTTGTGCTTCCTTCCTACGTGGAGAATACTGAAGACAGGAAGCTGACTGGAGGGGACTTGGAAGGCAGGAAGAGGAGAGAAGGCAGCAGTGGGACTGCTTGCACTTCCCCATTTAGAGTTTCAAGGATGTATGGGTTTACCGTGGGCCAATTGGACACTGCAGTGTACCTCCTGCCTGTTTGTATAATGCTTTGAAACTTGATTTGGCTCCTTGGTCTCTACCCTTGTGGATATCATATTCTGAGAGAGAGGCAGATAGAATATAAGAATTATACAAATAAATATAAACCCTAATTGTTAGAAGCACTAAAGTGGAAAGGTGCATGGTGCTACAAGGGCATGTAATATGTATATTTAGCATAGTTAGGTCTGGGAAGGTTTTCTTGTGGAAGTGATGTATGAGATCCTAAATTAGGAGTTAACTAGAGGAAATTGATGTTTGGAGGGAACAACATATACCAAGTTCCTAAAGTCAGAAGGAGCATGGTATGTGCAAGGAACAGAAGGAAGCTTAGTTACGCAGGAAGCAAGGGAGAGCACATGGAGACGTGCAGGGTCAAACCATGGGCCTTGTAGGCCACGTTAGAACTTTGTTCTTTATCTTAAGAGCACTGGAAAGTTATTAAAGTATTTAAAACTGGGGATGATGTTCTAAAACTTGTATTTTGAATAGATCATTCTAGCTGCAGTGTGGATAACAATTATCAGCTGAATATATGCTGTTATATATTAAATTAAAGAAGTCTTTCTTTCATTAATTTTCCCTGGATACAGTGGAATATTTTGATCTTCATAGTATTTCTTTTGAGATTCAGAAAGTTTTCTTATAGTATACCTTTGGATAATGCTTCTGATCCATTTACTGTTGTCTTCTTTAGAAATTCTTTAATATTTGTAAGTTGGATCTATGAAACTGTAGGGGAACAAAATTTGACACCCCCAAATGCCTCTATGGCACATGGATTATTTCAAGCTGAAAACAATCAAAGCCCAAAAGACTCAGGAAGAAATTTAGAGCTTCCCCATAACTGCCTGAAGAAATTAGGCAGAGGGCCTATTACAGGAATAAAGCTATCACCAGAGACATCTGCAGTGAATATGGACTAGGTGTGGTAGGGGAAACTCTGAGACATCAGAGCTTACTCTGTGTCTCCTTGTCTCTGCATGGCCCAGTGAATATTTGTTCACCAAACATTCGCTTTTTCATCTTCCTGTGAATTGCCTTCCTCCCTTTTGAAGGCCCAAACCACTAGCCCCAGTACCCTCTTTTGTCCTGAGCTAAAGATGGTATTTAAGGTGAGGGTTTCAGGCATTTTGATGAGTTACACAGTTTTCCTGGGTCCCTCCTATGTATACATGTTATTAAACTTTTGTGTGATTTTCTCCAGTTAATCTGTCTCATGTCGATTTAATTCTTAGACCAAAAGAAACTAGAAGAGTAGAAGAGAATTTCTGCCTCCCTGACACAACTCACCCTTTATTCTGCAATCATCGTAATTGTCTTTCTTTTCCCCTGCATTCTGGGAATATTTAAAATTTTATGCAAGATCAATGGTCCCATTTAGTATCTTCAGTTCAGGTTTGTCTTTTGTCTTCTGTGTCAAATTATATTTTACTGTACTTAATGCATTCTTCTTATCTCAGTTTATTACTTCTCATCATGGCTTGCTTTGTTCTTTTGTACCTGGTTGAAATCACAGAACAGCTATTTAAAAGTATTTTTCTTGTCTGTTTTTCAAATAAAGACTTTTTCTCTGAATTTTGAGGATGCTGCTCTCTTCTCATGATTTGCAGATAGACATTACAGTGATGGTGATGAAATGGTGAGATGATGAGTTAGTAATAATATTGAGAATGATAATGCAATAAGCAAAGAATGATGTTTTGGGGGTGATGGGTGAAAATGATGATGAGAATTCTAATGGGGTGATGAGGTTATAATGGTGATGTAATGTGTGATGAAAATAACAGGGTGATGGTAGTGGTGAAAGTTAAGGTGCCTTGGGTATGTGCTTAGTAGCTAGGGTACACACTTGGGATAAACTTAGGTAAAAGTTAAAAGAAGTTTCTTGAGATGCCTCTGAGGGACACAATCATTTCTGCTTTTCCTGCTTAGCTGCTGCTGTTGGCCCAGGTGTATAATAAGCTGAAGTTCTTAATGATGTTTCTCCCATATTCTTAAGCACTGAATTTAACAAGCCTCCCAGGACTTGTCACTTCAGAGCAACTCAGCTGTGGCTTAATTGGGCCACAGCCAGGAAGGAACACTTCTGGGGCAGAGGGACCCAGGAGTGGCTCCCAGTAACTGGGGAATAGACTACTTAGAGACTCATAGCAGGAGGGGGAAAGAGGAAGAGGGATCAAAACATTACTTCTAGCTTAATTGGGATTAGAAGAGTGTAGCTTTCTGTGTAACTGACAGAACATGCATCCTTCTGGGAAGTGTCAAGCTAATGCAGAGCTTGTGGGGAATTCTCAAAGTCTGGGGCCTTTGATTTTGCTTGGGAAGCCACATCACAAATCTAAGGCAGGCCCCTAAATTCAGGTATCATATGCTTCCTGAGAAGTTTTCTCCACCTTGAGATAACCTTGCCATGCAAGTCAGTTACTGAAGATCAGAGCTATTAGGAGCCTTTAAAGGTGACAGTGATAGCCTGGTTACATCAGACACCACTGCAGTGTTCTCATTGCTGTTATTTGTAATTTCTTTTAATTTGTCTCTAATTATACAAGTAAATATTAATACACTCATTGTAAACATTCAAACAATACAGGTGAGTAATAGTCCCCTTTGGTCTTTACTAGTCTCCACATCAGAGGTTAAGTCTGTGTCCAGGTTTTAAAAAAATATGCTTTAACATTACATATACATGAACATATAGAAATATAATTTTGTTCTTTTTTTTAAGGTGGAGAGACATACTGATAACATAATAATGATATAAATGACACTATTTTTACTGCTAGGCCAAAAAGTATATATATACTTAATTTATTTCAGTTTTATTGAGGTTTAATTGACATGTAAAATTGTAAGATATTTAAAGTGTATATCATGGTGATTGGATGTACTTACACATCGTGAAGGGATTCCTCCATCTGTGACCTCACATATTTATCTATTTTGTGTGTGTGTGAAAACATTTAAGTTCTACTCGCTTAGCAAATTTCAGTTATATAATATACTGTGCTATCAACTATAGTCATCATGAAAAAAGAACTATAGTCATCATGATTTATATTAGATCCTCAGACTTTACTCATCTTATAGCTGAAAGTTTGTAGTACCCTTTCACCAACCTTTCCCTATTTTCCCCCTCCCCCAGCTTCTGGCAACAACTTTTCTGCTCTTGTTTCTATGAGTTTGATTTTTTTTAAATGAAACATATGTGTGATACTATGCAGTATTTGTCTTATTTCACTTAACATGATGCCCTCAAGGTCCATCTATATTGTTGCAAATGGCAAGGTTTCCTTTTTTCTCATGGCTGAATTATATAAATTATATAATTTATATATAATTATATATATATATGTATGTATGTATAGCACACCCTCTTTACGCATTCAAGTGTCAATGGATATTTATGTTGTTTCTATATCTTGGCTATTGTGAATAATGCTGCAGTGAATATGGCAGTACAGATATCTTTTGATATCCTGTTTTTAATTCCTTTGGATATATACACAGAAATGAGATTCCTGGATCACATGGTAGTTCTATTTTTAAATGTTTTGAGAACCCTCGGTACTGTTCTCCATAGTGGCTGCACCAATTTACATTCCCACCAACAGTGCACCAGGGATCCCTTTTATTCACATCCTTGTCAACACTTGTTATCGCTTGTGTTTGTTTGTTTGTTTGATATTTATTTATTTATTCGGCTGTGCCGGGTCTTAGTTGCAGCACGTGGGATCTTCATTGCCACGTGCGGGACCTTTGTTGTGGCATTTGGACTCTTAATTGTGGCATGTGAACTCTTAGTTGCAGTATGCACGTGGGATCTAGTTCCCTGACCAGGGATCAAACCCAGGTTCCCTGCATTGGGAGCACTGAGTCTTAACCACTGGACCACCAGGGAAGTCCCTATTGCTTGTCTTTTTGAAGAAAAACCATTCTAACAGGTGTGAGGTGATATCACACTGTGGTTTTGATTTGTGTTTTCCTGATGATTAGTAATGTTGAGTTCCTATATATGTACCTGTTGGCCGTTTGTATGTTTTCTTTAGAAAAATGTCTATTTGGTTCCTCTGCCCATTTTTAAATCAGATTGTTTTTTTTTCTTTTTTTGCTATTGAGTTGTATGAGTCCTTTGTATATTTTGAATATTACCCCCTAATCAGATATGTGATTTGCAAATATTTTCTCCCATTCGTAGGTTACCTTTACATTTTGTTGATGGTTTCCTTTGTTGGAGAAGATTTTTATTTTGATGTAGTCCCACTTTTTACTTTTGATATTTTTGCTTGTGCTTTAGGTCATATCCAAAAAATCCTTGCCAAGACCCATGTCAAGGAGTTTTTTTTCTATATTTTCTTCTAGGATTTTTATGGTTTCAGGTCTTACGTTTAAGTCTTTAATCCATTTTGAGTTAATTTTTGTGGGTGATGTAAAATAGGAGTCTAATTTCATTCTTCTACAGGCACTTTTTATTAAAGAGATTGTCTTTTCTCCATTGAGTATTTTTGGCTCCCTTGTCAAGTATTAGATGACTGTATATGCATGAGTTTATTTCTGGGTTCTCAATGCCATTCCATTGGTCTATGAGTCTGCTTTTATGCCAGTAACATGCTGTTTTGATTACTATAGCTTTTTAATATAACTTAAAATCAGGAAGTGTGATGCTCCATTCTTTGTCCTCAGGATTGCTTTGGGTATTTGGATCTTTTGTGGTTCCATATAAATTTTAGGATTTTTTCCTACTTCTGTAAAAAATGCCATTGGAATCTTGACGGAGATTGCATTAAATCTATAGGTGTCTTTTGGTAGTATTGACATTTTAAGAATATTAATTTTTCCAGTCCATGAATTCAGGATATTTTTCATTTATTTGTGCCTTCTTCAACTTCTTTCATCAATGTCTTGTAGTTTTCAGAGTAGAGATCTTTCATCTCCTTCATTAAATTTACTCCTAAGTATTTTATTCTTTTTGATGCTGCTATAAATGGAATAATTTCTTTTCCAGAATATTAGCTGTTAGTGTAAAGAAATGCTACTGATCTTTGTATGTTAATTTTGTATCCTGCAGCTTTACTGAATTCCCTGATTTAGATCTGTTTTTTTAATGGAGCTTTTAAGATTTTCTATGTATAAAATTATGTCATCTACAAATATATACAGTTTTACTTCTTTCTTTTCAATTCCGATGTCTTTTATTTCTTATTTCTTGCCTGATTGCTCTGGCTAGGACTTCCAGTACTGTGTTCAATAGGAGTGGTAAGAGGGGCACCCTTGTCTTGCTTAACGATTACTGAAAAAATTTTTTGACCAACTTGATGGGTGGTGAATTGACACCTTGTTTAATCTGAATGTCACTCACTAATTATAATACTAATGAGATGGACAATTAAAACTGATTATTGACCATATTAATTTTCATTTTTTATGAATTACCTATCATATAATTGATCCACTTTTTCCATTGCTTTTGTTTTTAAATGTATATATTCTGAATATGTATTCTTTTTATATTATGTATATTGTATATACTTTTATATATTATTCATGTATATCTCCTTTCTGTATCATATATGTTGCAAGTAGTTTCTCCCATTTTATCATTTTTCTTTTGAGTTTTTTGGTATTTTTGTTGGTGTTGTTATCAAATCAATCAGTCTTTTTCCTTATGGCTGTGTGTACTGTTTGTATGTGATCTTATCTATACTTGGGAATGTAATCTACATCTTAAAACTATAAAAAATATTTTACATTTTTCATTTATTCTTTTAGCTCTTTAATTTATCAAGAATTTATTTTTGTTATAAGGTGAGATAGAGATCTAATATTTTTTCCAGATTGAGAGCCAGTTGTACTAATAATATTTATTGAATAGTATATTCTTTACCCAACTGACTTAAAATTCCATCATTACTATATTCTAATGCTCCAGGTAATTATGACTCTATTTTGAATTCTACTTTTATTGATCTATCAGTATGTTTTTCTATCTGGCAGGACAAGTTTTCTTTTATCTTTTTTTCTTTAGGTGATTTTTATGCATTTTCTCTTCAAAATGAACTTTAGAATCAGCTAATCAAGTTTCCTAAATACATTTTTTGGGACTTGGATTGGGTTTTGAGTTAATAAATTGCAGAAGTGACATATTTACAATATTGAGGTTTCCCATTCATATACATTCTGTATTTATTAGTAAAATTTTATAGCGTTCTTCATATAGATCCTAAATGTTTATTAATAAGCTGATTTTTTTTAAAAAATTATAATTTTGTAGCAATTACAAATGTTATTCTTTTTTCCATTATGTTGATAATAATTGGAAGGTGTTTTATCTTTGTTTTCTTTGTTCATTTTGTATGTAGTTTTATTTCTTAAATCTATTAACATAGGACATTGCCTTAATATATTTTCTAATTTGGAATCCTTTTTGCATTTAATGGGTAAACCCTAGTTGGTTATGATGTATTATTATTTTAATATACTGCTACATTTCACTTACTATTTTATTAAGGATATTTATATCTATTATTTGCAAGGGAAGGATTGGCATTTAACTTTCACATTTTGTACCATCTTTCTATCTTTGCCCAATTATAGTACCAGTCTTGTAACCTAGGAAGCAGCCACCTTTCCCTATACTCTGGGACAGTTTGTGTAACATGGGAAGAATCTATTCTGTAAAAGGGTTAGTAAGATTCATTCACAAAACATCTGGGCCCCAAGACTTTTTAAAAAAGGATAGATACTTGACTAACATAATAACTTGTTTTCTTGGTCTACTCAGAGATTTTACTTCTTCTTTAGACAATCTGGTCAGTTAAATTGTTCTAAAAAACTACTCATTGAATCTATATTTTCAATTTACTGATATGAAATTTTATATAGTACTTTCTCAAAATTTAAAAAATACCCTTACTATCTGTCTTTTGTAATATTTTTTCTTCCTATAAGTTGCCTATTGTTTATATATTTGTATATAGTCATCATTTCCAAAATAGTGTTTATTAATAGTCTTTTTCTATTTTATTAATTTATACATTTAAAAATTATTTCACTTTGTCAGTATTCATTTAATTGATTTTGTTTTTCTTTTTCATTGAAATTACTATTAAACCCTTAGTAAGAATGACAAAGAGGGCTTCCCTGGTGGTGCAGTGGTTGGGAGTCCACCTGCCAATGCAGGGGACACAGGTTCGAGCCCTGGTCCGGGAGGATCCCACATGCCGCAGAGCAACTGAGACCGTGTGCCACAACTGCTGAGCCTGCACTCTGGAGCCCATGAGCCACAGCTACTGAGGCCCCTGTGCCTAGAGCCCATGCTCTGGAACAAGAGAAGCCATCGCAATGAGAAGCCCGCGCACCACAACAAAGAGTAGCCCCTGCTCCCGCAACTAGAGAAAGCCCACGCACAGCAGTGAAGACTCAACGCAGCCAAAAATAAAAATAAATTTATAAAAAAAATAAAATTAAATTAAAAAAAAGAAAGAGAGAATGACAAAGAAAAAGAGGAAAAAATACAAATTACTAATATCAGGACTAGAAAAGAGGATATACCTCAAATCTGCAGACATCACAATACACAATCAAGATATATTGCTAATAATTTTATTCTAAGAATTTTGACAATTTAGGTAAATTAAATAAATCAATTGAAAAACAGATTAAAGAAAATAAAGAAGAAAAAAATGTATGACCACCTGAGTAGTTGCAGAAAAATAATTTACTAAAAGCTAATACTTTTTTCTCTCAGCCTTATGAAGTATGATTGACAAATAAAAATTGTATATATTTAAAGTATACGATGTGATATTTTGATACATGCATGCATTGGGAAATGATTATCACAATCAAGCTAATTAACATATCCATCATCTCACATAGCTTCCTTTTTCTGTGTGTGGTGAGAACACTTAAAATTTGCTCTTTTAGCAAAATTTAAGCATACAATACAGTATTACTAATCATGATCACCATGCTGTACATTAGATCTTCAGAACTTATTCATCTTATAACTGAAAGTTTGTGCCATTTGACCAATATTTACCCCATTCCCCACCTCTCCCCTTCCCAGCCCCAGGTAACCACAATTCTACTGTTTTTGAGTTCAACTTTCTTAGATTCCGCATATAAGTGAGATCATGCAGTGTTTGTCTTACTGTGTCCGGCCTTTTTCACTTAGCATAATGTCCTCCAGGTTTATCCATATTGTTGCAAATGGAAGGATTTTCTTTTTTTTTAAGGCTAAACAATATTCCATTATATGTATACATAATCTTTATATTATATATATCTCACATCTTCTTTATCCATTTATCTGTTGTTGAACACCTAGTTTGTTTCCATTATCTTAGCTATTGTGAATAATGCTGAAATGAATATTAGAGTGCAGATATCTCTTTGAGATAATGATTTTATATCCTTTGGAGATATATATATATATATAGATAGATAGATAGATAGATAGATAACTATCTATATATCTCCAAAATTAGAATTGCTGAATCAGATAATAGTTCTATTTTTAATTCTTGAGGAACCTCCATATTTTTTTCCATAATTGTTGTATCAATTTACATTCCTACCAACATGTATAAGGGTTCCTTTTTCTCCACATCCCCATCAACACTTGTTATCTTTTGACTTCTTGATTATAGCCATCATAAGAGGTATCAGGTGATATCTCATGGTTTTGATTTGAATTTCCCTGATGATTAGTGATGTTAAGCAACTTTTTGTATACCTCTTGGCTATTTGTATATGTTCTTTGGAAAAATGTCTATTCAGAGTTGTTAAACATTTTTTGATTGGGTTATTTATTATTTCTATTGAGTTGTCTGAGTTCTTTATATACTCTGCATATTAACACCTTGTCAATTATGGGCTTTTCAATATTTCTCCAATCTGTAGGTTGTCCTTTCATTTTGTTGTTTTCTTTGCTTTTAGTTTGATGTCATCTTACTTGTTGATTTTTGCTTTTGTTGCCTTTGCTTTTCATGTCATATCCAAAAAATCATTGCCAAAACCAATGTCAAAGAGCTTTTCCCCTAAGGTTTTTTTCCTAGAAGTTTTAGAATTTCATGTTTTATATTTAAGTCTTTAATCCATTTTGAGTTGATTTTTGTGTATGGTGTATAAGATAATGGTCCAATTTAATTCTTTTGTATGTGAATATCTGGTTTTCCCAACACCATTTATTGAAGAGACTACACTTTCTCTGTTGTGTATCCATGGTGACTTTGTGGAAGATTAGTTGATCATATGCATGCAAGTTTATTTATGGGTTCTCTGTACTAGTCCATTGGCTTGTACATCTCTTTTTTAATGCCAATACCATACTGTTTTGACTACTAGAGCTTTAAAATATAGTTTGAAACCAGGAAGCGTGACATCTCCAGTTTTGTTGTTATTGTTTAAGATTGCTTTAGTTATTTGAGGACTTTTATGGTTCCAACAATTTATGGATTGTTTTTTCTATTTTCTGTGAAAAACACCCTTGGAATTCTGATAAAATATTGCATTGAGTCTGTAGATCACTTTAGGTAGTATGAACATTTTAAAATATTAATTTTTCCAATCAATGAACATGGGATATCTTTCCATTTATTTGGGTCTTCGTCAATGTTATACTTTTCAGTCCACAGATCTTTCATTTCCTTGGTTAAGTTTTTTCCTATGTATTTTTATGTATTTATTCTATGTGATGCTATTGTAAATGGGATGTTTCTTTTTTTTCATGTTTTTATTAGTTATCTACTTTATACATATCAGTGTATATATGTCAATCCAAATCTCCCAATACATCCGAACACCACACCCCATGCTTCCCCCCTTGGTGTCCATATGTCTGTTCTCTACATCTGTGTCTCTATTTCTGCCTTGCAAACCGGTTCATCTGTACCATTTTTCTAGATTCCACATATACACATTAATATATGGTATTTGTTTTTCTTTTTCTGACTTACTTCACTCTGTATGACAGTCTCTAGGTCCATCCACGAATCTACAAATGACCTAATTTTGTTCTTTTTTATGGCTAATATTCCATTGTATATATGTACCACATCTTCTTTACCTATTCATCTGTTGAGGGGCATTTTTTTGTTTGTTTTTTTTTAGATTCCATATATATGTGTCAGCATATGGTATTTGTTTTTCTCTTTCTGACTTACTTCACTCTGTATGACAGACTCTAGGTCCAACCACCTCACTACAAATAGCTCAATTTTGTTTCTTTTTATGGCTGAGTAATATTCCATTGTATATATGTGCCACATCTTCTATATCCATTCATCTGTCGATGGACAATTAGGTTGCTTCCATGTCCTAGTTATTGTAAATAGAGCTGCAATGAACATTGTGGTACATGACCCTTTTTGAATTATGGTTTTCTCAGGGTATATGCCAGGTAGTGGGATTGCTGGGTCGTATGGTTGTTCTATTCTTAGTTTTTTAAGGAACCTCCATACTGTTCTCCATAGTGGCTATACCAATTTACATTCCCACCAACAGTGCTAGAGGGTTCCCTTTTCTCCACACCCTTTCCAGGATTTATTGTTTGTAAATTTTTTGATGACGGCCATTCTGACTGGTGTAAGGTGATACCTCATTGTAGTTTTGATTTGCAGTTCTCTAATGATTAGTGATGTTGAGCACTCTTTCATGTGTTTGTTGGCAATCTGTATATATTCTTTGGAGAAATGTCTATTTAGGCTCTCTGCCCATTCTTGGATTGGGGTTGTTTTTGTTTTTTTTTTTTTTTTTGATATTGAATTGCATGAGCTGCTTGTAAATTTTGGAGGTTAATCCTTTGTCAGTTGCTTCATTTGAAAATATTTTCTCTCATTCTGAGGGTTGTTTTTTCATCTTGTTTATGGTTTCCATTGCTGTGCAAAAGCTTTTAAGTTTCATTAGATTCCAGTTGTTTATATTTGTTTTTATTTCCATTCTCTAGGAGGTGGGTCAAAAAGAACTTGCTGTGATTTATGTCATAGAGAGTTCTGCCTATATTTTCCTCTAAGAGTTTTATAGTGTCTGGCTTTACATTTACGTCTTTAATCCATGTTGAGTTTATTTTAGTGTATGGTGTTAGGGAGTGTTTTAATTTCATTGTTTTACATGTAGCTGTCCAGTTTTCCCAGCACCATTATTGAAGAGACTGTCTTTTCTACATTATATATCCTTGCCTCTTTTGTCATAGATTAGGTGATCATAGGTGTGTTGGTTTATCTCTGGGCTGTCTTTTCTGTTCCATTGATCTATATTTCTGTTTTTGTGCTGGTACTATACTGTCTTGATTACTATGGCTTTGTAGTATAGTCCGAAGTCAGGGAGCCTGTTTCCTCCAGCTCCGTTTTTCTTTTTCAAGATTGCTTTGGCTATTTGGGGTCTTTTGAGTTTTCTTACAAATTGTGAAATTTTTTGTTCGAGTTCTGTGAAAAATGCCATTGGTAGTTTGACAGGGATTGCATTGAATCTGTAGATTGCTTTGGGTAGTATAGTCATTTTCACAAGGCTGATTCTTCCAATCCAAGAACATGGTATGTCTCTCCATCTGTTTGTATTGTCTTTAATTTCTTTCATCAGTGTCTTATAGTTTTCAGCATACAGGTCTTTTGTCTCCTTAGGTAGGTTTATTACTAGGTATTTTATTGTTTTTTTTGCAGTGGTAAATGGGAGTATTTCCTTAATTTATCTTTCAGATTTTTCATCGTTCGTATATAGGAATGCACGAGATTTCTGTGCATTAATTTTTTATCCTGCTACTTTACCAAATTCACTGATTACCTTAGAAGTTTTCTGGTAGCATTTTCAGGATTCCCTATGTATAGTATCATTTCATCTGGGAACAGTGACAGTTTTACTTCTTCTTTTCCAACTTGAATTCCTTTTATTTCTTTTTCTTCTCTGATTGCCATAGCTAAATCTTCAAAAACTATGTTGAATAATAGTGGTAAGAGTGGGCAACCTTGTTTTGTTACTGATCGCAGAGGAAATGGTTTCAGTTTTTCACCATTGAGAATGATGTTGGCTGTGGGTTTGTCATATATGGCCTTTATGATGTTGAAGTAGGTTCCGTCCATGCCTACTTTTTGGAGAGTTTTTATTATAACTGGGTGTTGAATTTTGTCAAAAGCTTCTCCTGCATCCTTTGAGATTATCATATGGTTTTTATCCTTCAGTTTCTTAATATAGTTTATCATATTGATTGATTTGTGTATATTAAAAAATCATTGAATTCCTGGGATAAACCTCACTCAATCATAGTGTATGATCCTTTTAATGTGCTCTTGGATTCTGTTTGCTAGTATTTTGTTCAGGATTTTTGCATCTATGATTATCAGTGATATTGGCCTGTAGTTTTCTTTTTTGGTGACATCTTTGTCTGGTTTTGGTATCAGGGTGATGGTGGCCTCATATAATGAGTTTGGGAGTGTTCCTCCTGCTATATTTTGGAAGAGATTGAGAATGATAGGTGTTAGCTCTTCTGTAAATGTTTGATAGAATTCACCTGTGAAGCCATCTGGTCCTGGGCTTATTTGTTGGAAAATTTTAAATCACAGCTTCAATTTCTGTGCTTGTGATTGGTCTATTTCTTCCTGGTTTAGTCTCGGAAGTTGTGCTTTCTAAGAATTTGTCCATTTCTTCCAGGTTGTCCATTTTATTGGCATATAGTTGCTTATAGTCATTCCTCATTATCCTTGGTATTTCTGGAGGGTCAGTTGTTACTTCTCATTTTTCATTTCTAATTCTGTTGACTTGAGTCTACTCCTTTTTCTTGATGACTCTGGCTAATGATTTATCAATTTTATTTATCTTCTCAAAGAACGAGCTTTTAGTTTTATTGATCTTTGCTATTGTTTCCTTTATTTCTTTTTCATTTATTTCTGATCTGATTTATTTCCTTCTGCTAACTTTGGGGTTTTTTTATTGTTCTTCTTTCTCTAATTCCTTTAGGTGTAAGGTTAGGTTGTTTGAGATTTTTCTTGCATTTTGAGGTAGGATTGCATTGCTCTAAACTTCCCTCTTAGAACTGCTTTTGTTGCATCCCATAAATTTTGGGTCATCGTGTTTTCATTGTCATTTGTTTCTGGGTAGTTTTTGATTTCCTCTTTGATTTCTTGGTTATTTAGCAGTGTATTGTTTAGCTTCCATGTGTTGCATTTTCTACAGTTTTTTTTGGTAATTGATATCTAGCCTCATAGTGTTCTGGTTGGAAAAGACACTTGATACCATTTCAATATTCTTAAATTTACCAAGGCTTGATTTGTGACTCAAGAAGTTATCTATCCTGGAGAATGTTCCATGAGCACTTGAGAAGAAAGTGTATTCTGTTGTTTTTGGATGGAATGTCCTACAAATATCAATTAAGTCCACCTTGTCTAATGTGTCATTTAAAGCTTGTGTTTGCTATTTATTTTCATTTTGAGTGATCTGTCCATTGGTGAAAGTGGGGTGTTAAAGTCCCCTACTATGATTGTGTTACTGTCAATTTCCCACTTTATGGCTGTTAGCATTTGCCTTAGGTATTGAGGTGCTCCTATATTGGGGGCATAAATTTTTATAATGGTTATGTCTTCTTTTTGGATTGATCCCTTGATCATTATGTGGTGACCTTCTTTGTCTCTTGGAATAGTCTTTATTTTAAAGTCTATTTTGTGTGATATGAGAATTGCTACTCCAGCTTTCTTTTGATTTCCATTTGCATGGAATATCTTTTTCCATCCCTTCACGTTCAGTCTGTATGTGTCCCTAGGTCTGAAGTGGGTCTCTTGTAGGCAGCATATATATGGGTCTTGTTCTTGTATCCATTCAGCCAGTCTATGTGTGTGGTTGGAGCATTTAATCCATTTACTTCAGGTACTTATCGATATGTATGTTCCTATTACCATTTTCTTAATTGTTTTCAGTTTGTTTTTGTAGGTTTTTTCCTCCTCTTGTGTTTCCTGCCTAGAGAATTTCCTTTAGCATTTGTTGTAAAGCTGGTTTGGTGGTGCTGAATTCTCTTAACTTTTGCTTGTCTGTAAAGATTTTAATCTCTCCATCGAATCTGAATGAGATCCTTGCTGGGTAGAGTAATCTTGGTTGTAGGTTTTTCCCTTTCATCACTTTAATAAGTTCTGGCCACTGCCTTGTGGCTTGCAGAGTTTTTGTTGAAAGATCAGCTGTTAACCTTATGGGGATTCCCTTGTATGTTAGTTGTTGCTTTTCCCTTGCTGTTTTTAATATTTTTTCTTTGTATTTAATTTTTGATAGTTTGATTAATATATACCTTGGCATGTTTCTCCTTGCATTTACCCTGTATGGGACTCTCTGCACTTCCTGGACTTGATTGACTATTTCCTTTCCCATGTTAGGTATGTTTTCAACTATGAGCTCTTCAAATATTTTCTCAGACCCTTTCTTTTTCTCTTCTTCCTCTGGGACCCCTATCATTTGAATGTTGGTGCATTTAATGTTGTCCCAGAGGTCTCTGAGACTATCCTCAATTCTTTTCATTCTTTTTTCTTTATTCTGCTCTATGGCAGTTATTTCCACTATTTTATCTTCCAGGACACTTATCCGTTCTTCTGCCTCAGTTATTCTGCTATTGATCCCTTCTAGAGAATTTTTAATTTCATTTATTGTGCTGTTCATCATGGTTTGTTTGCTCTTTATTTCTTCTAGGTCCTTGTTAAACGTTTCTTGTATTTTGTCCATTCTATTTCAAAGATTTTAGATCATCTTTAGTATCATTACTCTGAATTCTTTTTCAGGTAGACTGCCTATTTCCTCCTCATTTGTTTGGTCTGGTGGGTTTTTACCTTGCTACTTCATCTGCTATATATTTCTCTGTCTTCTCATTTTGCTTAACTTACTGTTTTGGGGGTGTCCTTTTTTCAGGCTGCATATTCGTAGTTCCTGTTGTTTTTGGTGCCTACCCACAGTGGGTGAGGGTGGTTCAATGGCTTGTGCAGGCTTCCTCGTGTAGGGGACTGGTGCCTGTGTTCTGGTGGGTGGGGCTGGATCTTGTGTTTCTGTTGCGCAGGGCCACGTCTTGTGGTGTTTTTGGGGTGTCCATGAATTTAGTATGATTTTATGCAGGCTTTCTGCTAATGGATGGGTTGGTGTTCCTGTCTTCCTAGTTTTTTGGCATGGGGCATCCAGCACTGGAGATTGCTGGCCGTTGGGTGGAACTGGCTCTTAGCGTTGAGACAGAGATCTCTGGGAGAGCTCTCACAGATTGATATTATGTGGTGCTGGGAGGTCTCTGGTGGTCCAGTGTCCTGAACTCAGCCCTCCCACCTCAGAAGCTCAGGCCTGACACCCAGCCAGAGCACCAAGACCATGTCAGCCACACGGCTCAGAAACAAAGGGAGGAACAAAAGAAAGGGAAAAAAATAATAAAGAATGTTTTTAAATTATTAAAATAAAAATAATAATTTAAAAAAGAAGAGAGCAACCAAACCAGTAAACAAATCCACCAATGATAACAAGCACTAAAAACTAAACTAAGGTAAACATAAAAATCAGAAACTAATCAGTGACAGACAGCAAGCCCCAAGTCTACAGTCGCTCCCAAGGTCCACCACCTGAAGTTTGGGACGATTCATTGTCTGTTCAGGTATTCCACAGGTGCAGGGTACATCAAGTTGATTGTGGGGATTTAATCCGCTGCTCCTGAGGCTGCATGGATAAATTTCCCTTTCTCTTCTTTGTTTGCACAGTTCCTTGGGTTCAGCTTTGGCTTTGACCCCAACTCTGCATGTAGGTCGTCCTCAGGCATCTGTTCCACTGCAGACAGGAGGGGGTTAAAGCAGTGGCTGATTAGGGGGCTCTGGCTCACTCAGACCTGGGGGAGGGAGGGGTACAGTAGTCATAATTGGAATGCGGGGCAAGCCTGCGGCGGCAGAGGTCAGCATGACGTTGTTACAGCCTGAGGTGTGCTATGTGTTCTCCCAGGAAAGTTGTCTCTGGATCACGGGACCCTGGCAGTGGTGGGCTGCACGGGCTCCCTGAGGGTGGGGGCACAGGCTCCCCAGGGCGGGTGGTGTGGATAGTGACCTGTGCTTGCACACAGGATCCTTGGTGGCACCAGCAGCAGCCTTAACATTTCATGCCCATCTCTGGGGTCTGAGCTGACAGCCGTGGCTCATGCCCATCTCTGGAGCTCACTTAGGTGGAGCTCTGCCTACTGTGGGCACATGGGGAAGGAATCCCTTCTCCTCCCATACCCTGAGAAAATGGTCTCTTGCCTCATCGGCAGGTCCAGACATTTCCCCAGACACCCTCCCGGTTAGCTGTGCTGCACTAGACCCCTCAGGCTGTCTTCATGCAGCCAACCCCAGTCCTCTCCCTGGAATCTCACCTCTGAAGCCCGAGTCTCAGCTTCCAGGCCCCACCCGCCCCGGCAGATGAGCAGACAAGCTTCTCAGGCTGGTGACTGCTGGTCGACACCAATCCTCTGTGTGGGAATCTCTCCACTTTGCCCCCTGTACTCCTGCTACTGCGCTCTCCTTCATGGCTCTGATGCTTCCCACCCGCCCCCCCACCCCCCCATCGCTACCAGTCAAGGGACTCCCTAGTGCATGGAAACTTTTCCTCCTTCACGGCTCCCTCCCTGATGTGCAGGTCCCATCCCTATTCCTTTGTCTCTGTTTATCCTTTTTCTTTTGCCCTACCCAGGTACGTGGGGAGTTTCTTGCCTTTTGGGAAGTCTGAGGTCTTCTGCCAGCGTTCAGTAAGTGTTCTGTAGGAGTTGTTCCACGTGTAGATGTATTTCTGTTTTATCTGTGGGGAGGAAGGTGACCTCCACGTCTTACTGCTCCGCCATCTTGAAGGTCTCCCTACAAAAATTACTTTTAAAACAACCATTTAAAACCTCTGAAATGGTCCTAAAGGCATACAGCAAATGAAGAAGCACCTATTCAAGAAAATCTACAAAACTTCAATAAGAAAAGCAAGTCTGTGGTATTTGAACCAAGACTATTCCCACCCATCCCTCTAACAGCGCAGCAAGACAGAAACTTCACTCTAGTCTGGTGTAGCCAAGAACACAGGCTTCCCTTTCCCCCAGCTCCTAGTCAGAGGGCTTTTGTCCTGAGAGGGGTAGGATGTCAGCACTTCTCATCCTGAGGCGGGATGTTACCAACTACCTGCTGCTGAGGCTATGCTCTGGGTCAATGCAGTCAAGACGTGGGGACTCCCTTTTTCCATCCAACCCTGATTCATGCAAATGAGAATCTACCATGGGTGCAGTACCACTGAGAAAACCAGGACCCAAATCACCCTTGTCCTGGCTCATAACGTGGTGGCTTCATACCAAGGAGGCAAGCTGAGAGAACCTCAAGCTATTGCCCCCTCCCTCCACTGAATACGCAGCTCCTAAATTGGAGCTGTCATTCAGAGACACTCCAAGTTCCAGAACACTGACTGAGAGATTTTGCCTGGGAGCAGAGGGAAGCAGGCAAATAGCTACTAATGTCTTCCCAAAGGAATTGACTTCATTTGCAACAGAGTATGGAGAAGTTAAAGGCTTCTTTCAAAGGAGCCCTGATTTGATTGAATTAGACCATAGAGCCATTTATGCACAGGGTATTGTTTAAAACAATAGATTAGCTGGCAAGAAGTGGAGTTTAGGGCTTCCCTGGTGTCACAGTGGTTAAGAATCCACCTGCCAATGCAGAGGACATAGGTTCAAGCCCTGGTCCAGGAATATCCCACATGCCACAAAGAAATTAAGCCCATGTGCCACAACCACTGAGCCTGTGCTCTAGAGCCTGCGAGCCAAAACTGCTGAGCCTGCACGCCACAACTACTGAAGCCCATGTGCCTAGAGCCTGTGCTCTGCAACAAGAGAAGCCACCGCAGTGAGAAGCCCATGCACTGCAACAAAGAGTAGCCCCTGCTTGCCACAACTAGAGAAAGTCCACATGCAGCAACAAAGACCCAATGCAGCCAAAAATAAATAATAAAATTAATTAATTTAAAAAAAAAGAAGTGGAGTTTAACAGCTGAATGTGGTCAGAGAAAGGGATGAAAAGAGCCCTGCCCAAACCGCTGTCATTTCAGACTGACTGTGGGCAAACCCAAAGCTGTGCCTCTCTGTGGACTAACATCACAGGTTTAAATTGCTGGGGGGTGGGGTGGGGCAGAGAGACTTCTTTAAAATAATCACTAAAATAATCCAGCTAGTTACTAAACAAAAAAGTAAATGACAATAACAAGCCATGGAGTGTGGAGATGAGAACCCAGAGTTGCAACAATATATTATCTAAAATATCCAGTTTTCAAGAAAAAATTATGAAACATGCAGAGAAACAGGAAAGTATGAACCATACACTCAAATAATAGACAATAACTGCCTGTGAGGGTGATCAGATTTAACAGAAAATTTCTTGAATGTGGCCATTATAAACATATTTATAGACAATATCAATATCTTTTTGTAAAGATAGAAATTATAATAAAATAACCAAATGGAAATGGAGGTAAAAAATGCAATCACTGAAATGAAAATTTCGCTAAAGGTTTTCAACAGCAGAATTTATCAAGTAGAAGAGAGTTAGCAAACATGAAGATAGGCTGATAGAGATTACTTAATCCAAAGAATAGAGAGAAAAACGAATGAAGAATAATGAACAGTCTCACAGAAAACGGGACACCATTAAGCACACCAGCAAACACATAATAGAAATGCCATAAGGAGAGGAGAGGGAGAAAGAAGCAGAGAAAAAAAAAGAGTAGCTTTTACATATATACGCTACCAAATGTAAAATAGATAGCTAGTGGCAAGCTACTGCATAGCACAGGGAGATCAGCTCTGTGCTTTGTAACCACTTTGAGGGGTGGGATATGGAGCATGGGAGGGAGATGCTAGAGGGAGGAGGTATGGGGATATATGTATACGTACAGATGGTTCACTTTGTTATACAGCAGAAACTGACACAATGTTGCAAAGCAACTATACTCCAATAAAGATGTTAAAAAAAGAAGAGATCAAAGAAATAAAGGGGAAAATAAAATATATAAATATAAAAGAAAAAAATAGGAAAACAACTAGTTTTGACAAGGAAACCTCAATAAGATTAACAGCTGACGTCTCAGCAGAGATAATAAAGACCGGAAGGCAGTGAGATAACATATTCATAGTGCTCAAAGAAAAACAAATCTGTTAACCAATAATCCTATATTCAGCAAAGCTATCTTTCAAAACAATGAGGATGAAATAAAGCCATTCCCAGATAAACAAAAACTAACAGAATATATTGCTAGCAGACTCACCTTGCAAGAAATACTAAAGAAAGTTTTTCAAGCTGAAAGCAAGTAACCCTAGACAGTAATTCATATCCACACTGATAAGATCACCATTAATGGTAATTATGTAATTATAAAAGACAGCATAAATACATTTTTTTCTTCTTTTTGCTGATTTAAAAATCTATTATACCTCTTCAACAAGTGATGTTGGGAAAGCTGGACAGCCACATGTAAATCAATGAAATTATTGTAGAACACTCTCTCACACCACATAGAAAAATAAACTCAAAATGGTTTAAAGATTTAAATATAAGAGATGACACCATAAAACTCCTAGAAGGGAACATAGGCAAAACATTCTCTGCAATAAATTGTAGCAACATTTTCTTAGATCAGTCTCCCAAGGCAAAAGAAATAAAAACAAAAATAAACAAATGGGACCTAATTAAGCCTTTGCTCAGCAAAGGAAACCATAAACAAAATGAAAAGACATCCCACAGAGTGGGAGAAAATATTTGCAAATGATGCAACCAACAAGAGATTAATCTCCAATATATACAAACAGCTCACGCAGCTCAGTATCAAAAAAACAAACAACCCAATCAAAAAATGGGCCAAAGGTCTAAATAGACGTTTCTCAAAAAAAGACATGCAGGTGGCCAAAAAGCACATGAAAAGATGCTCAACATCACTAATTATTAGAGAAATGCAAATCAAAACTACGATGGGGTGTCACCTCACACCAATCAGATTGGCCATCATTAAAAAATCTACAAACAATAAATGCTGGAGAGGATATGGAGAAAAGGGAACCCTCCTACACTGCTGGTGGGAATGTAAATTGGTACAACAATTATGGAGAACAATGGAGGTTCCTTAAAAAACTAAATATAGAACTACCATATGATCCAACAATCCCACTCCTGGGCATATATCCAGAGAAAACCCTAATTCAAAAAGACACATGCATCCCAATATTCATTGCAGCACTATTTCCAATAGCCAAGACATGGAAGCAACCTAGATGTCCATTGACAGAGGAATGGATAAAGAAGATGTGGTACATATATACAATGGAATATTAGCCATAAAAAAGAACGAAAGAATGCCATTTGCACAACATGGATGGATCTAGAGATTATCATAGTAAGTGAAGTCAGACAGAGAAAGACAAATATCATACAATATCACTTATTTGTGGAATCTAAAAAAATGATACAAATAAACTTATTTACAAAACAGAAACAAACTCACAGACATAGAAAATAAACTTATGGTTACCAAAGGGTAAGGAGGGGGTGATAAATTAAGATAATGGAATTAACAGATACAAACTACTATACGTAAAATAGATAAGCAACAAGTATTTACTGTATAGCACAGGGAACTATATGCAATATCTTGTAATAATGTATAATGGAAAATAATCTGAAAACATATAACTGAATCACTTTGTTGTACACCTCAAACTAATGTAATATTGTAAATCAACCCTACTTCAATTTAAAAAAAAAGAACCATAGGCTTGCCTGAGGATAACAAAGTAATTTATTGCCAGACATCTTAAAACTTCACTCTGAGGAAACATAATCCTTATTTGGGACTATTCCACTGGTTTTCTGTTTTATGGTGTTAACTCACTGGTTCAAATTATTTATCAGGCTCTTTTTCTAAAATATCGAAATATCTATAATAGCTCAGTCCTTTGCATGAAGCCAATGCATACATACTGTTAGAGCAGGTAACAAATTGTCCTATTGCCGCAGTAAGCTCATTTTTGTGTTCACTATCACTTCTCTTTCTGTGCCTCTGGTTCTTGTTCTCTTGGATTCTCTCACTCTCTTGGCCCCACCTGTGCTCTAGCTTTTGCCACTCACTTCATTCCATCTCTGCATGAATGATCCATTTGCACCAATCCTCCAGGCTTTGGACCTCAGTCTTCCTGTTCATCTCTCAAATTTGTCCAGATTCTAGGTTTTGTCTTTTCAACAAATCTTAATTCACTAGTAAATAATGCACAAATAATTTGTGGGTGACTCAAAGTTAAGCAAGAGGTGATCTTTGCCCTCAGGAGCAAACACTGTAACAAAATAAAAAGACCATCAAAACCTAGAAAACTATGTCTGAAACATATACAACAAATGCAGGTCAAAATCATAGAGGAAGAAAGTAGAATGGTGGTTACCAGGGGCTAGAGATGGGGCTGGATAGAAAGTTATTGTTTAATGGGTTCAGTTTCAGTTTGAGAAGATGAAAAAGTTTTGGAGATGAATAGTGGTGATGGTTGCAAAACAATGTGAATGTACTTAATGCCACTGATGCTGTACATTTAAAAATGGTTAAAATGGTAAATTTTATGTTTGATGTATTTTACCACTATAAAAAATTAAGTATTTACCCAAAAAAAGCAATTCTATAAAATAGTATATATATATAATGTATGGTTGGGCCTATAAAATATAAAAACATATGTGCCAAAATAGCACAAAGGAGGTAGGTGGGAGCAGATCTGTATTGGGCTAAGAAAATGACTAAAGATAGTAAAGTAATAATTATAAAAATGTATTTGGTGTTTAAAAAATTAATATAAGTAATATGTATAACAATAATATCATAAAAGGGGGGAAATGGAATAAAGCTATATAGAAGTAACTCTTCTATATATCACTGGAATTAAGCTAGTATAAATGTATGGCTGATACTGATGAAATATAAGTGGTAAGCACTAGAGAAATAGTTTTTAACTCAAAAAAAATTTTTTTAATTAAAAAAAATTTTAATGTATCATCATAAGATAATCACTTAATGCAAAAGAAAGCAGTAAAGGAGAAACAGAGGAACAATAAAGACATAAGAAATATAGTAAACAAAAAGTACAATGGCAGATGTAAAGCTAACTATATTAATAAGATTAAATGTGAATGGATTAAATAATAAAATGTAAAGGTAAATATTGCCGGACTGGATTTTAAAAAGATCTAATTATATGCTATTTATAGGAGATATACTTTAGAGTCAAAGATACAAATATATTAAAAGGATAGAAAAAGATATGTCACGCAAACAGCAACCCCAAGAAAGCTGTAGTCACTATCCTAATATTGGATAAAAATAGACTGTAAAACAAAAAACGTTACTAGAGAGAAAGAAGGATATTTTATAATGATAAAAGAATCAGTACATCAGGACAACATGACAATAATAAATATATGTGCATGTAATAACAGAACACCAAAACACATAAAGCAAAAATTAAATAAATGGAGAAATAGACAACTCAATAATAGGTGGAGGCTTCAGTAGCTTACTTTCAATGATGGATAGGACAATTATGAAGAAGAACAACAAGGAAACAGAAGACTTGAACAACACTATAAGCCAACTAGACCTAATATGAATCTATAGAAAACTCTACCCAACAACAGCAGAATATACATTCTTCTCAAGTGTACATGGAACATTCTTCAGGATAAGCCATTTACTAGGCCATAAAAAAAGTTCAATAAATTTAAAAGGATAGAAATAAAACAAAGTATGTTCTCTAACCACAATGAGATAAAATTAGAAATGAAAGAAAAATATGGGAAACTCACAAACATGTAGAAATTTAGCAACACACTGTTAAATAATCACTGAATCAGAGAAGAAATCACAAGGGAAATTAGAAAATACTTTGAGGCCAATGAAAATTAAGACAAAATATATCAAAACTTACAGATGCAGCTGATGCAGTGCTCAGAGGAAAATGTATAACTGCAAATGCCTCCATTAAAAAAGAAGAAAGAGTTCAAGTCAATAACCTAAGTTTTCATATTAAGGAACTGAGGGTGAGGGTATAAAGAAGAGTAAACTCAACCCAAACCCCGCAAAGCCAAAGCCAGGAAGGAAATAGTAAAGATTAGAGCAGAGTTAAATGGAATAGAGAATAGAAAAACAATAGAGAAAATCAACAAAAGCAGAAGGTGGTTCTCTGAGAAGTTCAACAAAATTGGCAAAACTTTAGCTAGATTGACTAAGAGAAAAATAGAGAAGACTTCAATTAATAAAATCAGAGATGAAAGTGGGGACATTACTAGAAACTTACAGAATTAAAAAGTATTGTAAAGAAATACCATGAACAATTACATGCCAATAAATTAGATAAACTAGAAGAAACGGACCATTTCCCAGAAACACACAAACTACCAAACTGACTCAAGAAGAAATAGAAAATCTTAAGAGACTCATAACAAGTAAAATGATTGAATCAGTAATTTAAAAAAACAAACAAACTCCCAACAAATGAAATCCCAGGACCAAATGGCTTCACTGATGAATTCTACCAGTTATTTTTGAAAGAATCAACACCACTCCTTCTTATACTCTTCCAAGAAAATAGAAGAGGAGGGAACAATTCCAAAGTCGTTCTGTGAAGCGAATATTACCCTGATACTACAGCCAGACAAAGAGATCTGGTAAAGAAAACACATCCACAGATCAATATTCTTTGTTAATATAAATGCAAAAATCCTAAACAAACTATTAGCAAATAAAATCTAGTCATATATTAAAAAGATTACAAGTGATATTTATCCCAGAAATTCAAGGACCCCTCATCATACAAAAATCAATCAAGAAAAAAATCAATCACATTAATAGAATGAAGGGAGAAAAACCACATGATCCTCTCACTTGATGCAGAAAAAGCATTTGACAAAATACAACACACTTTCATGATAAAAAGTACTTAAATTAAGAATAGAAGGGAACTTCCCCAAACTGATAAAGAGCATTTATGAAAAACTCACAGGTAACATCATACTCAATGGTAAAAGACTGAAGGCCTTCCCCCTAAGATGAGAAACAAGATAAAGATGTTCATTTTTGCCACTTCTATCCAGCATTGTACAGAAAGTACTAGATAGAGCAATTAGGCAAGAAAAAGAAATAAAAGGCATCCAAATTAAAAGGAAGAATAGGGATAAAACTATCCCCATTTGCAGATGGCATGATCTTATATTTAAAAAACCTAAAGAAGCCACCCACCCCCCAACAAAAAAACTCTTGGAACTAATAAATGAATTCAGCAATGTTGCTGGATACAAAATTAGCACACAAAAGTCAGTTGTATTTCTATATAATAGCAATTTAAAATAAAAAAGAAAATTAAGAAATCAATACTATTTATTATAGTATCTGATAGTATACTATTCTTTACCAAGGAAGTAAAAGACTTGCACACTAAATTTAAAATTTAACCAAGGAGTGGAAAGATGTGTACACTGAAATCTACAAAACATTGCTGAAAGAAATTAAAGAAGACCTGAATAAATAGAAAGACATTCTGTGTTCGTGGATTGGAGTACTTAATATTGTTAAGATGGCAACACTACCTAAAATGGCCTACAGATTTAGTGCAATTCCTATCAAAATCCCACAGCATTTTTTACAGAAATGTAAAAGCAGATCCTCAAATTCACATGAAATTTCAAGGAGCCCTGAATATCCTAAACAATCTTGGAAAGAAAGACAAAGTAGGAGGCCCCACACTTCCGAATTTCAAAACTTACTACAAACCTACATAAACAAAATAGGTTGTTTGCAGGTATAAGGATAGATATATAGACCAATGGGATAGAACTGAGAATTCAGAATCAAGCTCCTACCTTTATGGCAAATAGATTTTTGACAAGGGTGCCAAGACTATTCAATGGGGAAGCAACAGACTCTTCAACAAATGGTGCTGGGACAACTGGACATCCAAATTCAAAAGAGTGAGGTTGGATCTATTCCTCACACCATGTACAAAAATTATTTTAAATGGACCAATGGGCAGGACAGGAATAAAGACGCAGACGTAGAGAATGGACTTGAGGACATGGGGAGGGGGAAGGGTAAACTGGGACGAAGTGAGAGAGTGGCATGGACATATATACACTACCAAATGTAAAATAGATAGCTAATGGGATGCAGCTGCATGGCACAGGGAGATCAGTTTGGTGCTTTGTGACCACCTAGAGGGGTGGGAGGGAGAGGCAAGAGGGAGGAGATATGGGGATATATGTATATGTATAGCTGATTCACTTTGTTATAAAGCAGAAACTAACACACTATTGTAAAGCAATTATACTCATTATACTCCAATAAAGATGTTAACAAACAAAATAAATAAATAAACAAATAAAATGGACCAACGACTTAAATAAAAGAGTTAAGACTATAAAACTCTTGGAAGAAAACATAGTGGTAAACCTTCATGACCTTGAATTTGGCAATATGGTCTTACATAAAACACCAAAAGTACAAGGAAAAAAAGAAAAAAAATAATTTAACTTCATCAAAATTTTAAACTTCTATGCATCAAAGGACGTTATGAAGAAAGTGAAAAGTCAACATACAGAATGGGAGAAAATACTTGCTAGTATCCAGAATATATAAATAATTCTTACAATTCAACAGCAAAAAAGACAAACAACCCATTTTAAAAATGAACAAAGTCATTTGAACAGATATTTCTCCAAAGAATAAATACAAATGGCCTACAAACACATGAAAATATGGTCAACTCCATTAGTCATCAGGGAAAGGCAAATCAAAACCACAATGAGATACCACTTCATACCCACTAGAATGGCTGTAATTTTTAAAAAGGAAAATAACAGATGTTGACAAGTATATGGAGAAATTAGAACCCTCATACATTGCTTGTAGGAATGTAAAATGGTTCAGCCACTACAGAAAATAATTTGGTGGTCCTCAAAAAATTAAACATATATGACTCACAATTCAACTCCTGAATAGATATCCATAGTAGTTAGAATAGTGGTCCCCAAAGATTATGTCCAAGTCCTTACTCTTAGAACTTGTTAATGTGACCTTATTTGGAAAAAGGGTCTTTACAGATGTAATTAAGAATCTTAAGATGAGATCATCTTGGATTTAAGCTGTGCCCTAAGCCCAGTAACAGGTGTCCTTCTAAGAGAAAGCTAGAGGGAGATTTGAAACACTCAGACACATAGGAAAGAAGACCATGTGAAGACAGAGGCTGAGACTGAGATCATGTAGCCAAATCTAGAAATGCCTGTAGCCTCTAGAAGCTAGAAGGGGCAAGGAAGTGTTCTCTTTTAGAGTCTTTGGAGGGAGTGTACCCCAACTGACACCTTGATTTTAGCCTTCTGGCCTCCACAATTGTGAGAGAAATTTTTATGTTCTTTTTAAGTGACCCAGTTTGTGGCAATTTGTTTTGATAGCCCAAAGAAACTAATAAAGATTTTAGTACAGGTAAATGGTGCTCCTGTAACAAACACCTAAAAAAGTGGAAGTGGCCTTGGATTTGGCTAATGGGTAGATGCTGGAAGAATTTTGAGGTGCTTCATAGAATATGCTTTGATTCCCTTGAAGAGATGTTTGATAGAAATCCAGGTGTTAAGCTTGTTCTTGAAAGGTCTCGGAAAGAAATGAGGAGCATGTTATTAGGAACTGGAGGAAAGGTAATCCTTGTTACAAATTGGCATTACATTTTTCTTGTGTTTTCCTGTTAGATGGAAAGAACTTGTGAGTGATGAACTTAATATTTAGCTGAGGAGATTTCCAAGCAAAGTGTCAAAAACAGAGCCTGGTATTTCCTGCTGCTTATAGTAAAATGTGAGAGGAAAGAGATAAATTGAGGAAGCAAGTGCTAAGCTAAAAGGAATCAGTACTTGATGATTTGGGAGGTTCTCAGGCAATCTGGATTGCAAAAGGTACTAAAATTAGGAAACTCATTTTGGGGAAAGCATGCTCTGGAGAGAAGACCAAGGACAGGGCTGGACAACATTTTGCTAAAAAGAGTAGGTATGTAACTCATGGATCCATCAATCATCTCAACAGAAACCAGGAATAGATATGGGATTATCTCGGACAGCTCTGCAGAGAGACCTTATATATATGGCATGGACTGCACCCCCACCACAATGACATACACCGAAGATCTACAAGGTTTTGGAGAAGGTTATATCAGCAGAAACACTGCCAGCATGGACTGAAAGAAACAGAGACAGGAAAAAATGAGAGAAGACTGTTGGACTTCCAAATTCTAAAAGTGGAAATGGGCTGATAATGCAACTTAGTTTCAAACATGTGCTACCCTTCAGGAAAAGGAAAGAATGACTCCAAGGGCAGAGGCAGAGGATGAAGCAGAAGTAGAGGGCAGAGCTGCAGGCCCAGAGGTTAGAGACACAGGTCCAGAGGGCAGAGCCATGGACCCAAAAGGTAGAGCTGTGAGTCAAGAGGGAAGGGCAGCAAGCTATAGGGCTTTATTCTCAAGCCTTGAAACCTAATGAAATTTGCCCTGCTGGATTTCAAACTTGCTTGGAACCCATGAACCCCTTTATTTCTTCCAATTTCTCCCTTTTTGAATGAAAATGTCTACCCTATGCCTGTCCCACCTTTATATTTTGGAAGCATATAACTTATTTTCTAGGTTCAAAGGTCCACAGATGGAGAAGAATTTTGCCCTAGGATGGATCATACCCAGAGTCTTCCCCATACCTGATTTAGATGATATTTAGATAGAGATTTGAAACTTTTGAGCTGATAATACTTAGGTGAGATCTTGGATTAAGCTGACATTGTAATGGGTTAAGACTTTGGGGAACTTGGGGGTTAATATGTTTTGCACATGAGACAGACATGAATTTGGGGGGGGCAGAGGGTGGATTGTAGTGGATTGAATAGTGGTCCCCTCAAAAGATATGTTCAGGTCTTAATCTTTGGTACTTGTGAATGTGACCTTATTTGGGAAAATGGGCTGCTCAGATGCAATTAAATTAAATATCTTGAGACGTGATCATCCTGTTTTAGGGTGGGACTTAAATATAATGGTGTCCTTATAAAAGAAGACAGGGAGATTTGAGACACTCAGACAGAAAAGAAGAAGACCATTTAAAGACAGAGGTAAAGATTGGAATCAGGTAGCCCCAATCAGGAACACCTGGAGCCACCAAAACCTGGAAGAGGCAAGACAGAATTCTTCCCTAGAGCTTTTGCAAAGAGCATGGCCCTTGTAACACTGTGATTTAGGCCTTCTAACTTCAATAACTGTGAGAGAATAAGTTTCAATTGTTGTGCTAATTTGTTATGACAGCCCTGGGAAACTAACAGAATACCCCAAATAATTGAAAACAAGTACTCAAATACTTGTAAACAAATGTGCATAGCAGCACTACTCACAATAATCCAATGGTGGAAACAACCTAAATGTCCATCAGTAGATGAATGGATAAACAAAATATGGTATATACATTCAATGGAATATTATTCAGCTATTAAAAGGAATGAAATACTAATACATGTTGCAAAGTGGATGCACCTCCAAAACATTATGCTAAGTGGAAGAAGACAAACACAGAAAATCACAGATTGTATGACTCCATTTATATGAAATATCCAGATAAATCCATAGACAAAGAGAGAAGGTTGATAGTAGCCAGGAAATGCAGGGAGGGAGGGATGGAGAGTGACAGCTTACTGGGTACAAGGTTTTCTTTCGTGGGGATTAAAATGTTTGGAACTTGATAAAAGTGGTGGTTGCATAACACTGTGAATGTACTGTGAATATATAGTGAATGTGCCACTGAATTGCACACTTTAAAATAGTTAATTTTATGTTATATGAACTTCACCTCATTAAGAAAAATATTCTTTAAAAACAAAAGTACAAAAACCATACTCTGAAAACTACAAAACATTTTTGAAATAACTAAAGAATATCTAAATTAATGGAAAAACAACCCACATTCATTGATCAGAAGATAATATTATTAAAATGACAATACTTCTCAAATGGATTTACAGATTAAATGCAATCCCTACCAGAATCCTGGCTGACTTCTTTGTAGAAATTGACAACTTTATTCTAAAATTTATATGGAAATTTAAGGAACTTAGGATAGCCAAAACAATACAAGAATTACAAGGTAGGAATACTCAGGCTTCCCAATTTCAAAACTTACTACAAAACTGTAATCAGGGCTTCCCTGGTGGTACACTGGTTGAGAGTCTGCCTGCCGATGCAGGGGACACGGGTTCATGCCCCGGTCCAGGAAGATCCCACATGCTGCGGAGCGGCTGGGCCCGTGAGCCATGGCTGCTGAGCCTGCGCGTCCGGAGCCTGTGCTCCGCAACGGGAGAGGCCACAACAGTGAGAGGCCCGCGTACCACAAAAAAACCCAAACAAACAAACTGTAATCAAGACAGTATAAGAGTCCAGACATAAAATCATATGTTCATGGTCAAATCATGTCCATGATTTTTGATGAGTGTCAGAATTATGCAATGGGGAAATAACAGTCTTTCCAACAAATGGTGCTGGGACAACTGGATAGCCACATGCAAAAGAATGAAGTTGGACCCTTATCTCAAACCATATACAAAAACTAACACAAAATGAACCAATGACCAAAATATGAGTTAAAAATATAAAACTATTAGGAGAAAACAGAAGGGTAAACCTTCATGACCTCAGATTTGGCAATAGGTTTTTAGATATGATATCAAAAGCACAAGCAATAAAAGAAAAAATAGATAATGTGAAACTCATCAAAATTTTAAAATTCCATGCTTCAGAAAACAGCAATAAAATGAAAACTTACACAATGCTAGAAAATATTTATAAATATATGTGCATCTATCTGATAAAAGACTTGTATCTACAATACGTAATGAATGCTTACAACATAATAGAAAAGAGACAAATAACAAAATGAAAAAAAAAAAAAATGAAAAAAAAAATGGGCAAAGTAGCTTAATACACATCTCCAAAGAGGATATACAGATGGTCAATAAGCACGTGAAAAGATGCTCAACATCGTTAATCATTAAGAAAATGCAAATCAAAATCACAATGAGATACCATTTCATACCCACTAGGATGACTAGGATTAAAAAATCACATAATAACAAGTGCTGGCGAGGATGTGGAGAAATGAGAACCCTCATACACTACTGGTGGGAATGTAAAATGGTGCAGACACTTTGAAAACAGTGTAACACTTCTTCAAACAGTTAAACATAGAGTTACTCCCATGATCCAGCTATTCTATGCCTAGGTATTTATCCAGGAAAATAAACTTGTACGCAAATCAAGACTTGTACACAAATATTAATAGCAATTTTATTTATGACAGCCCAAAATTAGAAATAATCTAGATATCCATTAACAGGAAATGGATAAACAAATTACGATATATCTATAAAGTAGAATACTACTCAACAATAAAAATGAATTACTATGTGCAAAAACATGGACAAATCTCAAAAACATGTTGAGATGAAAAACACAACACAAAAGAATGCATACTCTATGGCTCCATTATATGAAGTTTAAAAACAAGTTAAATCTATGGTAGAAAAAAATCAGAACACTGGTTGCAGGGAGAGGAGGTGTAGAGACAGTCTTGAAGGAGCACAAGGGAACTTTATGGGGTGATGAAACTGCTCTATAAACTAGTTGGAGTGGTGGATTACATGAGTGCATACAATTATTAAAACTCATCCAGCTGTACACTTAAAATTGTACTTGAGCATGTCAGGGGGTCGGAGGATGTCAGGACTAGAAGGGCTCCCAAGGATATTTTGATGAGCAGGTATCAAAGGAACTAACTGATGAGTTTTATTATTTATTTCAATATATTCTCTGTGTGTGTGTGCATGCATGTGTGGTGTTCGTTTTAATGTGTTTAGGTAGGGCATGGACTCAATTCTAGACACAAGCCCCGCCACTCCATGTTGTATTACACTCAAGCACCTCATGCATTTACTTTACTTGTCTGATCCCTAAATCGTTTTGAGTTTGTAATTCTTGATGTAATACCACGCTCCATCCCTGGATCCATATTATATATAAGGAGGCTGAGACCCAGAGGGGAAAGTACCTAAACAAGATCGCACAGTAAAACAGGTCAGAACTGGCATCCAGGTGTCCTGGTTCTGAGTCAAGGGTTTGTTTCCATTGCACCAGTCTCCCTCAGGACATACAACAGAAAAGAAGGAAACCCACATCTGTTGAGGCTCAGAAAAGTGATGTGACTTGCCCACCAACACAGCTCATGAGTAGCTGACACAAGAATTAAACACTGGTGACCTGACCGCATTACTGCTGTGTTCCCATCTCACCAGGCTGGATGCCTGCAAAGCTCTGAGAAACTATCAGGAACATACACAGGAGTGTTTTGAGACTCAAGATGTAGAACTAGGAGGGACAGGGGGACAAGAGTCCTCAGAAGTCAGTTGTGATGGGGTTTGAGAAAGAGTTCTAATGCTCAAACCTGTGCTGTCCAGAAAACAAGGAGGTGGAGTATATTAGTTTCCTGTTGCTGCTGTAACAAATTGTCACAAACTTAGTGGCCTGAAACAACAAAAATGTATTCTTTTATACTTTAGAGGTGTCCAAAATGAGTCTCAAGGAGCTAAAGGCAAGGTGTTGGCAGGCTTGGCTCCTCCTGGAGGCTCCAGGGGAGAATCTGTTTCTTACATCTTCCATCTTTTAGAGGCTACTTTGGCATCCCTTGGGTTGTAGCCAAATCACTCCAACCTCTGCTTCCGTGTTCACATCACCTTCTTCCCCTTTGACCTTCTTGCCTCCGTCTTATAAGGACCCTTATGACTATATTTAGAGCCCATCTGAATAATCCAGGATCATTTCCCCATCTCAAAATGCTTCACTTAATCACATCGGCACACTCCCTTTCACAAGGTTCCAGGACTTAGGACATAGACATCTTTGGGGAGCCATTGTTCAGCCTACCACACAGGGTCTCCAGACAAGCCCTCTCAGTCAGCTCACTCCCCAAGGCCTTTCCTGGTCTGCTGAGACCCCAGGAAGCTTATCAGCATGAAGCTAATTCAGCAGGTGAATGTGCTCTCTAGAAAGTACCAAAAGTAGGTACATGAGACCCATGGTAACTTCAGGCTCCACCAGGATTTCCTGCCTGGACCCTACCAAACTGTAGGGCCTCCTCTTCTCTTTGTCAGTAACAGTAGCAACTTTGAGAGTCCCCAACCTCCCAGGAATGCAAGATTAGCTTAACATTTGAAAATCAATTAATGTAGTACACACCATATCAATAGAATAAAGCACAGAAACCACTTAGTTCTTACTCTGTATTTCTATACAGTTGTAATAAACAATTTAAAAATGAAATTAAGTCCATTTACAATATTATTTCAAAATAATAAAATACTTAGGAATACCTTTAACAAAAGAAGTATAAAGCTATACTCTGAAAACTACAAAACATTGCTTAAATAAATAAAGATGATCTAAATAAATGAAAAGATATCTCATGTTCATGTATCAGAATACTAAATGCAGCTAACATGTGAATATTCCCTAAATTATCTACAGATTCAACAGAATCCCTATCATAATCCCAGCTGGCATTTTGCAGAAATTGGCAAGCTGATCCTAAAATTCATATGGAAGTTCAAACCACCCAGAATAGGCAAAACAGTCTTTAAGGAGAACAAAGTAGGAGGACTCAAACTTACCAATTTAAAACTTAGGGAGGGGCAGGGTAACCTGGGACGAAGTGAGAGAGTGTCATTGACATATACACACCTACAAATATAAAATAGCTAGCTAGTGAGAAGCAGCCGCATAGCACAGGGAGATCAGCTTGGTGCTTTGTGACCACCTAGAGGTTAGGGATGGGGAGGGGGAGGGAGACGCAAGAAGGAGGGGATATACGTATAGCTGATTCACTTTGTTATACAGCAGAAACTAACATAACATTGTAAAGCAATTATACTCCAATAAAGATGTAAAAAAAAAAACAAAAAAACTTACTACAAAACTATAGTAACCAGTAAGCAAGACAGTGTGGTAGAGTCATAAGGATTTGCATGTAAATCAATGGAATAGAATTGATAGTCCAGAAATAAATGCTCACATTTATGGTCAATTGATTTTTTTTTTTTTTTTGCTGTACATGGGCCTCTCACTGTTGTGGCCTCTCCTGTTGTGGAGCACAGGCTCCGGACGCACAGGCTCAGTGGCCATGGTTCACGGGCCTAGCCGCTCCGCGGCATGTGTCCCCTGCATCGGCAGGCGGACTCTCAACCACTGCCCCACCAAGGAAGCCCTGGTCAATTGATTTTTGACAAGGATCATATTTTCCAAGACAATTTAATGAGAAAAGAATAGTCTTTTTAATAAAATATGCTGAGACAACTGAATAACCATATACAAAAGGATGAAGTTGGATCTCTACTTCACATCATATACAAATATTACTTCAAAATGGACCAAAGACCTCAATATAAGAGCTAAGAATATAAAACTTTTAGAAGAAAGCAAAGGGAGTTTGCTTTCTACTACTCCCAAAATGACCTGGGAGTAGGCAATGACTCCAAATGCACAAGCAACAAAAGAAAAAAATAAGGATTCTTCAAAATTGAAAACATTTCTGCTTCAAAGGACACCAAGAAAGTAAAAAGGCAACCCACAGAATGGGGCTGTCAGAAACATTTGCAAATCACATATGTGATAAGGGACTTTTATCTACACTGTATAAAGGACCCTAACAATTCAGTAATAAAGAGACAATTAACCAAATGAAAAAATGGGCAAAGGATCTGAAAATACGTTTCTCCA
The DNA here is from genome assembly GCF_005190385.1 of Monodon monoceros. Lineage (NCBI taxonomy): Eukaryota > Metazoa > Chordata > Mammalia > Artiodactyla > Monodontidae > Monodon > Monodon monoceros. The sequence continues at coordinate 146,047,153 of NW_021703774.1, forward strand.
AAGATGATACACAAATGTCCATTAAGCACATGAGAAGATGCTTAATGTCATTGGTCACTGGGGAAGTGCAAATGAGAAACACAATGAGTTCGTACTTTACACCCACTAGGATGGCTATAAACAGAAGCACAGATAATAACAAGTGTTGTCAAGGATGAGGAGAAATTGGAACTCTCATTCATTGCTGGTGGGAAAGTAAAATGGTACAGGCATTTTGGAAACCAATCTGGTAGTTCCTCAAAAAGTTAAACAGAGTTAACATACAACCCAGAGATTCCACTCCAAAGTGTATACCTAAGAAAAATGAAAAACTATGCCCATATATTGATAAAAAGAATGTTTATAGCAACACTGCCTATAATAGCCAAAAAGTGGGGAGAAACCCAAATGGCCAAACCCAAATGATGAATGGATAAACAAAATGTGGTATAAATGGAATATGATTTAGTCATAAATGGAATATTATTCAGCCATAAAAAATGAAGTACTGATACATGCTGAAAGATGGATGAATCTTGAAAATATTATGTTAAATGAAAGGAGCCAGTCATAAAATACCACATATTATATGATTACATTTACATGAAATGTCCAAAACAGGCAAACCCACACAGACAGAAAGCAGAATAGTGGATGTCTAGGGTTGGGGAGATGCGGAGAAGGGGGAGTGATGGCTAAACTGTATGGGGTATTTCTTTTTGGAATGATGAAAATGTTTTCAAATTGACTGTGGTGATAGTAGGACAATACTGTGAATACACTAAAAACATTGAATTGTTCACTTCAAATGGGTGAGTTGTATGGTATATAAATTATATCTCAATAAAGCTATTAAAAATAAAAGAAGCAACAATAGAGAGAGCAAGAGAGAGAGAGAGTCCTTGACCTGCGTCTAAAACCCAGCAATTCACACAGTAACTCTCCAAGCATTATTCTATCTGGTGCTCCCAGCAACCCTGTGGTGGAGGAACTATCCCTTTTTAAAGATATTACAACTGTGTGTGACAAACCGTATCTCCAAAATGAAAGAAGGAAACCAGCTTAGGTACCTACCTATGCCAAGCTCTTCACACATCATCTCATTTAATCCTTGAAATACCCTGTAAAGAAAGTATTGTTGCCCCATTTTACAGATAAGGAAATCCAGGCTCAGAGAAGTATAAACCATATGTCCTAAGACACACAGCTACAACATGACAAAGCAGGATTTGAACTCAGTTCTATTCGATTCCATTGCTATTGCCCTTTCCTCTATGCCACCACTGGTGTCCAGGATCTGAGTCCTGTGTCTCAGCTGCTGTGTGTCTGCCCGCACTCCTGCCCCCCTCCCCAGCCCCAGGCTGCTGCTCTGTGCATGTTTCCTGCCCACTTCTCTCTCCATCTGCACTGTACCCAGAGAAAAAAGAGCTAGTATTGGCGCCACAGCCAGATGGCCTGATTCCTCGGGAGAAGAAATTTCAGGGCCAGAGAAACCCGCCTGTGCCTAAGGAAGCCCTGAGGGCCCCAGAGGAAAGGAGAAAAAAAGGCCACTCCCCACTGCAAATGGGCAGGACCAGAGACCTCTGCCCTGCCTGCAGAGGGAGCACCTGAGAGGGGTGGGGAGGGCCCAGCCCTCCCATGGGAATTCATGGCTAGAATCCCCACCTCGGAGCTTCCACAGTGAGACAGCAGTGGAACAGGGACGTTCTCTAGTGGGAGCAGCCAGGAGCTTTGCCCTGTGCTGGGAGCCCAGACATTGGACTTCCAAATCAGTCCAGATGCTCATTCCCAACACTCACCCCTTCCTGGGAGATGGTCACAGCAGGTTTGGTACAGTCCACTGGGTTCCCACAACCCCTCCTCCCCACTGGCTGGGCTCTGAGCTGGGAGAAGGGGCTTTCTCTAGGAAGGGAGATGGGCCAGGAGGAAGGTGGAGGTGCAGGAGATGAGGCTAGAGATGGGACAGTCATCTCCCCTGACAGCCCAGGCCTGGAGGGCAGGGCTTCTCTGCTTGGCCCAGCCAACAGGGCCCTGAGGCAGCCTAGTGGGAGGAGGCCAGCTACTGCTGGGTGGAGCCGAATCCTCATAAAGGGAGGGAGAGCTGTCCCGGGCTCAGCATGAGCTGCAGGGCCATGGTCAAGATGAGAGGTAAGTGGGATCCCTCCTCTGGGTCTGAGAGGGAAGTACCTGAGGAAGGAGGTGTTGGACAGTGAAACAGGGAGGGGAGCTAGACTGGGGAGTGGGAATGAGCCAGGGGGTCGAGATGGGTCCAAGGGGGAGTCTGGGCATAGGGCCAGGCCAGGGGAAGGGAGGTGGGGACTGAGATGGGACAGGAGCTCGGTCAGGGGCTATGGATACGTCCAGGTGTTGAAAGTGAGTTGAGAGGATGGATACAGGTCTGGAGAGTGAGTCTGGGGGTTGGGCCCACTCAAGGGGAAGGTTATGGCACTGAGACAGAATGGTGGTAGCTCAGGGAGATGGGAAAACTTGTCAGGGGTGGAGAATGGGCTAGGGAGGTTGAAGTAGGCCTGGTGGGGGCTGTGGGGAGGCTCGACTGTCTGTTGCCTGAGGCATGGTTACACCTCTCCTCTTTTCTGAGGAGTAACCCCTGCAGAAGGCTCTTCTGGCATTGGGAAAGGCCTGCCCTGGGAACCAGCTTGGTCCCTGCCCCTCCTCAGTGGGTGGTCCCTGAAGGTCCCTTTTCTTCTTAGAGCTTTGGTTGTCCTGCCCGTACAAAGACTGGACTAAGGGGGTTCTCACCTGCCAATAAACCTAGGGCTAATGCAAGGGGGATCAGTGTGTCCCAGCTCCTGGCTGTTCCCCTTTAGAGCAGGTGACACCAAGGAAACCACACAGCCTCTCTTTCAGAGTTTCAGACTCTTAGGTGAATTTCTCTGTACATAAGAACTGTTCATTGTAGCAGTCACTCTGGGCTTATTGCATGTTATACATTAACTATGGTTTCCAGTCTTGACTGAACGTTAGAAACATGGAGGGTTTTGGAAAAATACTGTAAGGCTGTAGAAGAACAGGACTGCCAAGTTCCCGTGGGGCACTATTAGTCACTGAGAAACTGGGCACCGCTTCCCCACTTCCCTTCCCCAAAGAGAAATGTGCTACACACACACACATCCATCCTCTCACAAATGCACACATCCCCGAAGAATACTGACACTCTCAGGCTCTGCCACCCAACCTCATGCACAAATGCACACACAGAATCAGACACAAGCAACCGAATTCTCTGTCAAACTCAAGCAAAGGCAGAACTATCATCCTCTCTCCTCCAAACGCAGAGGCCAACACACGCCCATTTCTACAGTCCCTCTCGCTTTTCTGTCCAGATTCATCCACACATTTACGCAGGTACCTACACTCCCCCACAAACACATCCCCTTCACATAAAAGCACAGACATTGCACGGTTATGCAGGGCAATAATCACACACTCACAGCACCTTTGTCATAGACAAGCTCACACACACACACTCACCAACAGAAGCAGGTGAGTTTACACTCCAATACGAAGCTGCACACACTTTTGAGTTTCTAGTCACGTGTACACGTGTGAACTTGTAGTCCACGTTCACAATCACACAACTAACACCAGCACGTTCACACAAACATTCATACCCCAGACAACATAGACACAGACACAATCACAAACACACATTTACAGCCACACATTCGACAGACACTGCCTGATCTTACCACTCCCACTCATCCACACAGCCAAGCTCACTCTGGGTAGGGCGGGGTACAGAGCCCAGGAAAGGCAGCCCCCATTCCTCTCTCTGCCCCAGGAATCCTGATCTTGGGGCTCTTGTTGGCTACTCCCAGCTGCCTTGGCTACGATGAGGACTTGGTCAAGTGCTTCCAGGACCCCGAATACGAGTCTATCCTGGTCACAGCCCAGGAGGGCCTCCACACCTCCCCGCTGCCCAAGCGTGTGGTGGTAGTGGGAGCTGGCATGTCAGGGCTAACGGCAGCCAAGGCCCTGCAGGACTCGGGCCACCAGGTGAGCAGCCTTGGAGGGGCCTCAATCATTCACCTCCAGTTTGCACCATTGTGTGGAAAAAGAAAAGGAGTGGGGTTACAGCCAACACTTTGAAAACTATGCATAACCCACCAGGTCTCTCAGACCTTAGGTATTGTTCCTCAAAAATCTGGGTTCTCCTGAGACTTAACTGTAACTTGTGTTCTTTTGGAAATAAAAGTAGAGAAAGGCTATGCTAACCAGAAGGGACCAAGAGGCGTTCTGACCCCTGTAACCCTGGAGCTCTTCTGCCTCGCTTACGTTACTCAGGACCCTCTGGGAGGAACCCTCCTCTGCCCAGTTTGGTTATCCTGCACATTCAGGGACCTACTGCCGGGAATTCCAGAGTAGAGCCTGTGGCCAGTGGGGGTGGGAGTAGTGGGTGGGAGAAGTGAGAGCATGACCCTGGGAATGACAGCAGCCTCTCTGAACACCAGGTAACCATCCTGGAAGCCAGCGACCATGTCGGGGGTCGAGTGTTCACATTCAGGAATGAGGAAGAGGGCTGGTACTGTGAACTGGGGCCCATGCGAATCCCAAAGTCCCACAGGTAAGTCTCAGGAAAGGGATGGAGCAAAAGGCAAGGAGGAAGAATTAGGAGGAGGGCATCCCTGCTGCCATCGTGTCAGAGCCCTTTCAGATTCACTGTCTCATGTGATTCAGTCCTGCAAGTCAGGACTAACACTGGTCCCCCACTTGACAGAGATGATTGAGGCTCAGAGCCCAGGGTCATACAGAAGGTGGTAGATCCCAGAATAATAATGACAATAGTTACCATTAACTCATCAAATTGTTCTCTTTAAATATGGGCAGTTACTTACATGTCAATTATACTACTTTAAGCTATAAAATAATTAATAATAATAACAGCTTCCATTCAGTGAACACTCACTGTGTGCCCCACCCTGTGCTAAGTGCTATATGTGTGTTATTTCATTTGATCCTTGCAACCCTATAATTTAATACTCTTATTTTTCCTATTTACAAATCAAGAAACTGGGTTCAGAGATACTAAGTGACTCACCCAAGGTACTCCTAGGAGAAAGTGACAAAGCTCCTCAAAATCAAGGAGGCACCTGGCACCAGAATATATGCCCAATCCCTAAATCAGAGCTCACTCCTGGAAGAGAACCCAGCCCCTGGTTCTGGGGCTTCCAAGACAAAAAGATCCCTCACCTGGTGTCCTACATACCTCCAAAAATATGGCTTCTTTTTTGCTTTAAATGGAAACTGAACCTGAGATTTCCCTCCAAACACCATCAAAAACAAAACCAAAATTTAACAGTAGCAGCCCAAAGTAGGAGTCTTTAGGTATGGCCTCAAACTTACTTAGAACACCGACTGAAACAAAATGTCTCTGTCTCTGTATCTGAGTTCTATATGTTCAGATTTCCTTAAGGGCCTTCATTCAGGGATGGGTGAACTCCCTACTCCCTGTCTCCCTCAGGGCAAAAACAGGAGGAAAAGAGCTAATGCTAGAGTAAGAGGAGGCAAGGCTAGAGATGAGGAAGCAGTTAGTCTGAGCTCCTTGGGCACGTGAAGAAACTGGTTTTCCTGGAAATGGTTTTTATTGTGAGGTTAGCAGGAACGAGGTGCTGTTGGGATGGGTGCCATATTATGCCTGTATCTGTTCCAGGTTGGTCCACACCTATGTCAGGAAGCTGGGCCTGAAGCTAAACAAGTTCTTCCAGTACGATGGCAACACCTGGTACCTCATCAACAGAAAACGCTATCGTACTAAGGAGGTGAAGGCCAACCCAGAGCTCCTCGGCTATTCCATGAACCCGAGAGAAAAGGGCAAGAATGCTATGAATCTCTTCTACCAGTCCATTGCCAAGGTGATTCTTGTCTCCCCCCTCCCCCGCCCCAGGGTTAGGAAAAAAACAGAGTCTGGCCAAAGGTCACCTAGCAAGTTAGCGGGTGGACCCAGGTCACCTGACTCCTACCTGGTACTCTTATGATTGGTCTGCCTTCCTTCTAACACCCCCTAAGAGTTTTGCCACCCCAAGCCTAGTGTCCAGCCCCATCTCTTCTGTCCCTGTATGGTCCAATGGCCCATTGCTTGATTAGGCAGTGGAAGGAAAAGGAATCACCAGGTAATCCAATCCTTGGTAATGAATCAATCCTCCTAGATTGCAGTGAATGTCTTCACCTTAAATTTTAGTCTCCAAAGGTCTTTAAATGAAGGAGAGATTTGGAAGTTAAGAGACAATTTAGGAGGTCCTGGAAGCTCCCTTCCCCTGGTCCTTCCATCCACTCCCTCTTTGTCCCCACCCTCTTCAAAGGAACATCCAGAGAACCCAGGAGTCCTGCCTCTGGCTCTATGACTTTAATCCAAAGCTGCTCCCCCTTCCTCTCCTCTGCAGCTCAGAGTAAGTCTGAAAAAATTCAACTGCAGCCACCTGATGTCCTTTTATGATTCTTATTCCACTAAGGTGAGTGAGGCAACGAAGTCCCAGGATAGGGACGGAAGGGGGTCTGTGCTCAGCCTAGACCCCTGGGGTTGTCTCCTGCATCCCAGGACCCTCTCCTCCCAATGCCCACAGCTTCACCTCCCTAGAGTCCAGTCCCCCCTCCCCCGCCCAACCTTGCCTACCCCAGGCCCCTGCTGAGGCCCCTTCTTACATACTGGGCCCTCTATCTGGTGCTTCCACCTCTCCACAGGCTTACCTGCTGAAGAAAGGGATGCTGAGCCGAGGAGCAGTAAAGATGATCGGGGATGTGATGAATGAGGATGCTGGATACTATAAGTCCCTCCTGGAGGCTCTTCGGACTGACATGGTCTTCACAAGTAATGAGTAAGGCTGATCTGGACCAGGACTCGAGTCGGCCTCTTCCTCCAATACTCAGAGCAGAGAAAGGGAACCTTGATTGTTGAGTAGTTACTGTGTGCCCAGTGCTGTGCTAAGCACTTTCCAAGGGTTATCTCACATTTAATGCTATGATCGCCTGGAAGGTAGGCACTATAATTCAGAGCCATTTTACCAGTGAGGGTGCTGGGGCTCAGAGAAGTTATGTAACTTACTTAAGTTCACGCCACTTGGGCAAGGGCTGAAGCCAGAATCCTAAGGCAGGTCTGTGGGACTCCTCCTGGGATGCAAAATTGCGTGGTGGACTTTGGAGCTAGACTGCGCACGTCATCGTGGGAAAGTCCCTTTTTTCTGGTGTTCCTCTTCCAAGCTATAAACGTAAACAATAATCCCTCCCTCACAAAGACTAGTTAAGGTGAGGTATACGAAGTAACCAGCGCAGGCTGCAGGAGGGTAGTTTCCTCCTTTTTCACACTGGGATCGCTGCTGGCAACTCAGCAAACCGACCTTGCATCTCCTACACTCACCCTCTCCCCTCTCTTCACCCCTACAGCTTTTCCGAGATCACTGGAGGCTTTGACCAGCTCCCCAAAGCCCTCAACGCCAGGTTGAAGCCTGGCACCATCCTTCTGGGCTCCAAGGTAGAGACGGTAGTGAGGGATGGGCCTGAGGTCCGGATTTCCTACCGGGTGGGTGAATCCAACTCGACGCTGCCCACCCTCACCGCGGACTTTGTCATCATCTCTGCCTCGGCCAAGGCCACGAGACTCATCACCTTTGAGCCCCCGCTCTCCCGGGACAAGATGGATGCGCTCCGCTCGGTGCATTATACCAGTGCCAGCAAGGTAGTTCTGGCCTGCAACGAGTCCTTCTGGGAGCGGGATGGCATCCGGGGTGGAGTTTCCATCACCGACCGGCCCTCGCGTTACATCTACTACCCCAGCCATAGCCTCCCCAGCGGCAAGGGGGTCCTGCTGGCCTCCTACACCGTGGACGACGATTCCCTCTTCTTCATACCCATGAAGAACGACCAGGTGGTGGATATCGTCCTGGAGGACCTGGCGGCTGTGCACCAGATCCCCAAGGAGGAGCTGCGGCGCATGTGCCCCTCTTCTGTGATCAAGCACTGGTCTCTGGACCCCCTCATCATGGGCGCCTTCACTGAGTTCACACCCTACCAATTTGTGGACTATTCGCAGCAGCTTTTCCAGCCAGAGGGCCGCATCCACTTTGCTGGCGAGCACACCTGCCTGCCCCACGCCTGGATAGACACTGCCATCAAGTCTGGCCTCCGAGCAGCCAGGAACATCCAGGCTGCTGTGGACAAAGAGGCCATGGGGAGACAGAAGACCTTCACCAACACCCAGAATCATTTCTAACCCGAAGAGAAATCCCGGAGGGGATCTGGAATGAATCAGGCTGCAAGGTGGGAGTTGGAGGCAGAGACCCTGGAGAGACGTGCCATTAGTCCCCCTGCCCACGAAGAGCCTGAAAATACCAGAGAACCCAGCTGGCAAGTCCACCCCCTTTCCGGCTTCTCACTCCTGCCAGCCCTTGAGAAGGATCAGCAGAGTCAGGGTATTTGGAGGGATAAGGAAAAAAACAAGGATGGACTGTGCTAGAATCAGCCTTTAGCTTGCATAATAGTGACAAGCAGAAAAGAAAGTTTTCAACAACACCCAAATTTCTGTCCTCTACAACTAGAAGCCCCTAAAGGAACAGACAAACCCAAATCAGAGCAATGTTAAACCACAGACTGGCCACATGAACCCACAGCACAGCAAACCCCATCATTGCATGCTTGAGCCAGGGGCCTCACATCTTGGCCCAGCTGAAGTCGAGGCGGATGGGAGAGATGAGTTCTTTTTTGCCCTTTTTTGAGCCTGCAAGAGCAGGACTTGGCTTCCTAGAGACTATCTCCTGGCCCATGGACTTTTCCTCTCTACCCTGACCTCTTCATCACCAACCAGAACTCACCGCCCTGCCCCTGCCTGTCCAGTCCACACATCCCCCTGGGAGGACACCAGGCTCATTCTACATGCTCCCTACCCACTCTGTTCTGCACTAACACCTGCCCTGTCCTTGCACGCCCAACTGAAATTATTCCCTCTCCCCAAATCCTTCCTTAATGGCCACACTCAGACCCCAGGGGTCTCTTTCCTTTGAACCACAACCCTTCTTACCTAGAGTCCCAAACATTTGAACTGTGGATCTTCTTGTGCTGTTATATGTTATTTATCCAAGTAGACAAAAGGAAGAAGTAAATAAAGTGGTAAACCCTCTCGCTGTAGAACATTCCTACCAGGAAGACTCTGGAGACGAGCATGATGAAACATGTAGTGTTATATCCTGAGACTGGCATATTTATGGGAGGAAGGGATAGAAGGAGGAAACATTTTCTTACTGCATTTGGTTTATTGTTAAAAGCCCAGCCTACTTAATTTTGGTTTTCTTTGCACCCCTATGTTAGTCAGGACTTTTTCCATTTCAGGTGCTGGAAATCAAACTCAAACTACCATTAAGGGAAAAGGAAATGTTTTGGCTCACATATCTGAAAAGTCCAGGGTGAAGCGCACTTCACTCAGACTGATTGGGTTCAGGAATTGATAAGGCATCATTAGAGTTCTCTCTCTTCCTACCTCTTGACACTGTTTTCCTAAATTAGCTTCTGTATTGAGTTGAATGGTGTCCCCAAAAGTTCATATCCATCCCAAACCTGTGAAGGTGACCTTATTTGGAAATAGAGTCTTTGCAGATGTAATCAAGTTAAGATGAGGTCATATTGGATTAGGGTGCGCCAGGAAGAGGCATGGAACAGACTCTCCCTCAGAGGCCCCAGAAGGAGTCAAATCTGCTGACACTTTGATCTTTGAACTTCTAGCCTCTGGTACTGTGAGAAAATAAATTTCTGCTCTTTTAAGCCATCGAATTTTATAGTAATTTGTTACAGCAGCCCTAGGAAACTGTACACATGGTGAAACCCCTAGAACCCGGCTTCATCAAGGGAGAAGTCACTTTCCAAATTGTCTCCTAGACTGTTATATTTGGTAACCCCATTAGTGTCATGGCAAAGGCCATGCCTTCTTGAGGCTCTCAGAAGAGAGGAGGAATCCTGACCAAGTGGAGTCCAGGCAGAAAAAGGAGCAGAAGGCGGGACTAGGGGAGAGCAAGATCCCGTAGGAAGAGCTCATCATGAACCTCCTTGGCTAAGAGGAGGACCCTGAAGAAACAAATCAGGGAGGAACACAGGGAAGAACAGGGAAGCAAAGAGCTCTTTGCTGACCTCTGACCGTTGGATATATAAATGAGGCCCCAGGGCCATGGAGTCAGCTGTGCAGAAAGGATGAAGTAGGATGAGGGGGAATGGAGGGTGGAAGTCAGACTCAACCTGTGGTTTGGAGGTAAATGACTCACAGCATTTGGATGGGAGTATTAGGCAGAAGATGAAAAGGTTCAGAGATACCTTTTTGTTGAAGAGCTGCCACACAATGTTCTTAATTACAAAAACCAGAAACCAAATCTGAGTGATTTAAGTCAAAGAGGAGAGGAGGAATACCAAGAAGCTCCCAAAATTGACAGGAAGGGAAGTGGGCAGATGTCAAAGGAGACCTGTGACCTGAGCCACAGCCAAGCTCCTGCCATAGGAGCAGCCTGATAGATGGCCATTGCGTGCTGGTGTGGCCATTGGGACCACCACCACTGGGCACACTCCTACTCTTCCAGAAGTAGTTCTCAACTGTCCACTTCTTTTTCATTTCCCCTATATTCAAAATCCCAGATGGGAGCATCCAACTGGCTGAGCCTAGGTCAGTGCCCACTCCTTGGCTGCAGCATCAGGAAAAGCAAGTAGTGAACAATACTCTAGATTTTGAAGTGGGAGGTGAACTGTTGCCTTCCATCAGACTTTACTGTGGTGGATTCCCCAGGCACAGGAAGAAGGTATTGATGCTGGCAACCATAAGGCAAAGTCAATGTAAGTCCCAAAGAGAAGGACAGGACACAGACCACCTCTGCCACATGAGCCACTGAACCTCTCTGAGTCTCAGTTCCTCAGCTGAACAATCAGGATAACACCCCACTCCTCCTTCATGGCTGAAGGGATTAGAGATCCTGTACAAAGGGCACCTAAAGATTATATGTGCATAAAGCATGGAGGAAGTCTTTGCCCCCCACTGCTCTGAGAGAGGAATTATTCGCAGGTTAAAGATGAGGACACCAAAGCTCAGTGGGATCAAGTGACTTGCTGAAGCTTTGACAGCCAGGTGTTGGGAGAGAATTCACAGCTAGGGCTGCTTGATTCAGAAGTCTAGCTCTTTCCACAGTATGATGCTGCTAGTCTAGTTGGAGAGAGAAATGACTGGCCTGAAAGAGATGGGACAAAATTCAGACCAAGAAAACACTGAGGCAGGTGAGGTGGCAGGAGCTCTGTAAGGGCTGAGATATGCATGGGTGGTGCTGACCACCTGTCTGGGTAACACATTATCCCTCTAATTCTACACTCCCTCATTTCCTTTCTACATGCTTTCTTGAGGGGGGAAAGAAAAGAGTAGAGTTATGGCTCATAAAACCAGCAGCCTCTCTACAGATAGCTACTACCAATTTCAGTGAGCAGCCTCTTTTATCTTTCTGCCTCAAAATCTGGGAGCACTCATAGAAGGGTGAGTGCCTAGAACAGCCATATGTAACATAAGCCTTAACAAAAGCGACAGTTGAGAATGACTCCAGTAACTCTCAAGAGGTAAAAGCATGCCCCATTCCACCCCAAAATGTACCACCCACACAAGCCACTTAGAGGTGGACCTCTGGGAATCCCAAGCTGAAGCTTACTCTAAGGGAATGGAGAATCTTGAGCAAAGTCTCCCTTGGAATCCCTGGGCATGACATCTTCTCTTCCTGCCCCCAGGGATCTTCTTAGAACCCAGTGAGTACATCAAGGGCCAGGTGCCAGAGCTCCAGATTAAGAAGCAAGGCTAGAACTTGGAGTTGGGCCCCTTTGGATGCTAAGAACCCACTAACAGGCCCCAGGAAAAAGGGTGAGGAAGGAGGGGTGGAGAAGGAAGAGGAAGGGGACCCTGCCAGGAACAGAAACTCAGCCCCTCTTTGCCTTCCTTTTCCAAGCGTTTTATATTCCTCATTGATTGTGAGTCTTCCTGCTTGACAGACAAGGAATTGAGGCTCTGAGAGTGAGATCAACCCAGCATGCAAGTGTAAGCACCCAGACTAGATGGTAATAATAGTAGCCATCATTACTGAGTCTTACTTCAAGTATTGTGCCAGAACCATACATTCATTTTCTAACTGAATCCCCACCCCACCCCCCAAAAAGCCAACCTCTATGAAATAGACACAATCATCACCTCCATTTTACAAATGAAGGAATTGAGAACTAGAAAGCTTCTTTTGCTCTAAGTTACATAAACAGGATTCTCTATCTGATGCCCTGCGTGTATTCACAAATTTAAATTTTTAGTCTAACATGTAAATTACATCAAAATATCTCCCAGATCCCCTGTAGTAAAAAGTGAGTTAGTCCAAACCAGAGCCAGACATAGTATTATTTTTTAAACCACTTAAACCAAAAGAATCAGAATGCTGCTTCTTCCTTGAGTCTCTGGTTTTCTGAAGGGTTTCCATTCAACACCAGGGACATGACCCCTGCCTGTCTCTCCAAGGCTAGAAAAGAAGGAAATAAACTTTCTGTTGATACTCCAAGGAAATACAACTTAAACTTCAGGAAGCACTTTCAACCATGTTCCTGGGAAGACTGGGAAATTGTTTTCTTTCAGAATGGTCTGGTCTTGGAGCCCCATGAGCATGGGGCGAGAGGAGTGAGAGTCAGCCACTGTGCTCTAGGCTGTTGTGCACCTGGCAGGTAGCTGGAACTGAAGCTTCCAAATCTCATCCAGTGCAATGGAAATGCTGACTCCTCAATGTATGGCAGCACTAGAGTAAGACTTTGAGACAAAAGCTGAGTTCCTGAGCTACTCAAAAGAAGAGGACAATTCAACAGGAGAGTTCTGACCTAATAGCCCATCACCACCAGTGTGCCACACTCCACCCCAAGAGGAAGGCAGGGAGCATTTATGGACTGAATGTGTGCTTAAAGATCATGAAGCCAGGCCCCATTTTTAAAACACAGAAACTGAAAAACCCAGAGGAATTAAAAACATAACCAAGGAAAAGAGACTATCAAAAACTTGCCAGTCTGATTTGAAAAATAATTGAATAGAATTTTAGAAGTGAAAACATAAATAAAATTAGAAACACAGGGATAGATTTAATAGAAGTTTAGACTTAATTGAAAAGATAATTATCAAACTGGAAGAAAGAGCTGAAGAAATTTGTCTCTATTTAGAGACAAATTACTTAGAAACAAAGAGATGAAAAATATGAAAAAGAACTTAACAGCCATGTAGGATAAAGGGAGAACATTCAGTATAAATTTAATCTGATATAGCAGGAGAGAATAGATAGAATGAGAGAATGGCAATATTGAAGAAATAATAACTGAGAATTTTCCAGAATTGATGAAATACATAAAACAAAATGAAGGAAGTCCAACAAATTCCCAAACTAGATAGGTAAAAAGGAATGCATACCTGGACACATCATGGTCAAACTGGCTGAACACAAAAGACAAACATAAGATGCCAAAAACAGCCAAAAAAGAGAGATTGCCTATGAAGGACTGTTGATTAAATTGATAGCTGGCTTCTCAATAGCAACACAGACCAGAATACGTTGGAATACCACCTCAAAGTGCTTAGAGAAAATAACCAACAGCCTAGAGTTCTAAAACCAGCAAAATTATCTTTCAATAATAAAGATGAAATAAGACATTTCTAGGTAACAAAAACTGATGGGTTTTACCATGAACAGAACCTCACTAAAGGATCTTCCACAGGGTGTACTTCAAGAAGAATGATTCCAGAGGAAAATTCTAAATGGGAAAAAGAATAGTGAGCAAATAATTTTGTAAGCATGTGTAAAACAATAATAACTGTGGCCACTTTTTAGTGTTAAAAGTTTTTAAGATAGAACAAAAATCCTGGACAGGAATAACCTGTAGGTCAGGAGGAAGGTGATTGGAGATAAAATATACTGTATCCTAGTAAAAGAAATAACACAGTACAGCCCATACCAAGATAAAGGCTTAGTAAAGTTACTGACCTTCAAAGATTTAAAAATCTGCAACAAATTACCTACAGATGCTATTATCCCCTTTGTTAGTAACAAGTCCCTCTGCTGTTTAAATGGCAACGTGCCCAGCTAAAAATCCACATTTCCCAGCCTCTTTTGGAGATAAGCATGGCAATGAAATATAAACAAAGCTTTTGAATAAAACTTCTAGAAAAGCTCCTTAAAGGAAGCTGGCTCAGCTGAAGTGGCTCCCTTTCTGTCCCTTACTCTTTCGTTTCTTCTTAACTACACCTCAGATTAGATGGCTAGAACTCCAGCAACCATTTTGTGACCATAAGCTGGCTTCCAGCTCAAAATATCAGAAAAAGAATGTGAGAATAAACATACGAAAAACAGAAGTAAGGATTTAATAAAGATATTACTTAGAAAGTAAAACATTAGAATTAATAAATGCAAGAGCTTTTTAAAATAACAAATATAAATAGATAAGTTACTAGCTAACCTACTCAAGGAAGAAGATAGAAGAAAACACAAATGTCTAATATAAAAAATGAGAATGAGGAAATAACTAGTACAGAGTAACAACAACAACAACAAAAATCGTACTTAGACTGCTTTTCCCAGCTATATGCAAGTAAATTTCATACCTGGATGTAATAGATTATTTTCTCAGAAAATGAAAGTTAACAAAACTGATCTTAGAAGAGATAGGAAAGTTTAAACAGACCAATCACAATAAGGAAAATAAAGTTGTCAAAGGCCCAACTCTCCCTCAAAAAGCAACAAACACTGATGATCTCACAGGGTTCTATCAAACGTTTAAGAAACAAATAATTCCAGTGCTGTGTAAACTGTACAACACTGGAGAGGAAAAATAAACAATAATAGGACTTTAAAAGGGTAATTAAAAAAAAAGGGTAATAACTACAGATACAATTGACATTTTTAAAAAATCATAAGAGATTTTTTGAATAACTTTATAAGAGGTTTATAAGAGGCAGGCTCCCTGCTTCCTGTAACCTGGGTTCTGATGACTGTGATGCTGACACAGACAGATTTCTCAGAGAACAGCCCTGCTCAGCCAAGGACAAGAGAGCCTTTCAGAGATTTATGAATAACTTTATACCAATAAATTTGAAAATGGGCAATTTTCAAATTGATGAAAAAGATAATTTCATATAAAAATATAATTTAGGTGAAACTGGCAATTTCATATAAGAATATAATTTATCAAAACTGAATTAAGAGAATTTTAAATACCTACATTGATCTATAACCTTTAAATACATAGGATTAATTGTTCATAATAGTTTATAATAACTCATGCCTCCCTCAAAAAAAGAAAAAAAGCCCCTGGAAATTTTAAAGCTAAATTCTGCCAAATGTTCAAGTGACATACAATCCTAATTTTACACAAAGTGTTCCAAATAATAGGAGAAAAAAGGGGAATCCTCTCAAATTCATTTTAGATGACCAGTCTAATTTGATACCAAACCTAGAAAAAGAAATTTTAATAAAGAAAAGCTATGAACTGATCTCACTTATGAACAGAGATGTAAATGTTTGATATATTAGCAAACCGTACCCCATGTATACAAGATACACACACACATACACACACACACACACACACACACACACACACACATGTTAAAGGAAACTTTCTTAACCCAATAAAGGGTATCTCCTAAAAACCTATAGTAAACATCGAACTTCATGGTGAAATATTTGATATAATCACCCCCAAATCAGGGATAAGACAAAGATGCCCACAATGACCACCTCTCCTCAAACTGTTCTGGTTACCTAGTTATGCAATTTGACAAGAAAAATAAATATAAAGTATAAAAATTGGTAAGGATGAAACAAAACTGCTAGCATCCACAAATAATGTCACTGTCTATATTGATATTAAATCATTGCCTACAAACCCTGAGAATAAATAAAAATTATGATGTAAATTTATATGAGAGTTCATCAATTTTGTGAAAGAGCAAAAACACTAAAAAGAATTTTAAAAAACTTTTAAAGCTATTAAGATTTATTAAAAATGTACGGTTGGGGTTTCCCTGGTGGTGCAGTGGTTGAGAGTCCGCCTGCCAATGCAGGGGATGCAGGTTTGTGTCCCGGTCCAGGAGGATCCCACATGCCGTGGAGTAGCTGGGCCTGTGAGCCATGGCCGCTGAGCCTGCACGTCCGGAGCCTGTGCTCTGCAACGAGAGAGGCCACAACAGTGAGAGGCCCGCGTACCGCAAAAAAAAAAAAAAAAAAAAAAAGAATGAGCGGGACTTCCTTGGTGGTACACTGGTTGAGAATCTGCCTGCCAATGCAGGGGACACGGGTTCGAGGCCTGGTCTGGGAAGATCCCACATGCCACGGAGCAACTAAGCCCGTGCGCCACAACTACTGAGCCTGTGCTCTAGAGCCTGTGAGCCACAACTATTGAGCCCATGTGCCACAACGATGGAAGCCCACACGCCTACAGCCCATGCTCCACAATTAGAGAAGCCACTGCAATGAGAAGCCCGCACACTGCAACGAAGAGTAGGCCCCGCTCTCCTCAACTAGAGAAAGCCTGCGCGCTGCAACGAACACCCAACACAGCAAAAAATAAATAAATTAAATAAATAAACTTATTAAAAAAAATGAATGAGCTACATGATCTATGTATCATCATGAATAAACCTTTGAAAATAATGATGAGTGAAAAGAATTTTTAAATGACACATACATTACTATATATTAAATTCAAGAACAAATATATATTTTTTTTTTTTTTTTTTTTTTGCGGTACATGGGCTTCTCACTGCTGTGGCCTCTCCCGCTGTGGAGCACAGGCTCCGGACGTGCAGGCTCAGCAGCCATGGATCACAGGCCCAGCCGCTCTGCGGCACGTGGGATCTTCCCGGACTGGGGCACGAACCCGTGTCCCCTGCATTGGCAGGTGGACTCTCAACCACTGCACCACCAGGGAAGCCCTATATTATTTTTAATACATACATATTTGATTAAAAAAAGATAAACCTGAGCAAAAGAATACACACTAACTTCAGAATAGTGTTTACTTTTGGGGAAGAATGGGTTGAGGCAAATATAGCAAAAAAGTTAAAATTTGTTCAAGCTAGTTGATGAGTACAAGGATGATGGTTATATTTTTGTTATATTCATTTCTGTATTTTTTCTTTATTTTAAAAATATTTCAGATTTTAAAAAATTAAACACACACACACAGGAAGAACTGAACAACTGAAATGAATCAACTCTCTTCAAAACTCACTTCCAGCTTCTAGCCTTCCAAACTTTAATCCCCAAACTTGGTCTATGTTTTGATCAAAATTCTTGGGGGCTATGATAGATACATAAAAACTAAAGAGAAAGGAACACAAGTATATCACAAAAGAAAATTATCAGACCACAGGGAAGAAAATAAAAGAAGAAGAAAATAACAGAGGAGAACTACAAAAACAACCAGAAAACAAGTAACAAAATGGCAATAAGTGTATACCTAAAAGTAATAAATTTAAATATGAATGGACATATATCCCCATATCTCCTCCCTCTTGCATATGTATATGTATGGCTGATTCACCTTGTTATAAAGCAGAAACTAACACACCATTGTAAAGCAATTATACTCCAATAAAGATGTTATTAAATTTATATATATATATATATATATATATATATATATGGACTAAATGCTCCAATCATAAGACACAGGGTGATTGGCTGATTGGATTTAAAAAACAAAACAAAACCCATCTATATGCTGCTAAAAGAAACTCACTTCAGAGCTAAAGACACACACAGACTTAAACAATCAACAAGGACTTACTGTATAGCACAGGGAACTCTGCTAAGTATTCTATAATAACCTATATGGGAAAAGAATCTGAAAAAGAATGGATATATGTGTATGTATAACTGAATCATTTTGCTGTACACCTGAAACTAACAGGTTTCATTTACAATGATTAACATTGTAAATCAACTATACTCCAATATAAAATAAAAATTAAATTAAAAAAAGACACACAGAGGGCTTCCCTGGTGGCGCAGTGGATGAGAGTCTGCCTGCTGATGCAGGGGACATGGGTTCGTGCTCCGGTCCGGGAAGATCCCACATGCCGTGGAGCGGCTGCGCCCGTGAACCATGGCCACTGAGCCTGTGTGTCCGGAGCCTGTGCTCCACAATGGGAGAGGCCACAACAGTGAGAGGCCCGCATACCACAAAAAAAGAAAAGACACAGAGAGACTGAAAGTAAGGGGATGGAAAAAGATATTTCATGCAAATGGAAACTAAAAGAAAGCTGGGGTAGCAATACTCATATTAGACAAAGTAGACTTTAAAACAAAGTCTGTAACAAAAGACAAAGAAGGTCATTATATAATGATAAAGAGATCAATATAGGAAGAGAATATATTAATATATATGCACATAATATAGGAGCACTTAAAGATAAAAAGCAAATATTAGGGCTTCCCTGGTGGCACAGTGGTTGAGAGTCCGCCTACTGATGCAGGGGACACGGGTTCGTGTCCCGGTCTGGGAAGATCCCATATGCCGCGGAGCGGCTGGGCCCGTGAGCCATGGTTGCTGAGCCTGCGCGTCCAGAGCCTGTGCTCCGCAAAGGGAGAGGCCGCAACAGTGAGAGGCCTGCGTACTGCCAAAAAAAAAAAAAAAAAAGCAAATATTAGCAGACATAAAGGGAGAAATTGACAATAATTAAATAATAGTAGGGAACTTTAACACCCAATTTACTTCAATGGACAGATCATCAAGACATAAAATCAGTGGTCTTAAATGACACATTAGACCAGGTGGGCTTAATAGATGTCTACAGGACATTCCATCTCCAACAGCAGAACACACATTCTTTTCAAGTGCACATGGAATGTTCTCCAGGATAGATCACATGCTATGCCACAAAACAAGTCTCAACAAATTTAAGAGGATGTAAATTATAAAAAGCTTTTTTCCAACCACAGAAGTATGAAGCTGGAAATCAAATTGGGAGAGGGGTGCACAGAATGGGAAAAGAACAAACATGTGGAGACTAAACAACATGCTACTAAAAAACCAATGGGTCAGTGAAGAAATCAAAGAGGCAATTAGAAAATACCTCGAGACAAATAAAAATAAAAACACAATCTATGGGATGCAGCAAAAGCAGCTCTAAGTGGGAAGTTTATAGCAATACAGGCCCTACTTCAGGAAACAAGAAAAATCTCAAATAAACAACCTACGGACTTCCCTGGTGGTCCAGTGATTAAGACTCCATGCTCCCAATGCAGGGGGCATGGGTTCAATCCCTGGCTCCCTGGTTAGGAAACTAAGATCCCACATACTGTATGTGCAGCCAAAAAAAAAAAAAAAACCAGCCTAACCTACCATCTAAGTGAATTAGAAAAAGAAGACCAAATAAAGGACAAAGTGAGCAGAAAGAAGGAAATGATAAAGATCAGAGAGCAAATAAATAAAATAGCGACCAAAGGAACAATGGAAAATATCAATGAAACCAAGAGCAGGTTCTTTGAAAAGATAAATAAAATTGATAAGCCTTTAGCCAGGCTCATTAAGAAAAAAGAGAGAGGAAACTAACAAAGCAAGAAATGAAAGAGGAGAGACTAAAACTGATATCACAAAGATACAGAAAATTATGAGGGAATACTACAGACAGTTATATGCCAGCAAATTGAACAACCTAGAAGAAATGGATACATTTCAAGAAAAATACAATCTTCCAAGTCTGAATCAGGAAGAAATAAATAATCTGAACAGGTTGACCACTAGTAATGAAATTGAATCAGTAATCAAATACTCCCAGCAAACAAAAGTCCAGGACTGAAGAGCTCCACAGGGGAATTCTGTATAAAGAATAGAATAATATAAACATATAAAGAAGAGCTAATACCTATCCTTCTCAAACTATTCCCAAAAACTGAAGAGAAGGGAATGCTCCCAAATTCATTCAACAAGGCCACCATTACACTGACACAAAAGCCAAATAAAGACACTACAAAAAAGAAAATTACAGGCCAGTATCTCTGATGAATGTAGATGTAAAAATCCTCAACAAAATATTAACAAACCAAATTCAACAATATACAAAAAGAATCATACACCGTGATCAAGTGGGATTTATTCCAGGGATACAAGGGTGGTTCAATAAGAATAAATCCATCAATATGATATATCACACTAACAAAATGAAGGGTAAAAATCACATGACCACCTCAATAGATGCAGAAAAAAGCATTTGACAAAATTCAACATCCATTCATGATTTAAAAAAAAAAAAAACCTCTCTGAGTTGGTATAGAGGGAACATATCTCAACATAATAAAGACCATTTATGACAAACTCACAGCTAACATCCTATGGATTGGTCAAAGCTGAAAGCTTTTCCTCTAAAATGAAGAACAAGACAAGGATTCTCACTTTAACATATATTAGAAGTTCTAACCAGAGATATTAGAAAAGAAAAAGAAATAAAGGGTATCCAAATTGGAAGGGAAGAAGTCAAACTGTCACTATTTACAGATGACAGGATACTATATATAGACAACCTCAAAGTTTCAACCAAAAATCTATTAGAACTAATAAATGAATTCAGCAGAGATGCAAAATATAAGATTAATATACAGAATTCTGCTGTTTTTCTCTACACTAATAATGAACTCTCAGAAAAAGAAAGCAAGAAAACAATCCCATTTAAAATTACATCAAAAAGAATAAAATACCTAGGAATAAATTTAACCAAGGAGGTGAAAGACCTATATTTGGAAAACTATAAAATACTGATGAAGGAAATTGAAGATGATACAAAGAAATGGAAAAATATCCCATGTTCATGGATTGGAAGAATTAATGTTGTTTAAATGTCCATACTACCCAAAGTTATCTACAGATTTAATGTGATTCCCTACCAAGTTACCCATGACATTTTTCACAAAACTAGAACAAATAAGTCTAAAATTCATATGGAACCATAAAAGACCCCAAATTGCCAAAGCAATCTTGAAAAAAAGCACAAAGCTGGAGGTATCCTCCCAGACTTCAGACTATACCACAAAGCTACAATAATCAAAACAGCATGGTACTGGCACAAAACAGACACATAGATCAATGGAACAGAATAGAGAGCCCAGAAATAAACCCGCACACTTCTGGTCAATTAATATATGAAAAAGGAGGCAAGAATATATAATGGAAAAAAGAAGGCTCTTCAAAAAGTGGTGCTGGGAAAACTGGACAGTTACATGTAAAAAAATGAGATTAGAACAATATTTCACATCATATACAAAAATAAACATAAAATGGATTAAAGACCTAAATGTAAGATCAGAAACCATAAAATTCCTAGAGGAAAACATAGGCAGAACACTCTTTGACATAAATTTTAGCAGTAATTTTTTGGATCTGTCTCCTAACGCAAAGGAAACAAATGCATAAATAAACAAATGGAAAGTAATTAAATTTATAAGCTTTTGCACAGCAAAAGAAATCACTGACGAAACGAAAAGACAATCTACCTTAATGGGAGAAAATATTTGTAAATGATATGACCAATAAGGGGTTAATATTCAAAATATATAAGCAGCTTATACAACTCAATATCAAAAAAGCAAACAACTTGATTAAAAATGGGCAGAAGACCTGAATAGATATTTTCCCAAAGAGGACATGCAGATGGCCAACAGGCACATGAAAAGATGTTCAACATAACTAGTCATCAGGGAATTATTCAATACAAATCAAAACAACAGTGAGCTATCACCTCACACCTGTCAGAATGGCTATCATCAAAAAGACCATAAATAATAAATGTTGGCAAGGATGTGGAGAAAAGGGAACGCTAGTACACTCGTTGGTGGGAATGTAAACTGGTGCAGCCATTGTGAAAGATAGTATGGAGGCTCCTCAAAAAACTAAAAATAGAACTACCATATGATCCAGCAATTCCACTCTTGGGTATATATCTGAAGAAAACAAAAACACTAATTCAAAAAGATACATGTACCCCAATGTTCATAGCAGCATTATTTACAGTTACCAAGATATTAAAGCAACCTAAATGCACATCAACAGATGAATAGGTAAAGAATATGTGGTGTGTATATATACAATAGAATATTACTCAGCATAAAAAGAAAAAAATTTTGCCATTTGCAACAACATGGATGGACCTGGAGGGTATTATGCTTAATGAAATAAGTCGGAGAAAGACAAATAGTGTATGTTATCACTTATGTGTGGAATCTAAAAAATAAAACGAATAAATATGACAAAACAGAAATAGACTCACATACAGAGAACAAACTAGTGGTTACCATTGGGAAGAGGGATGGAGGAGGGGCAAGATAGGGATAGGGAATTAAGAGGTACTAACCACTATGTATAAAATAAAGATACAAGAATATATTGTATAACACAGAGAATAAAACCAATATTTTATAGTAACTTTGAATAGACTAAAATCTATAAAAATATTGAATCACTATGTTGTACACCTGAAACTAATATTATAAATCAATTATACTTTAATTTAAAAAAAATCAACATGTTAAACACCTTAAGCTTAATATAGATAGATAAATGATAGATAGATAGATAGATAAAGTTTAAACAGACCTAAAAAAGAAATTCTTGGGGGAACTGAGTGCAGAGGCACATCTAGGTTCTAGGAATTTTTTAATGAGCTTTGCCCCCAGGAAATATATAAACAAGGATGACTTTCAAGGTTTCTATAAATTGAGCTAATGGTTAGATCAATAAAAATACTTACATGGAACACTCTGTATTCAAACTGTCATACTGGTACAAGGAAAGGGAAGAGAAAGGAAGCATATTTATTTAGCACAATAGAATCCACTGTTCACACTTGAGCCTACCTTTTTCAGTACTCCCACCCAGCCATGAGGATTTTCAAGGTATGCTAAGTGGTAGAGCTGAGGCTTTCCTGAAACTTAATTAGGTCAGTCCCCTCTGAGCTTCCAAGGAACAAGTGGATTACCAGGTCAAAAGGATATAAAAATATTTATGGCAAGTAGCGCTTACTGAGAATGTACTAATTTCCAGTCACTTTTCTGAGTACTGTACATATATATGAATAAGCCTTCTCAATAACTCTATGAAGTAGATATTATTTTGCCCCTCATCTTATTGAAGAAGAAACTGAGGCATGAGAGGTCAAGTAATTTTCCCAAAGCCAAATAGCAAGAATGTGGTGGAGTTATAATACAAAACCAGACAATCATACAAAATCCAATTCAAAATGGATCAGACACCAAATGTGAAATTTTTTTTAAAAATATAACTTTTAAAGCTATCTGACAGTGATGTCAGCAAGATGGCAGAAGCTCCAGGCCACCCTTCCTCTATGGAAATGCCAAGTAAACAACAACAGATTGACCAGAAATAGTGTTATGGGAGCTCAAGAAACCAGCCAAGGATCTGTAGCAACCAAAAAAATGCCTAATTTTAAAAAAGCAACACTAAAATCAGTAGAAAATTTCATGGCATTTTTGTGTACCCTTGCCGACCACCTCCCCGACTCAATAAGGTGGAAGTCACGCAATACCTGGTTCTTCCCTTGGAACTTGTTTGCAATGTTCTGGCACAACTGGGGGCTGCCCAAGAGACGGATTTCTGTTTTGTCTGACTTAAGCTCAGACGGCAACAGTGACATAGTTTGAATATCAGGGTGGATGTTGCTGAAAGCAGTGGTAGGTGCAGTGGCACATGAAAACTTCAGGGGAACTGCAGACCCATAGGTGGTTGGAGGCAAGCGATTACAGGCAGAGGAACACAACAGAACATCCAAAGCCCTGAGAAGAAGCAGAGGTGAGATTCTCAGGGAAATTAAGACATTTAAAGGCAGCTGTGGGGATTTCCCTGGTGGTCCAGTAGCTAAGACTCCACAATCCCAATGCAGGGTGCCCAGGTTCGATCCCTGGTAAGGGAACTAGATCCCACATGCTGCAACTCAGAGTTCACATACCACAACTAAAGATCCCACATGCCACAACAAAGATCCCACGTGCTGCAACTATGACCTGGTGCAGCCAAATAAATAAATAAAATAAAATAAAAGCAGCTGTATATACATATGAAAAGCACACAGTTAACACCATACGCAATGACAGAAGACTGAAAGCTTTTCCTCTAAGATCAGGAACAAGACAAGAATGCCCACTTCACCATGCAATTCAACATAGTACTGAAAGTCCTAGCCAGAGAAATTAGGCAAGAAAAAGACATAAAAGGCATCCAAATTGGAAAGGAAGAAGTTAAATTACCTCTGTTCACAGACAACATGGTCTTATATGTAGACAAACCTAAAGACTACACCCTAAAAATTGTTTGAACTAATAAGCGAATTCAGAAAAGTTACAGGATACAAAACCAACACACAAATATCAGTTTTGTTTATATACACTAATAAAGAACAATCCAAAAATGAAATTAAGGGGAGAAATGTCATTTACAATAACATCAAAAAAATATATATACTTAGGAATAAACTTAACCATGCAAGCAAAAGACTTGAACACTGAAGACTACAAAACATTGTTGAAAGAAATTCTAAAAGACACCAATAAAAGTAAAGATATCTCATGTTCATGAATTAGAAGATATAATATTGTTAAGTTGTCAATTCTACCCAAATCAATCTACAGATTTGATACAATGCTTATGAAAATCCCAATGCCTTTTTTGTTGTTGCTGCAGAAATAAAAAAATTCATCCTAAATTCAGATCGAATCTCAAGAGGCCCTGAATAGCCAAAACAATTTTGAAAAAAAAGAGGAACAAAGTCAAAGGTATTACACTCCTATTTCAAAATTTACTACAAAGCTTTAGTAATCAAACCAGTGTGGCATGAGCATAAGGACAGACATATCAATGAATGGAATAGAACAGAGAACAGAGGGGGAAAAAAACCTCTATATATATGACCAAATGATTTTCAACAAAAGTGCCAAGACCACTCAATGAGGAAAGGACAGTCTTTTTAATAAATGATACTGGGAAAATTGAATATCAACATACAAAACTATGAAATTGGACCCTTACCTTATGCCATATACAAAAATTAACCCAAAGTGGATCAAAGACCTAAATGTGAAACCTAAAAATATAAAATCCTTACCAGAAAAGAAAGTAAAATCTTCATACATTGGATTTGGCAATGATTTCTTAGCTATGACACCAAAAGCACAGGCAATAAAAGGAAAAACAAGTAGATTAGACTACATCAAAATTTAAATTTTATGTGTCTCTGATAAGGGGACTAATATCCAGAATACATAAAAACTCCATCTAGTTGAGCCATAAAAAGGAATAAGCAGTGATATATGCTACCACATGGATGAACCTTAAAAACATTATGCTAAGTGAAAGAAACTAGTCACAAAAATCCACATATTGTATGATTCTATACATATGAAATGTCCAGAAGAGGAAAATCTATGGAGGCAAGGTGATTTTGAGATGACTGCTAAAAGATACAGAGTTTCTCGGGGGTGTGATAAAAATATTCTAAAATTGATGTGGTAATGGTTGCACAACTCCATGAATATACTAATAACCACAGAGTTGTACACTTTAAATGGATGGATTGTACAGTATGTGAATTATATCTTAATAAATCTATTACTAAAAACCTCAACTCAATTTATTGTTTATAAGATATATTTAAAATATAAGAATACAGAAAGGTTAATATCAAAGAAGAACTACCATGCAAACCTAATCAAAGAAAGCTGAGATATATTTAATGATAACACATAGAATATAATTTAAGAAAAAAGCATTAGTAGAGGTAGAGAGGTACATTTCATAATGACAGATGTTTCAAGTTACCAAAAAGTTATAACAATACTATTGTGCATGTATGTAAACATGGCCTCAAAATACATATAGCAAAAACCGACAGAATACAAGGAGAAATAGATCAATTCACAACTACAGTGGAAGATTTCCACACATATCTTTCAGTAACTGATTCAAAAAGCAGGCCAAAAAATTCAGTAAGTATATGAAAGATTCTTAAAAGAACAATAACAAACCTGCCTAATGGAACATACACAGACACTGTCTTGGTAAAGCTGCAGAATATACATAATTTCCAATCGTTCATGGAACTTTTGTAAAAATTGATCAAAGTCCCAAATTTCAAAGGGTTGAAATCATATGGAGTATTTTCTCTTACCACAATGCAATTAGTCCTCAAATCAGGATTTTAAAAGAAAACTGAACAAAATAAATAGATATTCTGTGTTCATTGTTAGGAATACTCAACATTGTCAGGACGTCAGTTCTTCCCAACTTGATCTATAGATTCAGTGCAATCAAAATCACAGCAAGTTATTTTGTGGATATCAAGAAACTGATTCTAAAATTTATATGCAGAGACAAAAGACCCAGAATAGTCAACACAATATTGAAGGAGAAGAATAAAGTTTGAAGACTGACACTACCTGACTTCAAGACCTACTAAAGAACCACAGTAATCAAGACAGTTTGAGAATGGCAAGAGAACAGATAAATAGATCAATGGAACTGAATAGAGAGCCCAGAAATAGACCCACATAAATACAGTCAACTCACTTTTGACAAAGGAGCAAATGCAATACAATGGAGCAAAGAAAGTCCTTTCAACACACAATACTGGAACAACTACATAACCACATGCAAAAAAAAAAAAAAAATCTAGACACAGAGCTTATGCCCTTCAAAAAATTAACTGAAAAATGAAAGACATTTATGTAAATGTAAAACACAAAACTGTAAAACACCTAGAAGACAACATAGAAGAAAATCTAGACGACCTTGGGTATGGCAATGACTTTTTAGATACAAGACAAAAGGCACAATCCATAAAAGAAAGAATTGCTAAGCTGGAGCCCCACCTCATCCTGGGACGTGCTCGGCAGCTGCCATCTTGAGAGGTCAGTTTGCTTTCTCCATGTGAGAAAATCTTGGAGTTCGATTCTTTTCAACTCCATCTCCAAAAATATCTGGCTGTCTGCAACCGTGTAGCTGACAGGGTCTTAGTGCTACAGCCGGGTGTCAGGCCTGTGCCCTTGAGGTGGGAGAACTGAGTTCAGGACATTGGTCCACCACAGACCTCCCAGCTCCATGTAATATCAAATGGTGAAAGCTCTCCCAGAGATCTCCATCTCAATGCTAAGACACAGCTCCACTCAACAACCAGAAAGCTAAACTGCTGGACACCCTATGCCAAGATACTAGCAAGATGGGAACACAACCCCACCCATTAGCAGAGAGGCTGCCTAGAATCATAAGGTCACAGACACCCCCAAAACACACCACTGTACGCGGTCCTGCCCACCAGAAAGACAAGATCCAGCCTCATCCACCAGACAACAGGCACCAGTCCCCTCCACCAGGAAGCCTACACAACCCACTGAACCAAATTTAGCCACTGGGGGCAGACACCAAAAACAATGGGAACTACGAACCTGCAGCCTGTGAAAAGGAGACCCCAAACACAGTAAGTTAAGCAAAATGAGATGACAGAGAAACACACAGCAGATGAAGGAGCAAGGTAAAAACCCACCAGAACAAACAAATGAAGAGGAAATAGGCAGTCTACCTGGAAAAGAATTCAGAGTAATGATAGAAAACATGATCCAAAATCTTGGCAATAGAATGGAGAAAATACAAGAGACATTTAGCAAGGACCTAGAAGAATTAAAGAGCAAACAATGATAAACAACACAATAAATGAAATTTAAAATTCTCTAGAAGGGATCAATAGCAGAATAACTGAGGCAGAAGAAAGGATAAGTGACCTGGAAGATAAAATAGTGGAAATAACTACTGCAGAGCAGAATAAAGAAAAAAGAATGAAAATAATTGAGGACAGTCTCAGAGACCACTGGGACAACATTAAAATCAACAACATTCGAATTATAGAGGTCCCAGAAGAAGAAGAGAAAAAGAAAGGGATGAGAAAATATTTGAAGAGATTAGAGTTGAAAACTTCCCTAATATGGGAAAGGAAACAGTCAATCAAGTCCAGGAAGCCCAGGGTCCCATAGAGGATAAATGCAAGGAGAAACATGCCAAGACACATATTAATCAAACTATCGGGAGTAGAAGGACGTGTGCTCACTCCTCCTGTGAGAGCACCAGAATCACAACTAATTGCTGAACAATCATTGACAGGAAGACACTGGAACTCACCAAAAAAGAGACCCCACATCCAAAGACAAAGAAGAAGCCACAATGAGATGGTAGGAAGGGCTCAATCACAATAAAATCAAATCCCATAACTGCTGGGTGGGTTAATTACAAACTGCAGAGCACTTATACCACAGAAGTCCACCTACTGGAGTGAAGGTTCTGAGCCCCACATCAGGCTTCCCAAACTGGGGGTCTGGCACTGGGAGGAGGAATTCCTAGAGAATCAGACTTTGAAGGGTAGTGGGATTTGATTGCAGGACTTCAACAGGACTGGGGGAAACAGAGACTCCACTCTTGGAGGGCACACACAAAGTAGTATGCGCATCGGGACCCATGGGAAGGAGCAATGACCACATAGGAGACTGAAACAGACCTACCTGATAGTGTTGGAGGGTCTTCTGTAGAGGTTGGGGGTGGCAGTGTCTCACTGTGAGGACAAGGACACTGGCAGCAGAAGTTCTCAGAAGCATTCCTTGGTGTGAGCCTTCCCAGAGTATGCCATTAGCCCCAAAAAAGAGCCCCAGTAGGCTCCAGTGTTGAGTTGCCTCAGGCCAAACAACCAACAGGGAGGGAACCCAGCCCCACCCATCAGCAGACAAGTGGATTAAAGTTTTACTGAGCTCTGCCCACCAGAGCAACAGCCAGCTCTACCCACGACCAGTCCCTCCGACGAGGAAACTTGCACAATCCTCTTAGATAGCCTCACACACCAGAGGGCAGACAGCAGAAGCAAGAAGAACTACAATCCTGCAGATGTGGAACAAAAACCACATTCACAGAAAGATAGACAGATGAAAAGGCAGAGGGCTATGTACCAGATGAAGGAACAAGATAAAACACCAGAAAAGGGGTTTCCCTGATGGTGCAGTGGTTGAGAGTCCACCTGCCGATGCAGGGGACACGGGTTCGTGTCCCGGTCTGGGAGGATCCCGCATGCCATGGAGCGCCTGGGCCCGTGAGCCATGGCTGCTGGGCCTGCGTGTCTGGAGTCTGTGCTCCACAATGGGAGAGGCCATGGCAGTGAGAGGCCCGTGTACCGCAAAAAAAAAAAAAAAAAAAAAACCAGAAAAATAACTAAATGAAGTGGAGATAGGCAACCTTCCAGAAAAAGAATTGAGAATGATAGTGAAGATGATCCAGGACCTTGGAAAAAGAATGGAGGCAAAGATCGAGAAGATGCAAGAAATGTTTAACAAAGACCTAGAAGAATTACAAACAAACAGAGATGAACAATACAATAACTGAAATGAAAAATACACTAGAAGGAATCAATAGCAGATAACTGAGGCAGAAGAACGGATAAGTGACCTAGAATACAGAATGGTGGAATTCACTGCTGCGGAACACACTAAAGAAAAAAGAATGAAAAGAAATGAAGACAGCCTAAGAGATCTCTGGGACAACATTAAACGCACCAACATTCACATTATAGGGGTCCCAGAAGGAAAAGAGAGAGAGAAAGGACCCAAGAAAATATTTGAAGACATTATAGTCAAAAACTTCCCTAACATGGGAAAGGAAATAGCCACCCAAGTCCAGGAAGCGCAGAGAGTCCCAGGTAGGATAAACCCAAGGAGAAACATGCCTCACCTGGACACATAGTAATCAAATTGGCAAAAAATAAAGACAAAGAAAAATTATTGAAAGCAGCAAGGAAAAAACGACAAATAACATACAAGGGAAGTCCCATAAGGTTAACAGCTGATTTCTCAGCAGAAACTCTACAAGCCAGTAGGGAGCGGCAAGACATATTTAAAGTTATGAAAGGGAAGAACCTACAACCAAGATTACTCTACATGGCAAGGATCTCATTCAGACTTGATGGAGAAATCAAAAGCTTTACAGACAAGCAAAAGCTAAGAGAATTCAGCACCAACAAGCCAGCCCTACAACAAATGCTATAGGAACTTCTCTAAGTGGGAAACACAACAGAAGGAAAGGACCTACAAAAACAAACCCAAAACAATTAAGAAAATTATACTGGGAACATACATATTGTTAATTACCTTAAACGTGAATGGATTAAATGCTCCAACCGAAAGAGACAGGCTCGCTGAATGGATACAAAAACAAGACCCATCTATATGCTGTCTACAAGAGACCCACTTCACACCTAGGGACAAATACAGACTGAAAGTGAGGGGATGGCAAAAGATATTCCATGCAAATGGAAATCAAAGAAATCTGGAGTAGCAATACTCATTTCAGATAAAATAGACTTTAAAATAAAGAATGTTACAAGAGACAAGGAAGGACACTACATAATGATCAAGGGATCAATCCAAGAAGAAGATATAACAATTATAAGTATATATGCACCCAACATAGGAGCACCTCAATACAGAAGGCAACTATTAACAGCTATAAAAGAGGAAATCAACAGTAACACAATCAGAGTGGGGGACTTTAACACCTCACTTACACCAATGGACAGATTATCCAAACAGAAAATTAAAAAAGGAAACATAAGCTTTAAATAACACAATAGACCAGATAGATTTAATTGATATTTATAGGATATTTATTCCATGAAAAAGCAGCAGGTTACACTTTCTTCTCAAGTGTGCAGGGAACACTCTCCAGGATAGATCATATCTTCAGCCACAAATCAAACTGCAGTAAGTTTAGAAAATTGAAATCATATCAAGCATCTTTTCAGACTATAATGCTATGAGAGTAGAAATCAATTACAGGGGAAAAAAAGTAAAAAAAAAAAACAAAAAAACATGGAGGCTAAACAATACGTTACTAAAGAACCAAAAGATCACTGAAGAAAGCAAAAAGGAAATCAAAAAATACCTAGAGACAAATGACAATGAAAACACGACGATCCAAAACCTATGGGGTGCAGCAAAAGTAGTTCTAAGAGGGAAGTTTATAGCTATACAAGCCTACCTCAAGAAACAAGAAAAATTTCAAATAAACAATCTAAGCTTACACCTAAAGGAACTAGAGAAACATGAACAAACAAAACACAAAGTTAGCAGAAGGAAAGAAATCATAAAGGTCAGAGCAGAAATAAATGAAATAGAAACAAAGAAAACAATAGCAAAGCTCAATAAAACTAAAGTTGGTTCTTTGAGAAGATAAACAAAATTGATAAACCATTAGCCAGACTCATCAAGGAAAAGAGGGAGAGGAATCAAATCAATAAAATTAGAAATGAAAAAGGAGAAGTTACAACAGACACTGCAGAAATACAAAGCATCCCAAGAGACTACTACAAGCACCTCTATGTCAATAAAATGGACAACCTGGAAGAAATGGACAAATTCTTAGAAAGGTATAACCCTCCGAGACTGAACCAGGAAGAAATAGAAAATATGAATAGACCAATCACAAGTAATGAAATTGAGGCTGTGATTAGAAATCTTCCAACAAACAAAAGTCCAGGACCAGATGGCTTCACAAGTGAATTTGATCAAACATTTAGAGAAGAGCTTACACCCATCTTTCACAAACTCGTCCAAAAAATTGCACAGGGAGGAACACTCCCAAACTCATTCTTTGAGGCCACTGTCACCCTGATATGCAAACCAGACAAAGATACTACCAAAAAAAATTACAGACCAATAACACTGATGAATATAGATGCAAAAGTCCTCAATAAGATACTAGCAAAGAGAATCCAACAACACATTAAAAGGATCATACACCATGATCAACTGGGATTTATCCCAAAGATGCAAGGATTCTTCAATATACACAAATCAACCAATGTGATACACCATATGAACAAATTGAAGAAGAAAAAACATATGATCATCTCAATATATGCACAAAAAGCTTTTGAGAAAATTCAACACCCAGTTATGATGAAAACTCTCCAGAAAGTGGCCATAGAGGGAACCTACTTCAACATAATAAAGGCCATATATGAAAAACCCACAGCAAACATCATTCTCAATGATGAAAAACTGAAAGCATTTCCTCTAAGATCTGAAACAAGACAAGGATGTCCACTCTCACCACTATTATTCAACATAGTTTTGGAAGTCCTAGCCATGACAATCAGACAAGAAAAAGAAATAAAAGGAATACAAATTGGAAAAGAAGTAAAACTGTCACTGTTTGCAGAAGACATGATACTAAACATAGAGAATCCTAAACATGCCACCAGAAAACTACAAGAGCTAATCAATGAATTTGGTAAAGTTGCAGGATACAAAATTAATGCACAGAAATCTCTTGCATTCCTATACACTAATGAAGAAAAATCTGAAAGATAAATTAATGAAACACTCCCATTTACCACTGCAAGAAAAAGAATAAAATACCTAGGAATAAACCTACCTAGGGAGACAAAAGACCTGTATGAAGAAAACTATAAAACACTGATGAAAGAAATTAAAGATGACACAAACAGATGGAGAGATACACCATGTACTTGGATAGGAAGAATCAATATTGTGAAAATGACTATACTACCCAAAGCAATCTACAGATTCAATGTAATGCCTATGAAATTACCAATGGCATTTTTCACAGAACTAGAACAAAAAATCTTAAAATTTGTATGGAGACAAAAAAGACCCCAAATAGCCAAAGTAGTCTTGAGGGAAAAAAATGGAGCTGGAGGCATGCAGCTCAATATTAAAGAAACAAACAACCCAGCCCAAAAATGGGCAGAAGACCTAAATAGACATTTCTCCAAAAAAGACATACAGATGGCCAAGAAGCACATAAAAACCTGCTCAACATCACAAATTATTAGAGAAATGCAAATCAAAACTACAAAGAGGTATCATCTCACACCAGTTAGAATGAGCATCATCAGAAAATCTACCAACAACAAATGCTGGAAGCGGTGTGGAAAAAGGGAACACTCTTGCACTGTTGGTGGGAATGTAAATTGATACAGCCACCATGGAGAACAGTATGGAGGTTCCTTAAAAAACTAAATATAGAATTACCATATGACCCAGCAATCCCACTACTGGGCATATACCCAGAGAAAACCATAATTCTAAAAGACAATGCACCCCAATGTTCATTGCAGCACTATTTACAATAGCTAGGTCATGGAAGCAACCTAAATGCCCATTGACAGGTGAATGGATAAAGAAGATGTGGTACATATATACAATGGAATATTACTCAGCCATAAAAAGGAACGAAATTGGGTCATTTGTACAGACATGGATGAATCTAGAGACTATCATACAGATTCAAGTAGTCAGAAAGAGAAAAACAAATATCGTACATTAACGCATATATGTGGAACCTAGAAAAATGGTACCGATGAACCAGTTTGAAGGGCAGAAATTGAGAAACAGATGTAGAGAACAAACGTACCATCACCAAGAGGGGAAAGTGGCAGGGAGTGGGTGTGGTGGTGGTGTGATAAATTGGGAGATTGAGATTGACATATATACACTAATATGTATAAAATGGATAACTAATAAGAAGCTGCTGTATAAAAAAATAAATAAATATTTTAAAAATAAAATTATCAACAATTAAATACAAAGAAAAGTATTAAAAACAGCAAGGGAAAAACAACAAATAACATACATGGGAACCCCCATAAGGTTAATGGCTGATCTTTCAGCAGACACTCTGCAAGCAAGAAGGGAGTGGCGAGACATATTTAAAGTGATGAAAGGGAAAAACTGACAACCAAGATTACTCTTCCCAGCAAGGACCACATTCAGATTTGACAGAGAAATTAAAACGTTTACAGAAAATCAGAACTTAAGAAAATTCAGCACCACCAAATCAGCTTTATAACAAATGCTAAAGGAACTTCTCTACACAGGAAACACAAGAAAAGGAAAAGACCTACAATAACAAACCCAAAACAATTAAGAAAATGGTAATAGGAACATACATATTGATAATTACCTTAAATATAAATGGGTTAAATGTTCCCACCAAAAGACATAGACTGGCTGAATGGATACAAAAACAAGACCCATATATCTGCTGTCTACAAGAAACCCACTTCAGACCTAGGGACAAATACAGACTGAAAGTGAGGGGATGGAAAAAGATATTCCATGCAAATGGAAATCAAAAGAAAGCTGGAGTGGCAATTCTCATATCACACAAAACAGACTTTAAAATAAGGATTATTACAAGAGACAAAGAAGGACACTACATAATGATCAAGGGATCAGTACAAGAAGAAGATATAACTATAACAATTGTAAACATTTATGCACTCAACATAGGAGCACATCAATACATAAGACAAATGCTAACAGCCATAAAAGGGGAAATCAACAGTAACACAACCATAGTAGGGGACTTTAACGCCCCACTTTCACCAGTGGACAGATCATCCAAAATGAAAATAAATAAGGAAACACAAGCTTTAAATGATACATTAAACAAGATGGACTTAGTCGATATTTATAGGCCATTCCATCCCAAAACAACAGAATACACTTTCTTCTCAAGTGCTCATGGAACATTCTCCAGGATAGACAATATCTTGGGACACAAATCAAGCCTTGGTAAATTTAAGAAAATTGAAATCATATCAAGTATCTTTACTGATCACAATGCTCTGAGACTAGATATCAATTACATGAAAAAAATTAGTAAAAATACAAACACATGGAGGCTAAACAATATACTAGTCAATAACCAAGAGATCACTGAAGAAATCAAAGAGCAAATAAAAAATACCTAGAAACAAATGACAGTGAAAACACGAGGACGCAAAAGCAGTTCTAAGATGAAGTTTACAGCAATACAATCCTACCTCAAGAAACAAGAAACACCTCAAATAAACAACCTAACCTTATACCTAAAGCAATTAGAGAAAGAAGAACAACAAAACCCCAAAGTTAGCAGAAGGAAGAAATCATAAAGATCAGATCAGAAAAAAAAGAAATGAAGGAAACAATAGCAAAGATCAATAAAACTAAAAGCTGGTTCTTTGAGAAGATAAATAAAATTGATAAACCATTAGCCAGACTCATCAAGAAAAAAGGGAGAAGACTCAAATCAATAGGCTTAGAAATGAAAAAAGAGAAGTAACAACAGACACTGCAGAAGTACAGAGGATCATGAGAGACTACTACAAGCAACTATATGCCAAT
Source organism: Monodon monoceros (assembly GCF_005190385.1). Taxonomy (NCBI): domain Eukaryota; kingdom Metazoa; phylum Chordata; class Mammalia; order Artiodactyla; family Monodontidae; genus Monodon; species Monodon monoceros. The sequence continues at coordinate 146,082,384 of NW_021703774.1, forward strand.
AAAATGGACAACCTGGAAGAAATGGACAAATTCTTAGAAAAGCACAACCTTCTGAGACTGAACCAGGAAGAAATAGAAAATATAAACAGACCAATCACAAGCACTGAAATTGAGACTGTGATTAAAAATCTTCCAAAAAACAAAAGCCCAGGACCAGATGGCTTCACAGGCGAATTCTATCAAACCTTTAGAGAAGAGCTAACACCTATCATTCTCAAACTCTTCCAAAATGTAGCAGAGGGAGGAGCACTCCCAAACTCATTCTATGAGGCCACCATCACCTTCATACCAACACCAGACAAAGATGTCACACAAAAAAGAGAAGTACAGGCCAATATCACTGGTGATCATAGATGCAAAAATCCTCAACAGAATACTAGCAAACACAATCCAAGAACACATTAAAAGGATCATACACCATGATCGAGTGGGGTTTATCACAGGAATGCAAGGATTTTTCAATATACAGAAATAAATCAATGTGATAAACCATATTAACAAACTGAAGGATAAAAACCATATGATCATCTCAATAGATGCAGAAAAAGCTTTTGACAAAATTCAACACCTATTTATGATAAAAACCCTCCAGAAAGTAGGCATAGAAGGAACTTACCTCAACATAATAAAGGCCTTATATGACAAACCCACAGCCAATATTGTTCTGAATGGTGAAAATCTGAAACCATTACCTCCAAGATAAGGAACAAGACAAGGTTTTTCACTCTCACCACTATTATTCAACATAGTTTTGGAAGTTTTAGCCAGAGCAATCAGAGAAGAAAAAGAAATAAAATGAATCCAAATCAGAAAAGAAGAAGTAAATCTGTCACTGTTTGCAGATGACATGATACTATACATAGAGAACCCTAAAGATGCTACCAGAAAACTACTAGAGCTAGTCAATAAATTTGGTAAAGTAGCAGGATACAAAATTAATGCACAAAAATCTCTTATATTCCTATACACTAATGAAGAAAAATCTGAAAGAGAAATTAAGGAAACACTCCCATTTACCACTGCAACAAAAAGAATAAAATACCAAAGGAGACAAAACACCTGTATGCAGAAAACTATAAAACACTGATGAAAGAAATTAAAGATGATACAAATAGATGGAGAGATATACCATGTTGTTGGATTGGAAGAATCAACATTGTGAAAATGACTATACTACCCAAAGCAATCTACAGATTCAGTGCAATCCCTATCAAACTACAAATGGCATTTTTCACAGAACTAGAACAAAAAATCTCACAATATGTATGGAAACATAAAAGACCCCAAATAACCAAAACAATCTTAAGAAAGAAAAATGGAGCCAGAGGAATCAGGCTCCCTGACTTCAAACTATACTACAAAGCTACAGTGATCAAGACAGTATGGTACTCGCACAAAAACAGAAATATAGATCAATGGACCAGGATAGAAAGCCCAGAGATAAACCTACGCACATATGGTCACCTTATTTTTGATAAAGGAGACAAGAATATACAATGGAGAAAAGACAGTCTCTTCAATAAGTGCTGCTGGGAAAATTGGACAACTACATGTAAAAGAATGAAATTAGAACACTCCCTAACACCATACACAAAAATAAACTCAAAATGGATTAAAGACCTAATGTAAGACCAGACACTATAAAAATCTTAGAGGAAAACATAGGCAGAACACTCTCTGACATAAATCACAGCAAGATCCTTTTTGACCCACCTCCTAGAGAAATGGAAATAAAAACAAAAATAAACAAATGGGACCTAATGAAACTTAAAAGCTTTTTCACAGCAAAGGAAACCATAAACAAGATGAAAAGACAACCCTCAGAATGGGAGAAAATATTTACAAATGAAGCAACTGACAAAGTAATAAGCTCCAAAATTTACATGCAGCTCATACAGCTCAATATCAAAAAAAACAAACAACCCAATCTAAAAATGGGCAGAAGACCTAAATAGGCATTTCTCCAAAGAAGATATACAGATTGCCAACAAACACATGAAAGGATGCTGAACATCACTAATCATTAGAGAAATGCAAATGAAAACTACAATGAGGTATCACCTCATGCAGGTCAGAAAGGCCATCTTCAAAAAATCTACAAACAATAAATGGTGGAGAGGGTGTGGAGAAAAGAGAACCCTGTTGCACTGTTGGTGGGAATGTAAATTGATACAGCCATTATGGAGAACAGTTATGGAGGTTCCTTAAAAAACTAAAAATAGAACTACCATACAAATCAGCAATCTCACTACTGGGCATATACCCTGAGAAAACCATAATTCAAAAGCAGTCAAGTACCACAATGTTCATTGCAGCTTTATTTACAGTAACCAGGACAGGGAAGCAACCTAAGTGTCCATTGACAGATGAATGGATAAAGAAGATGTGGCACATATATACAATGGAATATTACTCAGCCATAAAAGGAAACGAAATTGAGTTATTTGTAGTGAGGTGGATGGACCTAGAGACTGTCATACAGAGTGAAGTAATTCAGAAAGAGAAAAATAAATACCATATGCTAACACATATATATGGAATCTAAAAAAAAAAAAAGGTTCTGAAGAACCTAGGGACAGGACAGGAATAAAGATGCAGACATAGAGAATGGACCTGAGGACCTGGGGAGGTGGAAGGTTAAGCTGGGATGAAGTGAGAAAGTGGCATGGACTTATATATATTACCAAGTGTAAAATAGATAGCTAGTGGGAAGCAGCCTCATAGCACAGGGAGATCAGCTCCGTGCTTTGTGACCACCTGGAGTGCTGGGATAGGGAGTGTGGGAGGGAGATGCATGAGTGACGTTATATGGGGATATATTTATATGTATAGCTGATTCACTTTGTTATAAAGCAGAAACTAACACACCATTGTAAAGCAATTATACTCCAATAAACATGTTAAAAAAAAAAGAATTGCTAAGCTGGATTTCATTAAGATTAAAAACTTCTCTGCAAAATGCAATGTTAAGAGAATGGGAAGACAAGTCACAGACTGGGAGAAAATATTTGCAAAAGACACATCTGAAAAAGGACTCTTATCCAAAATATACAAAGAACTCTTAAACTCAACATTAGGAAAACAAACAGCTTGATCAAAAAATGGGCCAGGGCTTCCCTGGTGGCGCAGTGGTTGAGAGTCCGCCTGCCAATGCAGGGGACACGGGTTCACGCCCCAGTCCGGGAAGATCCCACATGCCGCAGAGCGGCTGGGCCCGTGAGCCATGGCCGCTGAGCCTGCGTGTCTGGAGCCTGTGCTCCGCAACAGGAGAGGCCACAACAGTGAGAGGTCCGCGTACAGAAAAAAAAAAAAAAAAAAAAGGGCCAAAGACCTTAATAGATGTATGGCTGTTAGTATAATTAACACCATCTTGGGCCCTTACAGTTTCTCCTGTCCTTCTGCTGACCCTAACCAGGAATGTACTGTGTAGTAAATCACTTCTCTGTCATCATGGGATTTGTAGTTAATAGATATTGTTTAATAATCATTAGGACCAGGGGGCCTTTATGCTCTGTTAGTCTCCAAGCAATGATGAAAACCTTCACTGACGTATTCCCAGCACCCACAAGACTAGTTACCCATTCATAAATCTTGACTTAGGAATGCACATCTTGTTTCCAAGCACCTACCCCCATACCCTAGGTTAACTATAAATTTGTCCCAATGGCCCCTCGGGGGATACAGAGTGCAGCTGCAAATGCTCCTGGATCGTTGTTCACCCGATGCCAATCCCACCCTGTGAGTAAGTTACCTTATAATAAACTGATCCACTGCTTATATGGAGCTGTCTGCCTCATTTTTCAGTCTCAAATGCCTTCTCAGTTCAGTGGGCACTTTTCCTTCCCTCTGTCCTCCAACAACAGACACCTCACCAAAGAAGATATACAGATGGCAAATAAGCATATGAAAAGACGCTCTGTGTCATATGTCTTCAGGGAAATAAAAAGTAAAACAACCATGAGATACCACTGCACACCTATTAGAATGGCCAGAATCCAGAACATTGACAACAGCAAATGCTGGCAAGGATGTGAAGCAACAGGGACTCTCATTCACTGCTGGTGGGGATGCAAAATGGTACAGCCACTTTGGAAGACAGTTTGGTGGTTTCTTACAAAACTTAATATACTCTTACTATACAATCCAGTAATCACACTCCTTGGCATTTACCCAAAGGAGTTAAAAACTTATGTTCACACAAAAACCTGCACATGGATGTGTATAGCAGCTTTATTCATAACTGCCAGTACCTGGAAGAAGCCAAGATGTCCTTCACAGGTGAATGGATAAACTGTGGTATATCTACACCATGGAATGTTATTCAGCACTGTAAAGCAGTGAGCTATAAAGCCATGAAAAGACATGGAGGGGTCTTAAATGTATATTACTAAGTGAAAGAAGCCAATCTGAAAAGGCTACATACAGTATAATTCCAACTATATAATATTCGAGAAAAAGCAAAACTTACAGAGACAGTAAAAAGATCAGTCACTGCCGGGGGAAATTTTAAAATATGGATTGTCTATAGCTGTAAAATAAATCTGTAATTTAAAAACCTTTGCACAGAGAAAACTCCAGGTGCAAATGCCTTCAATAGTAAATTCTACCAAATATTTAAGGAAGATATATCAATCTTACAACAACTCTTCCAGAAAAGAAAAAAGATGGAAACAATTACCAACTCATTTTATATGGTTAGCATACTACTGATACTAAAATTTAAGGATATAATGAGAGAGGTAAATTACAGCCCATTCTCACTCATTAACATAGATGCAACAAACACTAAACAGGATATTAATAAACCAAAACCAACACTTGATATAGTTATACATATATAGATCATGACCAATTTGGCTTTATTCAAGAAATGTAAAGAGAGCGTAACACTAGAAAATCAATGTCTTGCTATATTAATAGGATACAGGGAAAAAATCAAATCATCTTTAAAATGTAGAAAAAGTACCTATAACTCAACATCATTTATAATTTTTTAATCTTAGGAAAATAGGAATAGATCAGATAACAAATATCTCTGAAATATCTACAGTAAACATCACATCTAATGATGAAGTAATGAGATTGTTCCCTTTGAGATTAAAAACAAGACAAGAATACCCACTACTATCACTGCTTCTACATACACTGTACTAGAAAGCCTAGCTAGTGCAGTAAGGCAATAAATAGAAATAAAAACATAAATATTGGCAAAGGAGAAATTATGAATATTCTTAGATATGACTGCTCACATAAAATTCTGAAAAAATAATTAGAATTAGCAAAGTTGCTAGAAATAGGCCAATATAGAAATACTAATCATATTTCTAAGCCAGCAAAAAGTTATAAGATAAAATTTTTTAAAGATATGCTTTACAGTTGAATAAAAAATTTCAAATACCTAGGAACAAATCTGACAAAGACTGTGCAAGACCCATATATAGGAAAGAATAAAACATTATTGAGTGAAATTTTTAAACACTTAGAAAATGGAGGGGTATGTAAATGTCCATAGATCAAAAGACCTAGTTTCACGAAGATATGATTTCTCCCACATTAATTTTCAGTCAATGGACTCCAAATCCAAATCCCAGAAGTATGTGCATATGTATGTAAGTAATTTCAAAGGTTGAATCTAAGTTTATACGTGGAATTGCAAGTGGGCCAGGTATAGCCAACACACTGCTGAAGAAACCTGAACAAGGTGAGCAGACTTGCTCTACTGGATATTATGATTTAATGTAAAGATACAGTGATTAAGACAGTGTGGGACTGGCACCAGAATAGACAAATAGACTAGTGAAATAAAATAGAAAACCCAGAAAGAGGCTTGATTTTTCACTATAGAGAAGTGGAGAAAGGATGGTCTTTGCAATAAATGCTGTTGAAGCAAGAAGTTATGTGTAGAGGGAGTAACTTGACACCTATCACACAACAGACACAAAAACTCAGTCTTAGACAAAACTGTAATGCTTTTAGAAGGCTAACATAAGAGAATATCTGCATTTCACTGAGGTAAGAAAGATATTAAAAGCAGAAAACAGAAGCATTAACCATTGATAAATTAAACAGCATTAAATGTAAGAACTTCTGTTTATCAAAAGATGTCCTCAAAAAAGTAAAAGGCAAGTCAGAGGGGAGACAATACTTGAAATACATATAACAAAGAACTCATACTTAGAATATATAAAGAACTCATACAAATGATAAAAGAAAACCCAATAAAAACATAGGCAAGAGACTTGAACAAACACATGATAAAATAAGAAATACAATTTTCCAATAAACATGAAAAAATCCCTGACCTCATTAGTCATCAGGGAAATGCAAGTTAAAACCACACACACCCAGACTAGCTATAATTTAAAAGTCAGAAAATACCAGCTGCTGAAGAGGATGTGGAAAAACAAAGGTTTACTGGACTTTGTAAAAGTTATAGAGTGTAACCAAAAAATAATGAGCATAAGTAAGTCATTCAGGCAAACAACATATATTGAAACCTACCTGTATCAAGTTCTGTGCCAGGAGTGAGACATACAAAGATGTACAAGACAGTTCCTGCCATCAAAAATCTAACAAGAGGCAGACCTACTAGAGAATGGACTTGAAGACACGGGGAGGGGGAAGGGTAAGCTGGGACAAAGTGAGAGAGTAGCATGGACATATATACACTACCAAATGTAAAATAGATAGCTAGTGGGAAGCAGCCGCATAGCACAGGGAGATCAGCTGGGTGCTTTGTGACCACCTAGAGGGGTGGGATAGGGAGGGTGGGAGGGAGGGAGACACAAGAGGGAAGAGATATGGGGATATATGTATATGTATAACTGATTCACTTTGTTGTAAAGCAGAAACTAACACACCATTGTAAAGCAATTATACTCCAATAAAGATGTTTAAAAAAAAAGAATATAATAAAGAGTGGCCTATTTTGTAAAATTTCCACATCCATTAAAAAGTGGATATAATGAATAAATTTATCAAAGAACATATTGTTAGGATTCAATCATAAAAATAATTCATGAAAAAAATAAAATTGAGTAGAAGATAAAAAATCTAAATATCAGGAACCTCCCACCACCCAGTGCAAGTTGATATGGGCTTTGGTTAAATGTTAAAATATTCTCATGGGTTTATCCACCCAAATAGGTTTATAAACTCCCTGAGAGTAGATATCAATGTGTTCTGTTTCCTTGGTGGTCTCCAATGATCCTAGGCAGATAGCTGATCTCACTATGGATGCATATCTTTTGAGGGTTCCAGAAGAAACTAGAGGAAGTAAACACAAAAATGTAAAAGTACTAAAGGTTTTCAGCGTAATGCTGGTGTTGGAGAGTGGGGAAGAGGCAATGAGCCACTTAACAACATGAGGTATTATGCTGTGACTTTTACAAATATGGATTCAAACCTTATAACTCTAGAAGCAACTTAAAAGCCTTAATAGAGTGCCCTGGCTTGAACATCAGAAACAAGAATGATGGTAACTAAAAAATTTTTTTCAAGCTTTATTTTGAGTTCAGGTTCAGAGAGGAACATATGGTGACAACACATTCACCAGTCCTATCCAAACACCTGATTTCCAAATCAGAAACAACCTTGGATCAACCTCAACCTCTGCCTGTTTAAACATTCTCGACAACAATGTAATTGGTCACAAGGATGAAGTCACAGGAGTCACAGGCAAAAGTCACAGATCAATTTGCTAAACTCAGAGAATCATAAACGTTCAAATGACATTATACATTAACTGACTCATTACTCACAAGTCATCCATTACTTGCAAGAGTATTAGCTCTGAGTTTTACAACACTGAGAATTTATAAATGTTAGAATATATGCACATAGGCTTAAACCAAATTCATGATTTAAAACACCTTATTACCTACTTGCTTACACCTCTACTGTATTGAGCATGTTTATGTTGATTTTATCTAAAAGAACATGATAGTGTGAACAGAGATAGCAAAACAGTTTTTGTTTCAGAATTATATGTAACTCAAATATTTCTAAGCCTCGGAGAACCAACTATTTGGGTATAGTATATGAAGAAATAGGATACCTGGAACTCTCAAGGACTCTTTGGACAGTTTTAACTCTAAATATTCATCCCTGTGTCAGATTATATATCTCAACATTTGGTTTGTAAAGACACTGCAGACTGAAGGAACAAATTTTCTTCTAGTAAAGGAAGGATAGAGTAGCTCTGAAGAGATAGCATTCTTCCCCAGAAGGTATAAAACCTTGCCTCTGGACAGCTCTGTCTCCTGCCAGCCCATCTAGTCTAAGATAACTAAATTCCACCAAACAACTATGTTGCACTATCTAGTACCATTCCACACACAGGATAGCCCCTTGAGATTCAACAGCATCAGAACAAAACCATAAAATCTGTTTCAATGTAGAAAATATGAATGAGAAAATCATTTACCTCTAGCCCAGCTAGAAAACTGGACAAAGCAACCTTTTGTTTAGACAACTGATGTCTAAACTGTTGGTGAAATTTGTGCTGCCCTGATGGAGGCACTTTTAATAAAAATAAATAAAATTTAAAAGTACGAAATTACTTTTTACTCAAGGCTGATATCCTGGTTTCCTTTTTCCCATCAGCTTATCTTCAAAGATCTGTTCCCTACCTTACTACAATACATTAAGAAAAATGAGGTAAAGACCTCATGGTCAACATGGTGTACATAAAAATCTTTAAACATTCAAGAAGGCTAACCAAAAAATTAGCACAGAGAGAGTGAGAAATTTAAGATGGCAGTTTAAATCAAACCAAGAATAAAATCCAAGTCTCCTGACTTCTATGGATCTAATCAATAAGGTAACAATTTAAGATATCTGCTTTACAAAGAGTTGGCTGTTATAATTCAGGGCAGGCCTTTTGCATAAGTAAGACATATCAGAGACACATCGTCCACAGAGCAATTAGGATTCCTAGCCTATAACTGGTCCATGAAGGCACTAGTGGTTACAAGGACTTTTTCCCTATGGCCACATTAACATTTTTACTGAGAATGAGTTTTCTGATGGGTGATAAGGTTGGAACTGTTGCTGAAACCCTTCTCACAAGTGGGACATTTGTAAGGTCTCTCCCCCAGTATGAGTCCTCTGATGAATGATGATAAATGAGCTCCAAGTATAGTTTTTCCTAAAAACTAAGCACTTGTAAGGTCTTTCTCCCATGTGGGCTCTTTCATGCATAAGAAGAAATAAACTGCACCTGAAGCTTTTCCCACACTGGGAACAGTGATACGTTTTCTCACCTGTGTGAGTCCTCTGATGCACTGCAAGTTAGGAGCTGTGACTAAACCTCTGACCACACTCTGGGCACTCATGGGTCCCCTTACCAGTGCATGTCCTCTGGTACCAGAGCAAGTTGGAGCCGTAGATGAAGCTCTCCCCACACTCCTGACTCTCTTAGGGCTTCTTCCCAGTGTGAAGGTCCTGGTGGGTGATCAGGCTAGAACTCTTGCTGAAAGTCTTCCCACATTCACAGCACTTGTAAGTCTTCTTCCCAGTGTGTGTCCTCTGATGTGTGATGAGGGCTGAGCTCTGGCTGAAGGAGTACCCACAGTCAGGACATTTATAGGGCTTCTCTCCAGTGTGGGTCCGTAGGTGTCTAATAAAATTTGAACTGTTACTGAAACATTTCCCTCAGTCTGGGCAATGATAGTATTTCTCCCCTGTGTGGATCAGCTGGTTCTTAATAAGGTGTGAGCTCTGAGTAAAATTCCTTCCACACTTAGAACATATACACAGCTCTACACAGGACCCTTCATGACTTGCAAATGACCTTAAACTGTCCTCTTCAGGGGTGGACTTTCCCTACTGATGTTCCAGAGATGTCATTTCACATTCAATTTCAAAGTCTTTTCTCTGATAACACTGTACAGAAGCTTAAAATGCACCATCAAGCAACACTTCTTCAAAAACGTTCTCTTCTGTATTGTTTTCCTTCTCACTTCTGTCCTCAAAATCTGCAAGAAGAGTAAATGTAGTTATCTTATTTTTCATTACCCAAGGAAGATCAGGATTAGGATTAAGGGGCCCTAACAGTTTGCATTTTTTAAGGATTTCTGACTTTAGGGTTGTACACACATGAAACCCTAAGATTTAGGCTTTTTTTCAGAAATAAAATAGTGGATTTTTTTTCTGATGATAAAAATAACATACGCTTATTGTAAAAAATGCAGATGGTATCAATATAGATTCATTCTATATATGCTATTTGATAATCTTCTTTTCCCCTGAACATATAGCGGGCATCTTTCCATGCCTAAAATGTAGTTCTACATCATTTTTTATTTGCATACTGGTATTCTATTATACGGACTAAAATGAAGTGGTTATGAGCATCTCCTTTGGAATCAGACTGTCAAGAATTCAAATCCCGAATTTACCATCTACTGGCAGTGGGACCTTGGGCAAATTATTTAATCTCTGTCAGCCTTAATTATAACATCTACCATAAATGTGAGAATTAAATGAAATAATACCTAAAAAGAATTTTCAAAATACCTAATGCATAATAATAGCTTAATAGATATCTTTAGAATTATTATATTTTATTTTAAATAATGGCCTATTCATTTGGGCACATAGATAGTTTCTAATTTTTCTAATTTTTCCTTAAAAAACAATGGCACAATACATTCCTTTTATATAGAAAACTTTTCCCATTTGTGTAATTTGGTTTTTTAAGTTTAATCCATGAAATAAAATTCCTGGGTCAGTGGATATTGACAATACCCATTGTTAGTGTTTCTAACCTCCAACAAAAGTTTCACAACATTAAAATTGAGAGAACTATAACACATAGTGCAGAAGAGAAAGGCTGAGATATAGGAGCCATGCAATGGAAAAATCAGGAAAAGTTGTAGTCTATCTTGTAGAACATTTTTTTGTACAGGAGAGGTGGAGGGAGAAAGTATAGTAGAAAAGTCAAGAGTATACATAAGCCCTGAAGTCAGTTTAGATTCAAACCTTGGACTGAACCAAATCTTGGATTATATCAGCTGTGTAATCTTGGACAAATAACATTTTTTTAAATCAAAACATTTTTAAATGGTAATAATATAAATGTCTTAACCGTGAGGAATAAATAATGTATCTGAAGGGTTTTATACATAGCCTAAGCCAAGTAAGTGCTCAGTTCAATACCAACCAAATTAGAGAAATGAAAATGAGAAAAAGCAGAGCACAGAAAAAGAACATTTCCCAACTAATGCTTTAAGAAAAACATAACCCTAATATTAAAACTGGATGATGACATGCAAAAACAGAGAACTGTAGACCAATTTCACTTGTGAATATAAATGTAAAATTCCTAAACAACATAAGAGCAAAAAACCCAAAAATGAGTGGAGTTCTAAAAGAATAATGTCATATCCAAGAAACAGCTAAGTAATGTGGCAAATTTTTAAACTTTTCAGTGTCTCAATTTCCTTATGTGTAAAACAACATGGTAATCATACAGTAGGAACTATCTCATAGGGATGTAGTATTGAGTTGAACATAAAGAACAAAGAACACTGACTGGTATATACTAAATGCTTAATAAATGTCAATTATTAATAGTATCATCATCACCACTATACCACCACTGGAATGCAAGGATGGTTCAAATTTAGGTAAAGAGAAAAACCCAAACCTTAATCACTGTTGAAAAATCACTTCATAAAACACAACACCCATTTCTTTTTAAAAAACTAAGCCATGTAGAATTATAAGTAAGCCTGATATGTTTCTGATATACAGGAAATATAATTCTTGAAGGATACAGGGATACCTCTGAGATACTGAGGATTTGGTTTCAGACCACAAAAAAAAAGAAATTATGACGATAAAGTGATTATCACAATAAAGCAAGTCTACATGAATTTTCTGGTTTCCTAATGCATGTGAAAGTTATGTTTACACTATACTGTAGTCTATTAAGTGTGCAATATAGCATTATGTCAAAAAAAACAATGTACATACCTTTATTTTTTTAACATCTTTATTGGAGTATAATTGCTTTACAATGGTGTGTTAGTTTCTGCTGTGTAACAAAGTGCATCAGCTATACATATACATATATCCCCATATCTCCTCCCTCTTGTGTCTCCCTCTCACCCTCCCTATCCCACCCCTGTAGGTGGACACAAAGCACCAAGTTGATCTCCCTGTGCTATGCGGCTGCTTCCCAGTAGCTATCTATTTTACATTTGGTAGTGTATATATGTCCATGCCACTCTCTCACTTCATCCCAGCTTGCCCTCCCCCCTCCCCATATCCTCAAGTCCATTCTCTACATCTACGTCTTTATTCCTGTCCTGCCCCTAGGTTCTTCAGAACCTTTTTTTTTTTTTTTTTTAGATTCCATATATATGTGTTAGCATACGGTATTTGCTTTTCTTTCTGACTTACTTCACTCGTATGACAGACTCTAGGTCCATCCACCTCACTACAAATAACTCAATTTCATTTCTTTTTATGGCTGAGTAATATTCCATTGTATATATGTGCCACATCTTCTTTATCCATTCATCTGTTGATGGACAGTTAGGTTGCTTCCATGTCCTGGTTATTGTAAATAGAGCTGCAGTGAACATTGGGGTACATGACTCTTTTTGAATTATGGTTTTCTCAGGGTATATGCCCAGTAGTGGGATTGCTGGGTCATATGGTAGCTCTATTTGTAGTTTTTTATGGAACCTCCATACTGTTCTCCATAGTGGCTATACCAATTTACATTCCCACCAACAGTGCAACAGGGTTCCCTTTTCTCCACACCCTCTCCACCATTTATTGTTTGTAGATCTTTTGATGATGGCCATTCTGACTGGTGTGAGGTGACACCTCATTGTAGTTTTGATTTGCGTTTCTCTAATGATTAGTGATGTTCAGCATCCTTTCATGTGTTTGTTGGCAATCTGTATATCTTCTTTGGAGAAATGTCTGCTTAGGTCTTCTGCCCATTTTTAGATTGGGTTGTTTGTTTTTTTGATATTGAGCTGCATGAGCTGTTTGTATATTTTGGAGATTAATCCTTCACATTGAATTTTTTTTGAATAGGTATTGAAAGAGTTCTTAGATTTTTAACATGTATCACTCCTGTGCACCAGCACGTCAGGGGATAGATTCCTTACCATTTGTCTTGCTGTGGTCTCTCTCCTCACTTCTTTCCTGTCCTCCTTTGCTTTTTTAGGGCCAGAGTTTGATCATGCAAGGTCATAGCTGAGAGGCAGATCTTATCAGGTAAAACAAGCAGAGCTCAAGAGGAAGTTAGGTTCATATCTCTTTTTTAATTTCTTCAGAGATTTTGGGGTTTCTATTCCATACACATCTCTTATTCTAGCAGAGGCCATGTATTTAACCATCCGTCCATCCATCCATCCATGCATCCATGTATCCATCCATCCTTCAAACATTTATTAAGAGTTAGGTCACAGGATTTAATTTTGTGGATACAAAGCTGAATAAGCAATTCGGTCCCTTTCACAGACTTTGACCTGTATCAGGACACATCCCAGCCCATCCACCCTTACCCTTCAAATAACTTGGTTCTTAAGTTATTTCACTAGTATAAGGCCTGACATAATCAGGATCACCCAATTTTAAAAAACAAATTCTGGAGAAAAGTCTCCTGTGACCTTAACTAAGACATTTCAGGTCAGGGTTTTAGGAGAATAGAGGAGGGCTCACTACACGTAGAGGAGAAATTAAAGAAAGCAAACCTTATTGTTTGCACAATAAATAAAAAAGACATAGAAACCTTCCTTTTAAAAACAGGTTACCTGCAATAAATTAAAGGTGAGATTTACATGAATGCAAAGGCAAACAAGTAACATTATTTTTAAAAAGGACTTAGACCTTGTGAGTAGAACCCAGGGGAGATTGAATGTAACCAAGTATCTGCTAGCCACACATGTGGTGGATGCTTAAGGGACAGGGGAAATAAGGATAGTGGAAATGGTAGTAAGGACAATTTAAAAATTCAGGGGGCTCCATCAGCCCAGGTAGGAATTGCTGGGAAGAACAGAAAAGAAGGGAAGGACCAAGTCACAAAAGGATGTTAGAGGGGCAAGAGGATTCTAGCTCTCCTGAGACCTGGACATAACAAGTACAGCTGCCTTCCTGTGGTGGTCCTTCATTCTCGTAGGGAGGCTGATGCCTGCGGAGCTGGCAGAGCAATAGAGGTGAGAAGGACTTCTCCAGCACTGGACTCCCACAATGGAGGCTGGGTCTGCTGTGCCTGAGGCACCAGACCTTATGAAGTCCTCCTTCTATAGGCTGACAGAGCCCAAGACAAGACTCTCCATATCAAATACTGCTACTCCTCAGGCTCCTTTGCCAGCTCTTCCTGATCCAACTGGACCTTTAGATGCTGGAGCTCCTGGGGATCTCCATCCCCAGGTTCTCTTCTCATCTCTCTCTACACTCTCTGTCTGAGCAATCTCATCACTGCTATAGCTTTAATTATTATTACTTTAGTTATTATAACTTCCCAATCTTCACCAGCCCAGACCTTTCTTCTTCAGCTTCAAAAACAAAATCCAACTGTTTGACCTCCCATTCAAGTGCCTCATAGGCCCTTAACATATCAAAAACTGACATTGGGACTTCACTGGTTGCGCAGTGGTTAAGACTCCGAGGTCCCAATGCAGGGGGCCCAGGTTCGATCCCTTGTCAGGGAACTAGATCCCACATGCATGCTGCAACTAAGAGTTCGCGTGCCACAACTAAGGAGCAGGCGAGCCACAAATAAGGAGCCCACAAGCCACAACTAAGGAGCCCGCCTGCTGCAGCTAAGACCCAGTGTAACCAAATAATTAATTAATTAATTAATTAATTAAAAAACTGACATGTTTCCATCAAATCTACCTCTCCCTCTAGTCTTTTTGCTCTTGGTAGATGGTACTCAAGTTGGATAGCTAAGAAGTATCCTTAATCCACACCCCTTCCCCCTGCAAATCCCATTAATCACCAAGTCCTAGTGAGTCCCCTGCAGCCAACCTCGTTTGAGTCATTGTCATCTCTCCGCTGTGCCACTGCAATAACCTCCTAACTGGTCTCCCCGTATCCACTCTTGCTCCACTGCAATCTATTTTCCACATAACAAACCGATCTTCTTAAAACACAAAACTGAATGTCACTTCTTTGCTTAAAACCTTCATTATCTTGTAGTTACTCTTAGGATAAAATATAATTTAGCTCCAGACTACCTCTACCTTCATCTCAAACCATTTTCTCCCTCCTTCCCTATACTTCAACCATACCAGCATTCTTTTAGTTCCTTGAACATACGATCCTTCTTCCCATCTCAAGGCTGTTTCCACTGCCATCTATCCCCTTCCCGTATGCCTGGCTAATGCCTACTTATCTTTCAAGTCTCAACCTCAACTTCATGTAGAAAAGCCTTTTCCTAAAGTGCTAAAACCAGCTTGTATTAGCAAGTCAGTTAGTTGGTCAGTAAAAGAACTGACATTTTGACACTTATCTGCCTGACTCCTGTGTGTCTTGCTTCGAAACTCAGGTGGGGAGAAGAGAGGTGTTGCTTTTTGAGCTCCCTCAAAACCCAACAGTATAAGCTCTCATAGCACTCTGTACTTGTTCTTCATAATCAAACCATCCTTACTTACTTGTGAAATTGTTTAATGTCTGTATCTCCTCCTGCACCATAAATTTCACATGGGTATAGGGCATGTCTTTTGATTACCTTTACATCCCCAATGCCTAGCTCAGGGTGGCACTCAAAAATTTGAATGAATACAATGCTGACGTTTTACCTTCATAGAGAAACATATATTACTGATACCAGTTGTACTGACCCCAGGCTTGACTTCCAAAACCCTAACTCCAGTCTGTGAAGCACTCACTCTCCTACCACTAATGGCCATCTTCCTACCACTCTCCTGAGACACATCCTCCACCACTGTCACCACTCATTCACCACTTTCTGGACAATGTTCCTGTACCCAGCTGTGAATTGCCTCTGGAAGCACAGTAAATAGCTCTTCTCTCATGTGCATCTCTGGCCTTAGCCACTGAGGGCAGAGCTTCTGGGAGCTGGCTGAGAGCTTCCTGGAGTCCTTCTCTCTCCTGATAGTGGAACTGTTTACCAGACTGGTAAGAAATCTCAGGGCTGAGGCCATGCCCTTGCAGGATGGATTCATGTTTCCAATTTGAGGTCTCTTCTAATGTCATCCTTGGTAGTTTCTCTTATTCCTGGTGGGCCTGGCCTTAAGAGCTCAGGACCATGGTCACCCAGGACTCTGCACTCATCATTCAGTAGACAGATATAGGGCAACAATTCCCTCTCTTCACCCTCAGGCTCTAGAGGATAGTTCCCCCTAAAAGAACCTGGAAAGAGAGACCAACAGGGCAGAATCAAAATGGGAGAAATGTTTCAGAAACAGCCAGTCTCAAAGGCCTACAACTCATATAACTATCAATCAGTAAGTTTAAGGAAGTTCAACTCCCTTCAATGATGACTTACAGAAATATGTAAAAGACCTTTTTGTGTTTGGCCGGGCCACGTGGCTTGTGGGATCTTAGTTCCCCAACCAGGGATCTAACGCAGGCCACGGCAGTGGAAGTGCGGAGCCCTGACCACTGGACCGTCAGGGAATTCCCTCTAAGAGACTTTTTAGAAAGCAAAATCTCATAGGAAGCCTGCAGAAACAAGAGCAGCTAAACACTGTCCCAAGAAGCAGGTAGTCAGATAAGCTTTAACATCAGAGAGGATCTGAGGGATATCAAAATCAGAATGAGAGGGGGGCAAGGAAGAAAAACATGAAGACTACGAGCTCTATTTAAAAGGTCCCAATAGGGCTTCCCTGGTGGCGCAGTGGTTGAGAGTCCGCCTGCCGATGCAGGGGACACAGGTTCGTGCCCCGGTCCGGGAGGATCCCACATGCCTCAGAGCGGCTGGGCCCGTGAGCCATGGCCACTGGGCCTGCGCGTCTGGAGCCTGTGCTCCGCAACGGGAGAGGCAACAACAGTGAGAGGCCCGTGTACCACAAAAAAAAAAAAAGACCCCAATAAATTATAGTAGGTTTGTTATTTTTAAGTTATATTTAGGGGCATAAAGAAAAGCATACTATGAAGGCTTTAGTTGTAAAAAAACTTATGAATTCAGGTGTCCCTGATATTGTAGGTTGACCAAGCAATTGCCACCAATAGTATTAGTTGGGGTGGGGAGAGGGGACAGGGATGCCATAACCTGTCTAATGTTTCCACAGGAAATTTGTGCTCCACTCCTTGCGGGTGGGAAGGGGTGGGCAACAGTAAGGTAACTTATGCCCGTCTCTTAACCCCCTACCGACTCCTCCTCAAAAGGAGGGAGATAGTTTATCTAATTGGCAAAATTGTTTATCTAATGGGCAAAATTGAATATAAAGCTGATTTTAGGGGGCAAAAGGGAGTCTTCAAACACCAACATCTAGTGCACAGGCTTGGAATACTGAGAAATAGATACAGGAGTAAGAGAGATGGAGATAAACGTCAGCTTTTCTACTGATAAATGTTAGTTTGGGGCTTCCCTGGTGGTGCAGTGGTTAAGAATCCTCCTGCCAATACAGGGACACGGGTTCGAGCCCTGGTCCAGGAAGATCCCATATGCCTCGGAGCAACTAAGCACATGTGCCACAACTACTGAGCCTGCGGCTCTAGACCCCACGAGCCACAACTACCGAACCCGCGTACCGCAACTACTGAAGCCCACATGCCTCGAGCCTGTGCTCCGCAACAAGGGAAGCCACCACAATGAGAAGCCCGTGCACCACAACGAAGAGTAGCCCTCGCTCGCCTCAACTAGAGAAAATCCATGTGCAGCAATGAAGACCCATGCAACCGAAAAGAAAAATAAAGAAAATAAATAAATTTTTTAAAAAAGTTTTTTAAAATGCTACTTTGGAGGACAGGGTTCAGACCTGGGGAAAATGAGCTCGTTGAGTTCATCCCTGAATTAGGCAAACTCACACCCACTGCTGCAGATTATTCCCTATTCTGCTTTTCACATTCAGTTTTGGGTTGAGGAAATGGCTTCATGGAGTAAAGACTATAATTCCTAGTTTTCCCTGTAGCGAGGTATACAGGCCAATAAGATATAAACTGAAGGTCTACAAGGCAGCTTCAAGGAAAACCTCCCTAAATTTTGCCTTTTGTGCCTTCTTCTCTCCTTCCTCCCTTCCCCCATCCTGCTGCCTGGAACACACATGTGATGGCAAGAATATATTAGTTTTATGTCCTCAGAGCACCCTGTACTCTAGGTATGACTGAGCAATAAGCAGGAGGCAACTGGGTCCTCAAGGACTTTGAGGGCACAAAGCCATCAAGTCCACTGGCCTTGGTCTGCCTACCTCTGGACATTATGTAAAAAAATAAAAATTCTAATCCATTTAAGCTATGGTGTTTTGGATTTCTGCCACCTGCAGTGAAATTAATCTGAACCGATACACCCAAGCAGTCAAAGACAGCTCTGGGTTCTTCAGGCCTCCCACTTGGTGACCAACCCAATGAAACTTAAGACATGGAAGAGTAGACCATTCCCAAAGGAAAAAGAGGAAGGAACTTAACCAAGTAGCTCAGCTTTTTCCAAACTTACCAGCTAAGCCACTTTTCCTCTCCTTGAAGGAAAGAAGAATGAGGAAGAAGAGAGAGGTCAGGAGGTCCCTTTAAAAGCTCCTCCACATAGAAACAATTAGGAATGGGGTTCCCACCTCTGCCCTGCCCCATCGCTTATATGTCAACTTCAGCTCCTCCCTTCCCTTCAGATTCTATGTCTCGTCAATCACCAGGTCTTGCTGATGCTTCCTCCTTAGTACCTCTTACATTTAGCTGCCTCTTTCTTTCTGAATTGCACCTATTATAATTCATGTCAGTAGAATAAGAGTGTAGCTTACTGGTCAAGCTCATGGACTTTGAAATTGGACACACCACAGTTAGAAACCCACCTTCTGAATCAGTCTGTGTGTGGCCTTGAGCAAATTGCTTACCAGATTTACACCTCAATTTTGCAATACATAAAACAAAGATAATACTAATCTCACAAGACTGTTAAGAGCATTAAACAAGATAATGTTCACAAAATATTTTGATAATACTTGACCATAAATGATATCTACAGATTTATAACTAACCTCTCCCCTGGACTACTGAAACAGCCTTCTAATTGGCCTCCCTGTATCCACATTAACTTATCTACCTAACATTCCACACTATTACCAATGTGATTTTTCTAGAATCTGATTGTCACTCCCTACTTAAAAATCCTTCTATGGATCCTACTGCCCTCAGGATGAAATCCAAACTTCCTAGTGCTACACAAGACCCTCTACTATCTGAACCCTGCTTACCTTCTCTGCTTCAGTTACCATCACTCACTTCCTCGACCACTCTCTGCAGGGCTAGACGTGAGCAGGGTCAGACTGTGAAGACACAAAGATTTTATCCTATCTGTATCCGGGAGTCATTGACAAAAGCCCTCTGGGGGCATATGATCACAATTGCATAAATGCAGCCTCAAAGCAAAAACTCTGTGTCAAGAAACTCATCAACTAATATTGATTCTTTTTAGTTAGAGTTATTCCTATGTATTTTGATATTATTATAAACAGTCCCTCTTTATATGTTTCCCAGTTGGCTTGGCACAATACAAAATAAAAATCACTGTAACACAAGACTCAGCCAACTTGCCATGCAGTATGCACACATCTCCCAATGAGCAGCCTTTCTCTGACTATAATATGGACAATATGATTTTCCTCACCCTCCTATATCAAGTTTTTTCTTAATATTTATTTTTTAAGTGTATAATTTTCTAGATTTTTTCAAAAGGTAAACACTAGCAGAATTTATAAAGAATATTAAAATTCTAATTCTAATGTAATTTTAATTCTGACCCAATAGTACAATAATAGTGTTAATAATAGCTAATGCTTGCATGGTGCCAGGGACTGTTCTAAGTATCTTAGGCATATTAATTCTCACAACAACCCTATGAGGCAGGGGCTATTGTTATCTTCATTTTACAATAAGGAAACTAAGGCAGAGAGAAATTGGGTTGTTTGCACAAAAACCCATAGCTAGAAGCCTTGATTTTGAAAAACTTTCAAAAGAAAAAAATCCCCACTTTCCCACTCTGGAATGTGATTGGTTATATCTTTTTCAGACTGAAAAATTCAGAGGCTGAATTTCCTGGTCTTGATGGGGAAATAAAATATTGCTATGAATTTCTGGGACATGCCCATTTATGATCATATGAGCTGTTTACTGTTTTACAACTGGCTGGAAACAGCCAATGCTTGCTCTAAGCGAATCCTTCCCTGTGCCAGTTGGGGAAGTTGGGTCAAATCCTCATTTTTCCACCTTCTGTATTTGGAGATGCCCTCCTTTCTCTGATACAGTCACGTGAAAGCAGTCTTTTACATAAGGTTCTGAAAATGGATAGATGATACAATCATATTAAAAGCCACTCCAGCATCTTAAAGAACAAATACAAATTCACATATCCTGATCCTGACCCAGGAAAGTTCTTTACCAACATCATATATACCCTTTCTCTAGAAGGAGATGACTTCACCTGCATATAGAAAGGGGCTCTCTTGTTTTCTAAAGATACCATTATCAACTGAGACTTTTCTAATGAAATGGACGTTTTCATTTTTCCAATTAACCTTTACATGAACAATTTCTAATAAAATACAGCAAATTAGTAAATAAACATACGGGAAAAAATATTAACAGTGTCAATCAAAGAAAAGCAAATGATAATAACAATAACAATTACATTTTCCTAATGAGTGAGAGGCTAAATTGGCCCTTTCTTTTGGAAAGCAATTTGGTACTAACTGTCAAATAAAATGTTTAAATACTTTGACCTCTCCTAGGAATTTATCCTGTAATACTAATCCAAAATAATGGAAAAGTTATTTGCACAACGATGTTTGATGTCCATCCGGTCTATAATAAGTTAAAAGCCACATAGATGAACAACTATAAGGAAATATCCATTCAGTGGAATGTTAAACAGTGACTAAAATTTTAAAAGACTATGCAATAACATGGAAAATGGTTATGACACAAATAAGAATGCAAGAATAAAAATTATATTGAGCTATGACTGCAACCCACTCACAAAACAAACGCATAGCCTAGTCAATAGTTAACATTCAAAACATAGTAGCCATTTCAATATTGCTAAAATCCATTAGCTCTTAAGATTGGAAACTATCCTGGAATCCATGGATGGGTTTCAGGGAATCTGTGAAAAATCTGGAGTTGGCATTTTTCTGAGGAATAGGTCCTAGATTTTCATCATACTCTCAATGGGGTCCATGTCCCTAGAATACTTGAGAACCTCTGCCCTAAAAAATTAGGGTCGGGTTTGGGAAGGAAGGGGTTAAAGCCAAAGGGATGAGATACTGAGGCTTGACTCATCCTACAGTTATCAAATTAATCTTGCTAAAGCTTTGCTTTTGTCAAAATAGTGCTCTGCTCGAAATTTCAAATGACTCCTTGTTTACTATCACATTAAATTCAAACTCCCAGGACTTTCCTTGTGGCGCAGTGGTGAAGAATCCGCCTGCCAAGGCAGGGGACACGGATTCGATCCCTGGTCCGGTAGGATCCTACATGCCGTGGAGCAACTAAACTCGTGCGTTACAGCTACTGAGCCTGAGCTCTAGAGCCCGTGACCCACAACTACTGAAGCCTGCGTGCCTAAAGCCCGTGCTCCGCAACAAGAGAAGCCACCGCAATGAGAAGCCTGCACACCACAACCAAGAGCAGCCTCCACTCGCTGCAACTAGAGAAAGCTCGCACGCAGCAATGAAGACCCAATGCAGCCAAAAATAAAAATTAATTAATTAATTTTTTAAAAATCCAAACTCCCTTTGCTTAGCTTTCAGGGTCCATCCTAATCTTTCTCAACCCATCTCCTCAACAGTACTTACTTCCCAATTACCAACATAATCCTTCTTCAAGCTAGTTTCACCAAACCCCACCATGGCAAACAATTCTTGCTCTTGCCATTCCCTATCCCAAGGAAGTTCTCTCCTTCTTCTCTTCACCTTTCAAGACCTAGCTTAAGTGCCGCTTCTCCTACACCACCTTCCCAAACCCGTGTCTCCCTTTCTGCGACCTTTTAAACTGTAGTTTCTTCTAACTGCTAGTGGAAGAACTCTTAGCTAGGCAAAAAGAAATGATCCTTCCTTCTTCCCAGCTATAGATAAGCAGAAACTATTCTGCTTCATATAATTGTTCTTGCAAAGGGCTACTAACAAGGTAGCCCTTTAAAACCTCAGGGCTCCTGAGATTGCTGGTATATCCAATGAAAGTAATCTTTAATCCCAAAAAGGCCTTAATGATGGACTGTTGTTGGGCTGCACCCCACAGGCCTGCAAGCCTTGTGGTTGCCCAGCCGCAAGACTGAAGGAAGAGCCCAGATACAATGACAGAGTCATCAATGGTTTTATTGGCTAGGAGACCTTACAAGTCTGAAGCAAGGTCCCGGAGTGACACCTTACCATGTACAGCAGATAGCAGGCAGGACATGGCATCAATCTTCACTACCGGGGGGGGGGGGGGAGAAGGAGGCTACCATTTATAGGAGAATTGATGTCCGTTTGGCTCATCAGTTACCAGGGAAACCAGCAGCTGAGGCAGGAGGCAAGAACATAGGCAGTTACTGGTTAAGCCCCATAATTAAGAGGATTGGATAGTCATGTGAGTGAAACAGGGACTGATCAAGCAGAGGATGTAGAGAGAGCAAGAGAACAGCCATTTTGAATGGCCTGACCATACAGATATCTTCCTTAATAATTGTTGGCATCTCTATTTTATGGAAGGTATGAATACTTGTAACTTTATTTTGTTAAGCTGGTAGAGGATCAATGGCATTTTCCTCTTCTCATATTGAATACATACACAGGTAAAAAAAAAATGACGCTAGGAGATTTCTGATTTAAACAGAATTTGAGTATCTGCACCACATTTAAATTTAACACATATAATAATTTCTGAGATAAGAGTGAGCATAGAGTACCTTAGATGCACAGAAGAACACCCACCTTGGGCAAGATTTGGAAATAGTTTATATGATTTCGAGAGTCAAGAATGATGGCGCTGGGTGGGGGGGGATGGGGGATAGGTGAAGGGGATTAGGGGACACAAACTTCCATTTATAAATAAATAAGTCATGAAGATGTAATATACAGAATAGGAAATATGGCCAAAAATATGGTAATAACTTTAAATGATGACATTTACTAGATTTATCACGGTGATGATCTCATAATGTATGTAAATGTCAAATCACTATGTTGTACACCTGAAACTAATATAATGTTGTATATCAATTATATTTCAATCTAAAAAAGAAAGAGGGACTTCACTGGCGGTCCAGTGGTTAAGATTCCGCGCTTCCACTGCAGGAGGCAGGAGTTTGATCCCTCATCGGGGGAACTAAGATCCCACATGCCGCATGGCGTGACTAAAAGAAAGAAAGAAAGAAAGAAAGAAAGAAAGAAAGAAAGAAAGAAAGAAAGAAAGAAAGAAAGAAAGAAAGAAAGAACGCTTGCACTGAATGTGGAGTAAAAAGCAGAAAACTAGTGGAAAGGCATTCCAGACACAGGGAACAGCATGTGCAAAGGCACAGAGTAAAGAGAGAGCATCATGTCTTCAGAGAACAACAAATAGTATGACTAGAGCAAAGGTTTCTGTGACAATGTAGTGGAAAATAAGTTTGAAGAGGGAGGCAGAAACAAGATTATAAATTATCAGGTTTTCTGCTCTAATTGAAAGCACAAGTTTTTTCTGATAGTTCCTGTCATGCTATTATTGGTTGACAGGGGACAGGAGACATGGGTTCAATCCATGGTCCGGGAAGATCCCACATGCCACGGAGCAACTAAGCCCGTGTGCCACAACTACTGAGCCTGCATGCGGCAACTACTGAAGCCCGCACACCTAGAGCCTGTACTCTGCAAGGAAGAGTAGCCCCCACTTGCCGCAACTAGAGAAAGCCCACGCGCAGAAACGAAGACCCAACACAGCCAAAATTTTTTTAAATAAATAAAAAATATTTAAAAATTAAAAAGAAGAAAGGAAGGGACTTTTCTTAATTTAGATAAGGGCTATACATGAAAAACCTACAGCAAACATTACACTTAGCATAGAATTTTAGATGTATTCCCCGTAAGAGCAAGAAGAAGGAAAGAAGGCCAGCAATCCCAGTTACTGTTTAACATAGTCCTGGAGGTCTTGGTCGATACGATAAGAAAAATAATAGGTATAGAAATTGGAAGGGAGGAATTCCCTGGCCGTCCAGTGGTTGGGACTCTGCGCTCTCACCGCCGACGGCCCTGGTTCAATCCCTGGTGAGGGAACTAAGATCCCGAACAGTGAAGGAAGGAAGAGAGGGAGGGAGGAAAGAGAAAGAAGGAAGGAAGGAAGGAAGGAAGGGAGGGAAGGAGGGAGGGAGGGAGCAAAGAAGGAAGAAATTAGAAGGGAAAATATTATATATAGTATTACTATTCACAGATGATATGAACATACACAGAACATCCAAATAATCAAGACTAAAACCAGTACAAGTTCATCAAGGTTTTCAGATACAAGGTCAATTGTACATCTGTGGCATTTCTTCCAAAAGTGCATAACCTGAATCTAACCATAAGGAAACATCAGACAAACGAAAATTAAGGGCCATTCTTAAAACTAACTGGCCTATTGTGGTAGCCAAAAGATAGCCACATGCTAATCCTCAGAACCTGTGAATATGTTAGGTTACCTGGAATTACGTTTGCAGGTGAATTAAGATTGCTAATCAGCTGACTTTGAGATAGGGAGAGTGTCCTGGATTAGCCACGTGGGTCTAATCTAATCACAAGGGTCCTCACGAGTGGAAGAAGGCAGAAGAGAGAGACCCAGAGAAATGGCAGCATACGAAGGTCTCAGCCAACATTGCTGGCTTTGAAAGTGGAGGAACAGAGCCATGGGCCAAGGAATGCAGGCAGCTTCTAGAAGCTAGAAAAGGCAAACAAATGGATTACCCTCTAGCGCCTTCAGATGGAATATAGCCCTGTGAACACCTTGACGTAGGCTTGTGAGACTTCTCACCTCCAGAACTGTAAGATAATAAATTTGTGTCATTTTAAGCCACTAGGTTTGTGATAATTTGTTACAGCAGCAATAAGAAAGTAATATATTTCCTTCAAAATGTCAATGTCATGAAGAAAAAAGACCGAGGAACTTTTCTTGATTAAAGGAGACTAAAGAGACATGGCAGCTGGAATCAATGCCTGATCAAAACTTTTCTTTTGCTATAAAGGACTCTATTGGAACAATTGGCAAATCTGAATAAGGTCTGTAGACTAGAAAATAGTATTGTGTCATCTCTTCAGCAAGCGGTGTTGGGAAAGTTGGAAGGCCGCGTGTAAATCAATGTAGTTAGAACACACCCTCACACCATACACAAAACTAAACTTAAATGGCTTAATGACTTAAATATAAGACAGGACACCATAAAATGCCTAGAAGAGAACATAGGCAAAACATTCTCTGACATAAATCATGCCAATGTTTTCTTAGGTCAGTGTCTCAAGGCAATAGAAATAAAAGCAAAAATAAACAAATGGGACCCAATCAAACTCACAAGCTTTTGTACAGCAAAGGAAACCATAAATAAAATGAAAAGACAACCTATGGACTGGGAGAAAATATTTGCAAATGATGCAACCGACAGAGGCTTAATTTCCAAAATATACAAACAGCTCATATAACTCAATCACAAAAAACAGACAACCTGATCAAAAAATGAGCAGAAGACCTAAATCGATATTTCTCCAAAGAAGATATACAGATGACCAATAGGCACATGAAAAGATGCTCAACATTTCTAAGTAGTAGAGAAATGCAAATCAAAACTACAGTGAGGTATCACCTCACACTAGTCAGAATGGCCATCATTAAAAAGTCTACAAATAACAAATCCTGGGGAAGGTGTGGAGAAGAAGGAATCCTCCTACACTGTTGGTGGGAACGTAAATTGATGTAGCCACTATAGAAAACAGTATGAAGGTTCCTCAAAAAACTAAAAATAGAGTTGCCATATGATCCAGCAATCCCATTCCTGGGCGTATATCCAAACAAAACTATAATTCAAAAAGATACATGCACCTCTATGTTTATAGCAGCACTATTCACAATTGCCAAGACATGAAACAACCTAAATGTCCATCGACAGATGAATGGATAAAGAACATGTGGTATGTATATACAATGGACTACTACTTAGCCATAAAAAAGAATGAAATAATGCCATTTGCAGCAACATGGATGGACCTAGAGATTATTATACTAAGTGTAGTAAGTGAGACAAAGACAAATGCCATATGATATCACTTATATGTGGAATCTAAAATATGACACAAATGAACTTATCTATGAAACAGAAACAGACTCACAGACATAGAAAACAGACTTGTGGTTGCCAAGGGGGAGGCAGGTGAGGGAGGGATGGATTGGGAGTTGGGAATAGCAGATGCACACTATTATACATGGAATGGATAAACAACAAGGTCCTATTGTATAGCACAGGGAGCTATATTAAATATCCCGTGATAAAACATAATGGAAAAGAATATGGAAAAGAATGTGTGTGTATATGTATACATACATATATATATTTATATGTAAACTGAATCACTTTGCTGTACAACAGAAATTAACACAACATTGTAAATCAACTATACTTAAAAAAAATAAATGTGGGAAGGGAAGTGAAAAAAGAAAAGAAAATAGTATTGTCAATGTTAATTTCCTGGTTTTGATCATTAGACTGAAGCTATTAAGAAAATGCTCTTGTTTGGGGGATATATACATTGAAATATTTAGGAGTAAATATTGTGTCTACAACTTACTGTTGAAAATTCAAAACAATTATACACACAGAGAAATATCAAAGTGTTAACAATGGCTCTTTGTATTAGCGTTGCCACTCTATCAGAACTTTTCTGTAAGTCTGAAATTATATGAAGATTTGAAGTGAAGAGAAAAACTTTTTTAGTTCCAGTTTTAGCAAAAACCAAACCCAGAGCACTCTTATTTGCAGATACCTTGATTTTAGGTATATTTCTAATGACTAGAGGAATGCCCTCTTTTAGTAGGAGATTTCCAAGGTTGTATTACATACTTAAACATTTTATACTAAATATTGACACAAGTAATCTAAGATTAGTTAACTTTTAGGGGTCAAACTGTTTATACAAACATTTCCAGTGTTACACTTGTTTCCTCCCTCTCTCTCTCTCTCTCACTCACTCTTTCATCATCTTTTTTATTTCTGTAGAATTGGTTGTAATATTCCCACTTTCATTTCTGACCTTAGTAATTTGAGTCTCTGTTTCGTCTTAGTCCATCTAGCTAAAGGTTTGCCAACTTTGTTGATCTTGTCACAGAACCAACTTTTGGTTTCATTGATCTTCAGTTTTTGTTGTTATTCTCTATTTCATTTAACTCTGCTCTAATCTTTATTATTCCCTTCCTCCCACTAGCTTTAGGTTTAGTTTGCTCTTTTTCTAATTCCTTAAGTTGTAAAATTAGGTTGTTCATTTGAGATCTTTCTCTTTTTTTACTGTAAACATTTATAGCTACAAATTTCCCCCTTAGCACTGCTTTCACCACATCTAAGTTTTTTATTTTAATTTTTTTAATTAAGGTATAATTGATAAGGTTTGATACGTTGTGCTTTTGTTTTCATTCATCTCAAGTATTTTCTAATTTCCCTTGTGATTTCCTCTTTGATCCATTGATTATCTGAGTCTGTTAATTTCCACAAATTTAACAATTTTCCAGTTTTACTTCTGTTATTGATTTCTAACTTCATCCTGTTGTGCTCAGAGAAGATACTTTGTATGATATCTATCTTTTTAAATTCATCTGAGCCTAACATAGGCTCTATCTTGGAAAGTGTCCCACATGCACTTGAGAAGAATGTGTATACTGCTGTCGATGGGTAGAGTGTGCTGTGTATGTTGTTAGATCTAGTTGGTTAATTGTGTTATGTCCTCTTTTTCTCCCGTTTTCTGTCTGGTTGTTCTTCATTTGACTTTAATAACAAGACAGTGTGCTTTTATTTCAGTTCTTGCCAGCCCACATTCATGCTTGTGTGTGGCAATACATGTTTTATACCAATTCTTATCTAATCATAAACAGAATCACAAGGAGCAAGATAATTTCTAAGACTACAGTCTATTTTTAGGTTTTGCCTAATCACGTGTTTCTTCTGTTTCAAGAACCCTCCTCACTTAATACTAGAGATCCCAGGCATGTTATTATCATCCATTTAATTTTAATTATGTGTATCATCAGAGTCACTGTTCACCACTGTCTCCTGGACTATTTCCCTTCTATGTCTTGAGACTCTCTATTTCAATTCAATCTTCAATTTGATGAAATATTTTCCTTGTGTTGCGTCCATTTGTGGTAGTTTTTCTGAATCCTCATATGTTTGAAAATGTTTTCCTTTGAGACAAACCCACAGGTATAGAGAACAAACTAGTGGTTACCAGTGGGGAGAGGGGGGACAGCCAGTATAGGGATGGGGGATTAAGAGGTACAAACTATTGGACCTAAGATAAGCTACAAGGATATATTGTACCACACGGGGAATATAGCCAATATTTTGTAATAACCATAAATGGAGTATAACATTTTCAAGTTGTATAAATATATATATGAAGGAAAACAAATAAATTTTTTAAAAAAGAAAAGAAAATGTTTTCCTTTTGTGCTGTCAGATGAATTCTGTCCTTGCTGGATTTAGGATTATTTAATTGCACAGCCTGTTTCCCTCAATAGTCTATAGACATTATTCAACTATCTTTTCTCTTTCATTGTTGTAAATGAAATATCCAACATAGGTCAGATTCCTTTTTCCTTCTGTAGGTAACCCGTTCTTTTTATAAGAGAAGTTTATAAGATTTTCTCTTGATCCTTGAAGTTTAGTCTTTTTGCTTTTTAAACAAATTCATGCCTATGGGCTTCCCTGGTGGCACAGTGGTTGAGAGTCCGCCTACCGATGCAGGGGACGTGGATTCGTGCCCCGGTCCGGGAAGATCCCACATGCCGCGGAGCGGCTGGGCCCGTGAGCCATGGCCGCTGAGCCTGCGCGTCCAGAGCCTGTGCTCCGCAACAGGAGAGGCCACAACAGTGAGAGGCCCGCGTACCGCAAAAAAAAAAAAAAAAAAATCATGCCTAGGATTATTTGAGCTCTTTCAATCTGGAGGCTCCCCTTTCTTTAGGTCCAGGAGATTTTCATCTGTAATATCTTTTCCTTTTAATTATTTATGCTTATGTGCATTTTTCACATATAGGCCAAAAGACTGGAATTTGTCTGGGTTTTTCAATGACCAAGTAAGCCCACATTCAACTAGACAAAGCTGTATTTTTCTATTTGTGCTTTAATTATGACTTCTCCATCTATTTTCCTTTTTAACCCTCTGTAATTCCTATTATTAGCATGTTCAGCTTCCTAGTCCTATCATTTGAGTCAACCATTTTTTTCACTCATGATTTCAACTTCTTTGTATTTTTACTCTGGATTATAAGGGTAGTTTAACTTAAACATCAATCAGAATGTTAATTCAGTTCTCAGCTCTGATCATACTTCTTAATTAATTTGCCAAGTTTTCAAACATAGAAATTACGTCTTGCACTTTTGAAACGTCTTTGAGGTTTAGTTGCACTGCCTTTGGAGTTCTCGTGGTACTTTTGTCTCGGTTCTGTTTTTTAATCACTCATTGGCTGCACCTCAGGAGGACCCTCCTGTTTTGACTGTTGGACTTTTTCTCCTCTAAGATACTGTCCCCTTAAATGTGCTGCGATTCGTGTGTGAGCTGGGGACTCCCATGCAGTGGCAATCCAGCAGAAGATGAAAGTCATGCAAGTTTTTGTTCTGGAGGGCCAATAACAAATGGGCTGGTAAATAGTGACCACTCCTTTGCTTTCTGGCCTTCTTAGGTAAGTTAAGACTGGTATTCATGTTTCAACTAAACTTATAGGTACCACCCACCTTCCAAGATTTCTAGCAAGATCAGACCCCCCCCCCCAAAGATGACACTTGGCAGGAATAGAACAAATGAAAAGCTCGATCAGTCTCACTTATTAAAAATTTAACATCGTGAGCAAAGGGCTTCATAGACAAAATTAGAACAAACAACATACACTGAGGAAATACTTGTAATATATGTCAGAAAATTGATACCATTAGCACATAAATAAATCACATAAGTCAACAGAAATAACTCTATATCCCACCTTTTATTTTTTTAATAAATTTATTTATTTATTTATGGCTGCGTTGGGTCTTCGTTGCTGCGCGCGGGCTTTCTCTAGTTGCAGTGAGCAGTGGCTACTTTTTGTTGCGGTGCGCGGGCTTCTCGTCGTGGTGGCTTCTCTTTTGCGGAACATGGGCTCTAGGTGCGCGGGCTTCAGTAGTTGTGGCACACAGGCTCAGTAGTTGTGGCGCACGGGCTTAGTTGCCCCGCAGTATGTGGGATCTTCCCGGACCAGGGCTCAAGCCCATGTCCCCTGCACTGGCAGGTGCATTCTCAACCACTGTGCCATCAGGGAAGTCCCAATATCCCACTTTTTAGATGAGTGTTCCTTAATTCACCAAACAAGACATACAAATGGCCAATAAAACATGGAAACATAATCAGCTTCACTAGTAAAGAAGTGTAGACATAAGCAATAAGATATCATTATTTTTCATCCATTAAACTGGCTCTTCTTTTCTTCAGGATAATAGCAATTTTGGCAAAGGTGGACCGAGAGGATGCTCTCGTGCTGTTGGCAGGAGCATATATATTGAGACAACATTTCTTGGAAAGCAATTTGGCTTTAGGTATAAGGAACCTTAAAGTATACACACCCTTTGTAGTTAGTGTTGCTTTTTCTTGCCTGGCAACAGCATCTTAATTTCCTTTGAGGAAATACAGACCTTGTAGGACTCTCAGTCAGAGTGCCCTGTGCTCCCTTGCCCAAGAGGAAGGCACATAACCCAAGCTAAGTCAATCAGATTCTCTTTCCTGGGAATTTGAATCTTGAGATGATAATGATGGTGACTGCTACTAGCACTGGTAACATCTATCGAATTCTCACTCTGTGCTAGGCACTATGTTGAGCATTTTATAGCCTCGTAAACAGCTCTATGAGTGAGGTACAATTACTGTGACTATTTTGCAGATGGGGATAATAATACTGACGCCAAGATCAATAATCACTGGAGGGCTTCCCTGGTGGCGCAGTGGTTGAGAGTCCGCCTGCCGATGCAGGGGACGCGGGTTTGTGCCCCGGTCCAGGAGGATCCCACGTGCCACGGAGCGGCTGGGCCCGTGAGCCATGGCCGCTGAGCCTGCGCGTCCGGAGCCTGTGCTCCACAACGGGAGAGGCCACAACAGTGAGAGGCCCGTGAACCGCAAAAAAATAAAAAATAAAAAAAATAATAATCACTGGAGATACCTTAAAGATACCATCTTTGTTATCTACTGCTGCAAAACAAATTACACCAAAACTCACTTGCTAAAAATGACAAACATTTACCCCACGGTTTCTACAGGTCATGAACTCTAGAGGTTCTTAGCTGGTGGTTCTGGCTCAGGCCCCCTCAGGGCTGCAGTCAAGATGTCAGCCAAAGCTGCAGTCATATGAAAGCTTGGCTGGGACCGGGAGATTTCTTCCAAGATTGTGCACTCACATGGCGGTTGGCAGGAGGACTCAGGTCCCTACCACCCAGGCCTGTCTATGGGGCTGCTTGATAGTTAAGACACGGCAGCTGCAGGCTTCCTCCAGATCAAGTGATAGAAGAGGGAGCAAGGTGAAAGTCACAATGTTTTCTATGGCCTAGATTCAGAAGCCACAGACCATCATTTCTGCCATATTTCATTCATTAGAAGTAAGTCACTAAGCACAGCCCACATTCAACAAGAGGGGCTTAGGCTCCACCCCTTGAAGGAAGGAGTATCCAAAACTTTGTGCTCATCTTTTAAAACTATCACAAATACCATCCATTAATGCTGTTATAAACATCAGCAGATCTTCCCTGGTTCCCATCTGCTCTATGGGCTTGTTCAGTCTTTGCTTTGTTCCTTTGAATTACATTCCTTTAAAATATTCCCTCCCTTTCATCTTAGTTACTCAAACCATTTCTGTTGCTTTCTACAACAGCATTTTTTTTAAAAACAAAAACCTCTCACCCAGTCACTCCACTCTGAAGTTCTACATGTCTTAGCCTGGATCCCCAGGAGGAAGTAAAATTTTACTGTGTCCCCTGGAGGAAGCGTTTTCCCCCCTATATTTGCAGAAATGGTAAATACAGATTTCATAATCAGGTCACCAGGATGGATCATGAAAGAGTCAATCCTACTTCTACCCCTTTGTTCATGGACCTACATATTTTACTTATTAAGGACACAGCAACATATATCAGCCACTGGTTCAGCACATATACCACATGTAAAGGACAGCACTATATAACCCTATAAGGTACTGTCCCTAAGCTGGTGCCTTAGGTGAACTTTTATTTAGTTGTTCCACTGTTAATATCAGGCTGACTCCTCCTAGGTGATGGGTTATATTTAGCAATGAATCATGTGGTGATGAGTTCATTGCCTAATTCCTTTGCTATAAAACGGGCCCCTTGACCAGAGGCAGTATGTAGGAGATGCCATGACAATAAACCAGGCATGCTGTAAGATATCAGATAATAGTACTGGTGAAGGTTATGCAATCAGAGAATGCAAATCTATCAAATTATTGATTCTAGCGAAAAGAAATCACTGCCTCCATCACGGTATAAGGTATCTAATGTGGTCAACCAGCCGTCAAGTAGCTGGCAGGTCTCTCTGGAGAATGATGCCATATCAAGGGCTCTGCATCATTCTCTGATGCTAGAAGGCCAAGCACTAAATCATCCTTGTTGAGAAGGATTCAGTGTAGTTGAGTCCATGAAGAACTTTCATCCATGCCACCATGGCCATTATCTTTGGGCTCACCTGGCAAGTTCTAGGATGGCCAAGGAGAGAGGCTAGGGTGGTGGAGGGAAGAGGGTGGAGTGGTAGTGGCAGTCTCTTCTGAAGTGGATGCTCCCTGGAAAACATTAATATAAGACACAGAGATCTGTATGCTTTATGTTCACCCCCATAAATATACACTCACATAACTCTTCCCCAAACCTCTCAGTCTTGTTCCTTCTTGGCCATTGACCAATTGGCCAAGTCATTCATCATGGCCCAGGAATCAGTGCGTGTAGGTATCTTGAGCCATATTTCCCTCTATAGGAAATCCATGACCAAGTGTACCACTTTCAGCTCTACCCATTGAGAACACGCCCCTTCACTCTTGTCTTTCAGGACCACCCCGATAGAGTCTGTAATCAGGAGCACGCTCCTTTTCTAGCGTGCACCAGCAAATCACACTGAACCACCAGTGAACCAAGCCCAAATCTTTTCATCCTCTATCAGTTGGTCATAGGGACCCCTTCCTGATGCCACAGAATAAGTTGCATTGGTAGGTGACATGAGAGTCTGAGACACCTGTCCTTATAATTTATTCGTGACTCCTAAGTGATTACTTTCATCAGACAATGCATTGGTGCTGTGCCCACCCAGCCTTATGACTCAGTGGATCTGTAACGATCCAGTAAAACCAGCTCGTGATAAGCAGTCACGGTCACATAGTCTCTTGGTGTCATGTGGTTAAATATTCAGTCTCTACCAAAGCCCAGTAGCAGGCCAGGAAATATTTTTCAAATTGAAAGTGTTTCTCCACCACAGAAGTCATAGCCCTGCTTCAAAACCTAAAAATCTTCACAAGGTCTATCGGAGCTTACCAGACACTCTGCACAGTGTCCTCACTCACCATAGACATTTTGGGCACCATGGTAACTGCTGGTCACATGGCTGAAGCAGCAGGACAGCTGGCACCACGGCCTGGATCGGCTGCAGAGTCCTCTTCTCTCAGGGTTGTAGTCAAAACTGGAAGCCTCCTGAGTCACCCGATTAAGGGTCAAAACAATACCCCCAAGTACGGTAAATGCTACCATCAAAGTACGATCAAGTGTTGTGCCCCTTTCTCAGCGGTAAGAGGAGTGACGAGCAACAATCTGTCCTTTACTTTAGAAGGAGTGTCTCCTCTAGGGTGGGGGTTGGACAACAGCTATCCACAGACCAAATATGATCCCCCTCCTATTTTTGTAAATGAAGTTTTATTGGAACACAGCCGCATCCATTCATTTAACTATTGTCTATGGCTGGTTTCACACTACAATGGCAAAACTGAGTAGTGGTGACGGATACCTTATGCCCTGCAAAGCCTAAAATATTTATTAAAGATAAAATTTGCCAACTCCTGCTCCAGGATAAGAGGGCCCCTGAAAACTTCACCAAGTGGCAGACCCCTGAACCTTCATGAAGTTTATCTCCCATCAGAGGGCATCTAGAATTCTTGACATCTGCTCATGGGTCTGTAAGTAGAATGCCACTAATATAGTGAACAGCGTGATACTCTGCAAAATTCTTGCGGACTATATATTAAGACAGAGAAAAGCAGAGTTAATTAACTTGGCCCTGAGGCAAAAGAGTAAACATATACCAGTATCTTTGCCATGAGTGCATGTCTGTGTTCAGCTGCAGCCACGCCCTTCTAAGACTGGGAACTGCATTTCCCAGAGTCCCCTTTCCTATGTGCTTCCAGGTTAGAATTTGCCAAATAAGAGAATTCACACAAGATTTGGAAGGTACAGCCAACGTAGAAGCCATTATTCTCTAGCTGTGGTTGCAGCCAAACACAGGAACAGACAAAAGTGTCACAAAACCTTCACACAAGCTCGTGAGAACTGCCCCCTTTACCACTGCAAATTGAGATGCCTGGAGCTTTCCGGAGGTTTCTGAGACTTGCAGTAGTTTCCAGGCAAGCTTTTGGGAACTATGCACTTCACTGCTTGAAGAAGAGATCTCGTGTGTCAGCTTCTCTGACCTTTAGCAACAGTTTCCTTGATTTCCACTCCCTCAGCTTGGCTGGCTCTTCCCACAGCTGTGTGAGCCCCCAATTCTGTATTAAAGCCTTTATTCCCAGAATACATAGAATTGCTCTGTCTTCCTAACTAAACTCTGAAAGTCTTTAGTACTGCAAATAGCTCTGGAATTTGTTTTCCAATCTGTTTAGATGCAAAAGTAGTAATGAACTCACTGATATTGGAAAAAGGGACACTACTACCAGTCCATGGCATGCGGTTACTTAAATTATCACCTGTAATTGGCTAGAGTCGGTGGCCTATAGAAGGCAAGCCTTCGGAAGACCAAGTAGCTGTAATAATAGAATGTTGCGGAATACCCCTTCCACAGTGAAGGATAGTTGTTGCATCTGGCACCTCCAGTCACAAAGAAAGAAGCACAACATCTTTGGATTTGGAAGACAACTGGGCACGCTGCTATGGCCTATTTGCCGAGTAACCCACAAGGCTGCCACAGGGGGGCAGTGTGGCATCTTGCAAAGTTCTTCGGCTTCAAACAAGTTTGGATGGACCTTGAGCCTATTTTCTCATAGGTAAAATGATCATAAAAAACTTCTTCATAAGGTTATGGTGACTATAAAATGAGCTGAGAAAGCCCTTTAAAGCACACATCCTTGGGTGTTGCCTGAACCACTTTGCAATCTGGTGCCAGTCAAATGACAAAATTTTCATCAGCCCAGAGTAAAATTTGCCCCATAAAGATTGGCAACAATTCTATTTTTTTTTCTGTTGTGTTGTAACATAGATACAGAAGTGCCCGTAAAACATTAATGCAGGGTTTAAAGAATAATAATAATGCAACACCCTTCTAACTAGCACTCGAGTCAGAAATAGAACGTGGCCACTTACCCTGCAAAATGACACCAGGATGAGAGGCAGATGGGGGCTGAAATTGATGAAACTTCTCCCCAGAGCCCTCTGGGGCACAGCCTCACATCCAGTAAGTTGTGGAAGTGCACTCACTTTCCCTGAACCCCTAAACTCTGAAAGGACGAGTTGGGATTGTTCCAAGCTCATCCCACCCTTCAGAGGCGGGCAGGTTGCCAGCTCTCCTCCCTGAGAGGACAAGTCACATTTAGGACACCAGAGGGCGGCCACTCCCCACAGATAGTGGTGCCTGGGATAACAACAGCTGAACCAAGGGTGCAATGGGCCACAGACTCCCAGGGCTCTTCTTTTTTTTTAGAGATTCTGTGGCCCACAAAGCCTAACGTGATTTATTATCTGGCTTTTTTTTTTTTTTACATCTTTATTGGAGTATAATTGCTTTACAATGGTGTGTTAGTTTCTGCTGTATAACAAAGTGAATCAGTTATACATATACATGTGTTCCCATATCTCCTCCCTCTTGCGTCTCCCTCCCACCCTCCCTATCCCACTGCTCTAGGTGGTCACAAAGCACTGAGCTGATCTCCCTGTGCTATGCGGCTGCTTCTCACTCGCCGTCTGTTTTCCCAGGGCTCTTCTTGTCCCTCTTCCTGCTCAGGCCCACACTACACATCAGAACGGTGCAGTGTAAAGATCCATGGTGCTGGTAACTGGGAGACCTGGGCTTGAATCCAACTCTGCCACTTCCTACCTGTGACCTGGAACAAGTGACCTCACCTCTCCAAGCCACGGTTTCCTCACCTGGAAAAATAAGGTACAAAAATAGTACCTACCTCATAGGGTTGCTGGAATGGCAAGTGAGATCGTGTGGCCCAAATATTGTCCAAATATTTGTTGTTCTTAGGCATCAGAACAGTTCGTCTAACTGGATTCTCACCAGAGTCCTGGCAGGCAGAGTAGGTAAAGGTGATTCCCACTTTTCAGATGAAGAAACTGAGGCTTAAAGCAGTTATCTGACCTGCAGAATCATGATGGTCAGAGTCGTTTGATTTTCTATGCCTCTCTCTCTACCATTTCACAGTGATGGCAGCTGGCCTGAAGAGACTTGCTCATAATCCGTTTGTGATTTTGGTATTCTGAGATCAACAGAGGGCAAATATATTACCCAAGGCTACATGGTGAGCCAGGGGCCAATCCAGGACTGAATGAGCCAGTCCAGCGGGCTCCTGGTCTGGTGTTCTAGCCACAGCCCCAGACACCCTGATAAGACACAGCCTCATTGTTCTGCCCTGATTGATTGTCAGAGGATCCCATCCTTGTCCTGTCTCCCTGACTAGACTGTGAGCTAAAAGAGAAAAAAAAAAGTCTTAAGGAATATATATTATTGATACTATGGAAAACCGTCCATGACGTGTTGCTAAACGAAACAAGGGATCTACAAAACAGTAAGTACATGACCCCAGTGTCTATTTCTGTATATAAGCAGAGGAAAAAAGTAGAAGGTCATAATACACAATGGTAAAAATGCTTATCTCTGGGTGGTAGAATTACAGGTTAAGTTTTGTATTTTCCCCTTGTACTTTTGTGCATGCGTTTCTAGGTTTATCCAATAAGCATGTTTTATTTCTGTGATCAAAACAAGTGTGTATGTGTGTGTGTATTTCACAATTTCAGTTGTTCATTTAAAAGAATTGCTACATTAAGAGTTGGAGGTCTTGGGCTGTCTCTCACATTAATTTATTGTAACTCTGTGTACTAATGAGGCTCAGTTTCTCTACCTGAAACATAGGGAGGAGCCCCGCCCCCTTTACCCAGAGGCTCAGAGCCTTCCTGGTCTGGCTGCTTCAGGTGGCTCCCTCTTCTCCTCAAGCAAGCTTCCAGGCAGTGTGACACCTGCCTCCATCTCCGCTTCCCCCACTCCATTAATTACTCCCTCACCTCCCTGCAGCTTGCGTTTTGCCCCCTATTCTCCAGGCTGCATTCTGCAGGGGTCCCTGGTGGCCTCCAAGCCCCTCTCTCTCTCTCTCTCTCTCCCCAAGCCCCTCCCCGGGTCCCCAGCATGCAGCTCTCTTGGTCTGCACTCCTCCTTCCCTTGCCTTCTCTGCCCACAGCTCGCCTCAGTTTCTTTAGCCCTCTGGCTGCTGCTTCTCCCAAGGTGCTGCTTCTCAGCAGGGGGTTGGCTGGGCTCCAAGGCCCCTGTCTCTATCTTTAGCCTCCCTGGGATGACCTCGCCCACACCACGAGCCTATCAAATGGTCCCCACACCCATCGCCAGCCCAGGCCTGGCTCCTGAGCTCCAGGCCTGATAGCAAATCCCCAGGGGGCTCACCCCACACTAAGCACAGCTGAGCCCCTTCTCTCCTCCGTCCCCTCCCACGTCTCACTAACCCTCCTCCACTGTCCACTCTGAAGATAGCTTCCCAGGTGCCAGTGACTCGGAGCCTAAAACACAAGTGCTCAGCCCGGACTCTGCCTCTCCTCCTCCCTGGCCACAGAGACTTGTCCCCAGGTCTTGGTCAACTCAAGTTGGTCAACTCTCAAGTACCTCTCTAA
Organism: Monodon monoceros; assembly: GCF_005190385.1. Classification (NCBI taxonomy): domain Eukaryota; kingdom Metazoa; phylum Chordata; class Mammalia; order Artiodactyla; family Monodontidae; genus Monodon; species Monodon monoceros. Next base: position 146,120,824 of record NW_021703774.1, read on the forward strand.
CCTACCCTCCTCCCCAAACCCTGATGGAGGTCCCTCCACGCCTCCCACAGTGAAGCCATTCTCAACCTCTCCCTCACATTCCCCAGCACTCAACACGAGTTCTGCCCACCTTCCTGCAACAGCCCAGACCCCCTTGAGCCCTCTGCCTGGGTCCCTTACTCATTCAGGGGACCTCACCATGGACCTCCATACCTCTCATCCACACGACGTCCTTAGAATCCCCACTGGTCTCCCTGCCTTCACTCTCCCTCCAGCCTGGCCTAAAATATAGGTTATATCATCGTATCATCATAACTATTACTGAGCCCTTAGTATGTGTCAGGCATTGAGGGCTTTACCTGTATTCTCATTTATTCACGTATTCCTTACCACAAGATGAGAAAAGTACCACTGTTATTATCTCCATTTCAGAGATGAGGAAAGTGAGGTACATAGAGTCTAAGTAGCCCACTCACAGTTATACAGTTAATTATAGTTACTAAAGTCTTGGAACTGGGGTTTGAATACACACAGTCTGATCTGACTGCAGAGCACCTGTCTTTAATCACTCTGCTACACTGCTAATTGGCCTCTTCTGCCAGAAACACCCGGCGGATAAAGTCCACACACTTCTGCCTGGCCTCCGGGGCGCCTCAGACACACCTTTTTCAGTCCCATCACCTACTGTGCCCAACTGGTGCCTCCCAGCTCTCCATCCTGACCGCACTCCTTACCGGCCCACTTCCATATCTCAACCCATGTCTTCTTGCCACCGGCTGCTTGTCTGGCTCGACCCCATCTCCAAATGTCAAAGCCCTCCCATCCTTCAAGGCCATCTCAAAGGCCTCTCCTTCCATGCCGATTAGGCCGAGCTGAAAAGCAGCCATGATGGCAGAAGGGCCGGCAACTGAGAGACAGGAGACCTGAAAACTTGATCCCTGTCCTTCCAGAAGGTAACTGGGGGATCTGGATCCAGGCCTCACTTTCTCCCCGTGTATAAGATGGAGGGAATAGGATGAGGCCATTCTTAGGAGCCTGTCTCACTCTAATAGTCTAGGGCCCTATGCTTTCACGATCCCTGAAATGGGGGTGAAATTGCCCTCTTTAAATCCCTTTAACGTTCACAGAATGGAGAGAATGTCAGGGCTGGGAAGGGCTTCAGAGAAAATATAATCCCACCGCCTCACTTTTCCACCTCTCCAAGGGATGCTTAGGCCCAGGGAAGGGCGGAGGCCCGGCTAGCCATCTGGGGAGTGGTGGGAGGGAGGCCATGCTCTCTGCTTAATGGAAGACCCATCTCGGCAGGTCCCCAGCCCTGCAGAGAAGAGTGGGAGGAGCCTGGGAGGGCAAAAGCTGCCGAGCCAGGCTCTGGGCCGGTTTGGCCAGCCCATCCCCAGGAGGCCTCAGTAGTTTTCCATAACCAGCAGGCCTGCAGCCCAGTACGTGTGCTCCCCTCGCCCCTCGCCCCTCACATCCCTCAGCACACTTAGGCAGCAAAGTGGCATTCGGGGCCCTGATGCGGCGGGGGGCCGGGAGGGAGGCCCACACACAAAGACTCACTGATACCAGTAAAGCCACAAACACGCAGACCCAGAGAGATAACATAGATCCAGATGAAGCAAAAGGAATCACACACAAACAACACACGCAGAAACGATATGCCTGTCCCGCCAGACAGGCAGGCTCATTCTCAGAAGCACACGCACATAAGACCGTCACACAGAGATATGCAGCCCGTGCGCAGACACACACAGGCACGTTCACCCCCGGAGACTCCCGTGCACACTCGGCAAACACCCCACCCCCAGCCCCTGCCATCCTCCCTCCTCCCCCGGCCCCCCACACTGCCTGTCTAGATCAAACATTAGTCAAGGAAAGGGGGGAAAATCCTGAGCTGCCCTGGGAGATAGGACAGGGGCTGGACAAAACCCAGGGCCTAGCCAGGCTCCCCCTGCACTGAGAAGGTGCCACTTTTTAATTCCAAAGAATTCACCGGACAATCCCCATCCTGTTCCCAGAGGCCAGGGTGAGGCTTGTTCTAGAGCATCACCCCTCCATGACCCTTTCTCCAGCCTCTCAGATTCCAGCTTTGTCCCCAGCTGTTAAGGGCAGAGCAGAGGGGCACTCAGCAGGCATCCCCCTGGTTCATTTCCCTCCAAGCCCCTCTCCATCCCCACACCTGTCTCCCTCACTCTGATGTCTCCCCACTTCAGCCCCACATCCGTCCTCCAAGAGATTAACTCCACACTTTCACTGGGTCCACCACACTCAGGAACCCAGAAACACAACTCCTTGACCAGATGGACCCAGGGGCTTACACCCTCCCCAGAACCTCCCATGGGATGTTCCATGACTACCTGGTGGCCAGGGGGTCCAGCAGGGGGACTGCATACACATAGCGCCCCGCGTTGAGTCAGCAGAGGTGGCTCCAGTCCCAGCCTCACTCCACCTGTCTGGGAACCTTGGACAGGTGGCTTCAACTCTCTGAGCCTCAGTTCCCTCATTTATAAAATGGGGATCGCGATGCCGCCCAGCTCTCAACAATGTATGTAGTTTATCACGGGGGCTTAATTTAGATCCCTGGTTTTAACCAAGAAATGGGCTAAGACTACTGCTCACTACCGCGAGCCTCAGTCTCCCTGTCTGGGAATTGCGGTAACTCTTGCTACCCTGGGGGAGCGAAATACCCTGTCCGGAGCAGACGGCCTCTGGGCGGGGGCGCCGCCACTGGATTCCGCTCCCCTCGCGCCCACCTCACCCCCGGCCCCACTCGACCCGGTTCCCACGCCGCCGGGCCCCAGCCGGCGCGGGCTGTCAGCCGGAAGGGATTTGGGATCAGCTGCGTCGGCACAGAGGCCGCCTTGTCCCGGTGGGGACCCGAGGCCGCGGTGGGGCCGCGCGGTCACGTTGCTCGGCGGCTGCGGTGCCAGCGGCCACCCGCCCCCGCCCGACCTGGGGCCGCTTCAAGGGCCGGCGCCGGATTTCCTGGCCCCGCGCCCAGCGCCCCGCGGGCTGTTTGGGGGGCGCGCGGCGCGGAATCTGCTGGGTCTCGCAGGGCGCACGGTTTCCGCCCAGCGCTGGGGGCGGCTGGAGGGGGCTGCCGCGCACTCCCCGCCCGTCCGCTCCCACCCCACCCACCAGCAAGCAGCAGCCAAAGCCCACTCCTCAAGCTGGACCCCCAGCCCTCCCTGCAAAGGGCGTGGGCCTCGCCTCCTGGCCCCTCCTCATCCCAGGCATCCCGAAGGACGACCACAGATTTCCCCCAGAAAAAGCCCTGGAACCTGCGAAAGCCTCTCGGGATGAGCTCATCCGAAGATGGAGGCGGAAGGGACGGAGCGGGGCAGGGGAGGTCTGTTAGGTGTTGGGACCAGCTCCGGGTGTTCTGGGTCAGGTTGCTGGGATACAATCAGGGTGTTCTGTGTCTGAGTTGGAAGTCAATCAGATGTCATCTGGTCCCGTGTTGGGATCTCGTTGTTCAGAGTTCGGGTGTCGGGACCCTCTCTGGGTGCTCTCCTCTAGAGCACTGAGTTTCTGGATGAAGTTGTAGGGGTCCACTCAGGCCAAGTTTGCAATGGAAGCTGGTCCAGAGGTACCTGGTCCAGGTGTGGGGATTGTTTCTCCGGGTTCAGAGTCTGGGTGTGGTGTTCCTCTCCAGGTCAGGTTGTTGGAGCCTTTCCTGGCGTGTCTTGGAAGCCCATCTAGTACCTGTGGTCCAGTGTTGGCGATCTTCTCTGGGTGTCAAGGGTCTGAGTTTGGCACCTGCCCAGGCAGATTAGGTCCAAGTGTTAGTAGCTGCTCTAGATTAATGTTTAGCCCCACAGCCTTCCATTGGCCTGAAGACACACATCACGGCTCACCATCTGCCCCAGTTCATCAAGAACCCTGTGGGACCAGCTAAAGGAGGGCCCGTGGCAGCTCAGCTTGACACCCCTCTTCAGAACCCAGGAATTAAGGGCAGACCCTAAACTCCAGTTGGGAAGCAGAGTGACTGCACTCTGCCCAGAGGCGCATCCTTATACTTTCCCTTCTCCACCTTCATTTCCTCACCAAGAAAATGGAAGATTGGATCTGATGTTCTCCAAGGTCCCCTACACCACCCTCTTCCTGTCCTCCCCTACACACACACACACACACACACACACACACACACACACACACACACGTTGCTCATTCCCATCTCTCCACATTTGTTCACACTGGTCTTCCCATCCAGAAGGCTCTCCTTTCCCTTTCCAGCTTCTACGAGTCCCTCCAACCCGCTTCCTGCTAGAAAACCTTCCTTACCCCCACCCCGCTTTTGAGTCTGACTCTCCTGGCTCTCCCCATCTGGCTGGGAGCTCTCTGAGGGCAGGGCCCTGTCTGTTCCTGGCCCTCCACTCTGAAGCCTCATTCTAGATGGGCATGGGGCTCAGGGGTTCACGCTCAGCTCAGCCACCATCCCAGGTTGGCAGTTGACCCTCTAAGAAGAAGAAGAATTTCTTTAGTCTCTAATACCCCGAAGAGTGGGGTGGGCACTAAGCGGATTTAGGAGGCCTGTCTCCTGCCCACACCAATCCTCCTTTCCAGGCCACTGCGCCCATGTGACAGTCTGGGGCAGCCCTCAGAATCACGTGGGCCCAGGTGGGTAGCTGGAAATTGACTGCCCAGCTCTACCTCTCCTGGGTGGCTGTGTCCCAAGCAGTCAGAAACCCCAGAGGGCAGGAGTGATCTAGATCAATTACTCTGTTTTCCAGACCAACCTGCACAGTCAAGCATGTGAGCATGGCCGTCCACGTGCACACACACATATCCACACAGACATGCACGCACACATGCATCTCTCGCAGAGGGAGCTAAGCCAGATTCCGAGCTAGACCCATTGCAAACAATATTTCCTAGTCCTCACGGCAGCCCTGTAAGAATGACTAGCAGCTGCAGACGAGGAAACTGAGGCTCAGAGAGGGGAAGGGACTAAGCTGAGACCACGTAACTGTTAAACGTGGAATCGGAATGCAAAGCAGGCCCTTGGCACAGCACCACTCTGAACTTTCACACACTTGTGCTCAACTCCTAAACTGGTCACTGAATATCAAAGCTAGAAGGGAACTTAAGAGATACCTTGTCTATGCCATCCCATTTTACAGAAGGAGGGGAAGGGATTTATTTAAGTTTTCAACACATTTAGGAAATGGCAGAACCAGGACTCAAATTCACATCTCTGCTGTCACACAGAGTCACGTGTACACACATCCACACACCACACAGCTTACCCAGAGACTGTTACACACAAAGCCATGAATGTACACATAGACATAAACAGCCATTCCCACCCACATCCCCAGCTGGTTTGTATACCTGCACACATGGCATTGCACATGTCCACTCATTACACGCACATGGTCATATGTGGTCACACACAGCACACACTCACCTACACTCATCACACATGATCCTTTCACTCATCTGTCTACTCACACACACGTACTCACACACCCACGTTCTCTCACTTCCACACTCACATGCACCACCCTCCTGCTGCAGAAGAGATGAGCTGACCCTGATCAGGGACCCTGCACAGCTAAGGCTAGACCCTGGGGTGGGAGCTACGCGCTCAGCCTTTAAGAGGGGGCGGCTGAACCAGCATGGTGTTGCCTGGGTGCACCCTGGCATCGTCACCAGCAACCCTGGCACGTGTGTGCTGCCAGCAGTTCCCCACAGGCCCAGGCAACTCGCCCTGGCAAAACCCAGCAGGTAGCCCCAGAAAGTGCCAAGTCACGGGCCAGGAGGGGCCGGGCCGGGCCAGGCTGGCGGCAGTACTGGTCCTAGCTTGAGAGCTAGTATTTGTCTTCTGCCTGGAGCCACACTGGGGACGCTCCTCCCTAAAATGGCCAGACCCTGAGTCATGAGGCCTCTTCCAACACCCACTGAAGTTGAGGATCAAGGCGCCAGGATTTGGGGGCAAAGCACCCAGAGCTGCTAATGGGATTTACCAAAGTTGGTAAGCCAACTCATGTATGTATCTAATACAGACTAATCCCAAAGCCTAGCCCATGAACAGGGACACCTGTCAAAGTCCTGTAACAGATGCTCTGAGCTGGACAGACCAGACACGTAAACAAATAATTACAATGCCAGGATGGGGGGCTATAACACAGAGACAGACACAGCATGTGGGAGCTCGGGGCAGGGAGCAGCCGCCCTGGACCAGAGGTGGGGCCACTTGATCTGGGTCTGGAGTGGTGAGTTGGAGTTCACCAAGACGCTTTCCAGATGGAAAATTGTGTTTCAGAGAACAGAGGCCAGCATGGGTGAAGTAAGGAGTGGAGGGTGGACTTGAGGTACAGGAAATGAGGCAAATTGGAGTCAGCTCTTCAACACATATTTATCAATACTTACTACGTGCTAGATTATGACACATAAAATATACAAGCCTCTCTCGAAGAGCTTACACTCAAGGGTCCCAAATCAAGTGCTTTCTGGTGCCAAGCAGGTGGTGTAGATGGACGAAATGGTACAGTGTAAATGACGGTGGTGGGGGGGAGTGTGTCTAATGGGAGCATTCCTGTCCTGTCAAAAGCATTTCTGTTCAAGAATATGCGTCAGTCCAGTGACAGCCGAAAAAACTGATTTGTGGATGCGTTCAGATGATAGATCCGGAATTGGAAGGAAGCCTTACATGTAGAGAGAAGGAGTTTGAGCCTGACCCTGTAGATGGACCTAAAACCCACGGGAGGTTCTTGCCATGAAAAGACATTTGTCCGAGGGGCCTCCCAGAGATGCTCTCACAGTGTGGTCGCTGGACAAAAAGGGGCTGCGTTCCTGTTACCCAAGACCCTGACGACAGGGACAACTTCTGCTTTGCCCCATCACAACCGCTTCCTGGCAAGGGCCACTGTGTCCTCACGTGAACCTTCACCTTCAGTCCCTCCTCCTACCCCTGCCGAAAATCCTCCTTTTTCTTCCCACATCATGCATAGAAAAACTGACTAGATTGAGTCCTCCTACATTTCTGTCTCTGACCCAAGGCCCTCACAAAAGGACACACACACACACACACACACACACACCCCTCTGTAAGGCCAGGGGCTTAGACTAGTTGACCCGGGAATGATTCTCTGTGTGTTCCACCTCATGGAAATGTCAGAAGGGCCTGAAAGATGAAAATGCCTGAGTTGCCGTCCTGGTTCCCCTGAAGTTCCTTGGGGAGACTGGGGGCTAGATTGACATCCAGGCAAAAGCTGGGAGCCTGAGCCTGGGCTTCAGATGCAGCTCTGCCGGTGCCCAGGGAAGGAGGGCAGCGTGGCCAGGTACCCAGCACAGCCTTTTCCCTCCCTGACACCCATGCAGACCCCAGATGCTTGGCGGTGGAGCCTGGGAGCTGCCCTGGGCACATACTGGCAACCCTCACCAGCTGCAGCCTCCCTCCTGGACCCTCATTAAATTATTCTGCCTCACTGGTCCCAGGCTCAGACTGCCTTTGATGTGCACCGTTCAGCTTCTGAGGCCAAGGCCAGACCCCTCACACCAGGCCAGGCTAATGGGCTCTGACAGTTTCCCTGGGGCCCCAGGAGGGCAGGACACCAAGGCCCACTCTCATGCCCACAGGACACATGCTCAGGCCCATGGGCAGCCAGAGATTCCCACGCTTACATGCAAGTGTGAGATTCTCTCACACACAGGCGCACACACGCACACTCACGGAGTCCTAGTGGGACTGGCCCTGTGGCACAGATACATCCGCCCTGGCACACTCAAGCACACAGCCCTCGTGCACTCCTGTGGTCTCCACGCTCACCACGTGGCACGGCTCTCACGTGAGGCTCCTGTGCCTTCTTGCTTGCCCCTCGTCGGCCTTCTCACTGACCTCCTCACCTTCCTCAACTTTCAGAGGTCATAACATTGTGACTGTGAACCCAGTCAGCCTGGCTTCAGTTCTTAGGGATCCCATTTATAAGCTGTGTGACTGTGGGCAAGTTACTAACCTCTCTGGGACTCCATTTCCTTTCCTGTCAAAGGGGAATGACAATGGTGTCTTCCTAGGGTTCTTGTGCGGCTTAAAAGGGGTTCTGTACTTAACCGCTTCAACAGTGCCTGGCACATAATAACTCAACAAACAGCTCTTGCCTCTGGCCTCTTCCCTTTCATATCCTTTGCCTCAGCCATAACAAAACCATGAAGTTTCCTAAACCTGATGAGCTGCTACGTGCTTCTGACCCTTTACCTAGGGTGTTCCTGCTACTTGAAACACCTCTGCCCCATTTCTCCCCCTGCATCTACCTGGTGAGCTCCTGCTCAACTTTTAAAACCCTACGCCGGGGGCTCTGCCCTCCACCAGCAGAACTGATCACTGACTATTTTGCAACCCACCCCTGCCCTGAATTGCCCATTTCCTAGACTGTGAGACCCTTGAGAACACGGGGCCTGATGAAAGTCATCTCTTCAATCCTGTATCCGGCACTGGATGTGGATTATCACGAGCATCAGTGATATGTGAAGGAGAAAATTGTGCTACATCATAACGAGAGCATAAGAGGCCCTCGTGCAACGATTATTAAAGATTATGGAAACTATGTAGCCTAAAGCCCTGATAGAAGCAATCATAACATCCCTGTAATGATAGCTGACTTTACGGAATGGGAAATCTGGGCAAGCTCAGCATTAAGGGCTTTCTGCTTAATGCTTCAGTAATGCTGTGAGGCTGTGCTGGTGATGCGTCTATCGCTCGGGGGAGTGAGTGAGGGAAGCATGTGGATGCTTCTAATGGAATATATGCAGGAGCAAGAAGGAACAGAGCAACCTACGTAGAGGAACCTGGACAGACCTCAAAATCACGGTGTTGAGTAAGAAAATTAGGGACCAGAAAGATTTACTGCACAGTACTATTTTTTTTTTTTTTTCTTGCGGTACGCGGGCCTCTCACTGTTGTGGCCTCTCCCGTTGCGGAGCACAGGCTCCGGACGTGCAGGCTCAGCGGCCATGGCCCATGGGCCCAGCCGCTCCGCGGCATGTGGGATCCTCCCGGACCGGGGCACGAACCCGCGTCCCCCGCGTCGGCAGGCGGACTCTCAACCACTGCGCCACCAGGGAAGCCCCACAGTACTATTTTTGTAAATGAACCCCCCAAATGCATATTTTATAAAGATAAACACATTTTAAGGACATAGTTTTAAAAAATACATATTGGAGTGGATTCCTGGATTGGGGAAGGGAGTAAGGAATAGGAACGGAAATCTGGGAAGAGGGGACAAATTAAACTGGCACAGAGGACTCAACTCTGTGCATCTGAAGCCCAATGAAACGGGGGAAAAAAAGTTAGATCCATGGGGGTGTGTCATTTTTGTCTCTTTTACAGCTGAGAAAATAAACTAGTCATACAGTTGATTATTTTTTCCTTTTTTCCCTCCGCCCTTTTATTTAGCTACTGATTTTATGGTATCTAACTAGCATCACTGTCGACAGCTCTCCTCGATGTAAAGTTTGATTTTCATGCAATGCTTTCTCTCCCTCCCTCTCCCTCTCAATCCCCCTCTTCCTCTCTTGCTTTCACTCTCAGAGTCGTTCCCTGAAGCCCTGACTGAAGCCTGAACTAGACTCTCTCTGAGACAAAGGCAGACCCCACGACCTCCATGTCCTGTAGAGAAATGAATGAGTGAATGAGCGAATGAATGAATGAGCGAATGAGGAAGTGAAGGAAGAGAAACAGAGAGGGAAGTAGGGATGAAGGAATGAGAAAAGATTCCTCGGAAGCCTCAGCATGGGAGGACTCTCCTAGAGTATTCTCTTCCTTTCTCCACCCCATCCTGGGCATGAGCTGGGGCTGGGGCAGGGGGGGAGGAGGGCAGAGGGCTAGAAACTAGATGGCCGATCTCCTCAAACTCCCCCATCACAAGGAAGAGGAGTTGCTTCCAGGAGGCAGCCGGCGCTGGCACAAGATCCTGGAGCCGCAGGATAGCATCCATCACTCTAGGGATCCAAAATCCCACATGACATGAGCCCCTGCTCCAGGAGGGACGCTGGGACTGGCTCTTATATTAACAACAAGGACAGTAACAACTAATGTCTTCACCTGTTTACTCCTTTTCAATTCTCTTATCAAGCATGCACATTAAGGATTATCTCCATTTTGCTGGTGAGAAAACTGAGACCCCGAGAACTTAAGGGTCTCTTAAAGTGACCCATCTCTCAGTATAATAATAAGAGCAAGCACTTTCTGAATGCCCGCTCCATGCCAGCACCTCAAGCGCTTTGTAAGCCGTAACTCATCTGATCTCACAGCGGCCTATGAGCCGCGTGGTCATTGCCCCCATCTCACAAACGGTGAGCCAAGACGCAGAGGGGGCAAGTGACTGTCCCAAAGTCACACAGTGACTGCGTGGGGGACCTGGAAATTGAGGTTAGATGGTCTGGTTCCAGGGCTTCCTCTCCTCCCTCCCAGGCTGTGCTGTCTTTTGTACAGCAGAGCTGGGATTTGAACGCAGGGTAAACCAGCCATGTGGAGTGGGTGAGGGGGTGGGGGGTAGGGTAACTAGATTCCTTGACACCTGGGGACCCAGTCAAATGAGGGCCCACTGGGAATGAGGTCAAGGACACACAGGGTCAGTCACTGGCCCTGCTGGGGCCCCAGGTTCTGCCCACAGCCTCCCCAAGGGCCCCTAAGCCGAGGGAGATGGGAGAGGCTATCTCCCTCTCCCTTTCCCAGCCAGAGCTGAGTGAGCTAATCCCAGGAGAAGACACTTTAGTCCAGGAGAATCAGCCCCAGCCTGCTCTGCTGAGTCAGCAGGAAGTAGAGCCCTTGTTCTGCCAGCTACGTGAGTCCCTGCACGGCCACCACGGCTGCCTGCCCGCCTGTCTGGTGCGGCCCCCACCATGGGCATGCCCTCATGTGCCTGTTTCCTGCTGACCTGCCCACTAGAGTACTCTCCAGCTCAGCAATCCTGGGCCTCCCTCCCTGCCCACTTTTCTAGCAACAGACTTGTTTCCCCGCTCCATCCCCACTGACCCCAAAAGACAGCCAACTAATCTGACACAGACAGCTAATCCTCGCCAGAACTGCAGCAAGTGGGATGGAGGGCTTTGGGGGGATGGAGTGAGCCTTTCCCCACATCCTGCACATGGTCAGCTCCAGAGAGGAGAGCTGCGGGCAGCTCATGTAATCTAGGGCTCATTGCCAGAAGTGATACCACTCTCTGTAATCACAACCAACCTGGTCATCATCTCTGTCTCCGCTAACACCCTCCCTATCACTGCCACTATCACTGGGACCACCATCATCATCGCCACAGCTGTCAGCCTGACAGCAAGGCTACTGTCAAGTTCACCACTGACGCCAACACCCGTACCACCACCGCTTACTTCCATCAGTTAGTTCTACCAACAACACCATCAAAAACAGTACTGCCACTAGCACTGACACCAATACCACTACCATCATCACCAACACAAGGCATCAGTAAAATCATTTTGACCAACACCTCCACCATTCTTATGCCAACCCCACTGTCACTGTCACCACCATCCAAGACAATTGTCATTTTGCCACCAAAAGTATGACCACCATTTGCAGCACTGGCACCACCCTCGTCTTTACCGCTATCACCACTACCGACATCATTACGACCACCACCATCACTATCACTCTTACCACTACCATAATCGATACCACCCTCACGGGCTTCCCTGGCGGTCCAGTGGTTAAGACTCTGTGCTTCCACTGCAGGGGTCATGGGTTCGATCCCTGGTCGAGGAACTAAGATCCTGCATGCAGCAAGGCCAAAAAAAAAAATACCACCATCACTGTCACCTTACCCACCACCATTATGGCTTCCATCATCACCGTAACTGCGCTCAGCACCTCTAAACTGGACACCACCACCACCACCATCATCGCCACCATAACCGTAAACAACACCAGTGTCACCATAACTTTAATCAACACCACTAAAAATGGTACGACCAACATCTATACCACCATCACTATAACCTCCACAGAGCTGTCAGCAATACCTTCCCCAATATGAACACTCCATCATCCCCAAACTGTCACCACCACCACCTCTCTATTAGGGTGAGAAACATTTGCTCTGTACCTGAGCCTGTTTCTATGCCAGGCAGAATGTGAAAACAACAGTTGGAGGAAAGCAAAGTTCTTCCTATTGTTCTGACTATATAATTATATGCCCACTCACTTCCCATTAATGTCCTCCTCTGAACAGACTTGATTGTTTGCTAAATTGGTCCGCTTAGCGATTCACAGAGGAACAGCCATGCATGCCTGAAAAACACAGGAGTGATTACAGGAGTAACCCCCTACTGTCTGTGACATCAAGAAGTCCAGCTCCTAGCATCACACACCCTTTTCCCTCCGTACCTCTCTCAGACATTCTGGGGCTCTGTAGATAGAGAGCCCCAAGTCTCCAAGGTAGACTTAATCCCTTCGCTTCCCCAACTTCTGTTCTGCTCCTCTAGAGCAGAACAGAATGTTGGAAGAGTGTTAGTCTGAGAGCCCTAGATCCCAGCCTCAGTTCCACCTCTAACTCTCTGTGTGGCCTCAGCAAACTCACTTCCTTTTCTCTGCCCCAGTTTCCTCACCTGTGAAAGAATGACCTTCAAACTCTGGTTCCTGAAAGGTCTTTTGAGCTGAGACACTTCCAGGACAAATCTGAGCCCTTTTTCCAGAAGGTCCCTTCAAATGAGAAAACACAGACTGTCAAGTCATCTACTGATTCCCCCAGTAGACTCCCCTGGCCAACATGTCCCAGGATCTCCAGAGAGGCATCCTCAAGCCCTGAGATGCTGCTGCCTAGGCAGTGTGGAGTGTGAAGAGTTAAACGGTCAGGGCTGTGCGTGAGCAAGTGTCTCAGATGAAAGGCTGGTCCCCGAGAACGCCATGAGGCTGTTGTGGTTGGCAGGCTGGGGCAATGGGGCCAGGCTAGGTCCCGAAGGAAACCCCCTCCTGATCTCACCAGAACAAAGTGGTGTTTTACGAAAACGCCATTGTTCTTGGGCAAGTCTTTCTCATCTCAACATAAACCAGGAAGCAGTGCTTCCTTTCCTTGGGCGAGACCCCAAGGTCCCGCCACCGGTAGGAGTGGGGGGAGAAGAACAGAGTTTTTCCTGCCTGGAATGATCTACCACAAAGCCCCTGCCCAGCTATCTCCAAGGCTCCCCAAGGCTGGTATGTGTGTATGAGCGTGCGGGGCATGGGCGCATGTGCGTGTATGACGGCGTGAGGAGTGCAGAAGCAGAAGGGCACCTAGCCCAGTATCTTGCCTCCAAACAGAACTCTGTAGCAGGAGCCAGACTATGAAAGAGGTGTCACTGCCTATCCATCTGCCCACACCCCTGTGCAACTGAGGTTTTCTTCTGTGCCCACCAACATGGCGATCTTGTTTCTGCCTATGGCCTTTGCACGTGCTGTTCCCTCTGCCTGGAACTCTCTGCCCTTCACACACTTGCTCCTTCTCATCACTTTGGTCTCTATTCTATTCTAACATCAGTGAAGGTATAACTGTTGAATTGCTAGCTCAGTGTCTGCCTTTCCTGACTCCATGAGGTCAAGGATGAAGAATTACATCCATCTTGCTTGTTGCTGCATCCCCAGCACCTGACACAGGATAACCCCTGTGTGTGTGTGTGTGTGTGTGTGTGTGTGTGTGTCCCCACCTCCACTGCACCACTCAGCCCCATATAGAAAACAGGTTACAGCAGTCTCTCAGGCAAGGAGACCATTCCCCTTCTCAAGCTGGAAAATCACAAGATTTCAGCCCTTGGAAAGCAAGTATCCTGGCCAAAGACTCCACTTTCTTGAAGGAGAAACTGAAGCTTAGAGCCTGGAGGGTCCTGGCCAGAGGCCCATGGTTGGTCAGTGGAATTCCTGAGCTAGGCTCCAGGTCTCCTGATGCCAAAGTTACCAGACAGGACCTATCACCTGCTTCCCAAGCTTGGCCACATCCTGGTGCTAATTCTCTCACCTCTTCAGATACAAGACCTGGCTCCTGCCACAGCTGAACTGTGCCCAACCTGCTTTCCCCACCTCCCTGAGAACTGACTTACTGAAGGCCCAAAGAAAGAAATCCCTCCATGGGGCTCGGAAACTTCCTCCTCACCACCATCACCCCCGAACTTTCCATCTCTCACGTTTAGCAAGGGACAGGTGAGGGCTTCCCTGGTGGCACAGTGGCTAAGAATCCATCTGCCAATGCAGGGGATACAGGTTCAAGCCCGGGTCCGAGAAGATCCCACATGTCGCAGAGCAACTAAACCCGTGCACCACAACTACTGAGCCTGCGCTCTAGAGCCCGCGAGCCACAACTACTGACACCCGCACGCCTAGAGCCCACGCTCTGCAGCAAGAGAAGCCACCGCAATGAGGAGCCTACGCATCGCTGCAACTAGAGAAAGCCCACGCACAGCAACGAAGACCCAACACAGCCAAAAATAAACAAATAAAATAAATAAATAAATAAAAAAAAAGAGGGAGGGGGTGAATCACCCTCTGGGCATCCCTAGTGGCCAAGGAAGCAGGGTTCCAGCTTTAAACTTCTGTTTAGAAGTTCCCTTTAAACTTCATTTTTTCTTTCTTGCAATTAATATTTCTGCTTTTGTTTCTATAGCTTTTGCTTGAATCAGCAAGGCTCATTCACTTAAATCTTTGTGGATAAATAGAGAAGGAGTATTAATACCTCCTTGAAGGAATTGATGGGAAGATTAAATGGGATGCTGTCCCTAGCACAAGTAGATGCTTGATTAATACCAGATCCTTTCAAAAGTCTAAAGAGTTATGTAAATGCAAAGAGTTACTTTGTAGGCAAGGAGTATTTACAGATTGTTCCTTTTAAAAATGTGTGTTTAGGCCTTCTGAGGAAAGGAGGCAAAGTCCCTTTTAAGAAGTATTCCCTGAGTGGGCTAGGCTGGGAATGGTTAGCTTTTTTCTATTCTTTGCAAAATAATGTATACTCCCAGGTAGGACATGAAAGCAAGCAAACGAAGTGGAGATGAACAGGTGAACAGAGTTGATACTAATACCAGTTCCCAAAGAGACAAAGAAACAGAGGAGGGAGCTTGCTGTGTTCATTCCATTCTTTTGAGGCTCCTAAATTTATCTCTTAACCCAGGCTGGTGGAGAGGACACAAACAGATGTACTTTGTGCCTCCAGGCAAGAGTAAGATAGGGAACAGATAAAATTCCACCCAAAGAAATTAAGATAAGCAGCTAGTAAGGGATTTAACCCCCCTGGGGTGGGAAAGAGGGAGAGGAGAAGAGGCCTCTTCTCCCAGCTCAAGTGCCTCTCAGAAAACCAAACAAAGAACTCATTGCGGTGATTTCTCACCCTGGGAAGGGAGAGCAGTTAGATTCCAGCCCTGGAACAAGAGGGGGTTAATAACCCTAGAATTTCCCATAGAGATGCAGCTTAACCTGGACGGTGCCTATGAGTTTGCAATCACAAGCTGAAGGGTGCTTGTGATTCTTTCAAGTCAAATTAAAACTAATGGTGCATCTCTTTATGCTGTGCTGATGGAAAATTCCAGTTCCATTACTAGTGGGAAGGTCTTCCCTGTTCTAAGGATGCACAAGAGTCTGGAAGGCTTAGGTTGTGTCCAGAAAACCAGGGAACGACCCTTGGAGCTCCTTGTTGCCCAAAGTGTGGTCTGAGGGCCAGCCACATCAGAGTCCATGGGAACCTGTTAGAAATGCAGAATCTCAGGATCCACTTCAGAGAATCAGAATCTGCATTATATCAAGATTCCCAGGTGATTCACAGGCACATTAATATTTGAAAAACCCTGTCGGCTACCCCCACATACCCCTCGGCGGCTGACAGCCACCTCGGTGGCTTTGGTGGATCGAAGGAGCGTGGATGCCTGGGGTTCGGCCTCCCTAAGGGAGCCACACAGCAGACACTACCCTCCAGAATTCTGCCAGTTCCTCATTCCTCCCAGAACCTACCCAACCACCTCCCTTTTGTCCCTCCTTCCCTTTCTTTCACCACAACTCCCTCCATAATCTCAGGCTTTCCATCAACAAAAGCTGAAAGACCAGTTGTCTACAGGGGACTTCTAACTGCAACTTCAGCAACACCCCCTGAGGTGATGCAGCACAAAGGCAGGGCTCTCTGCCCTCTGCCTGGGATGGAGGATGGCAGGATGGGGAGAAGAAAAACCAGCCACCGACACAAATAACAGCACAATCTGTTATCCTGCCACCCTTGTAATTCTTTAACTCTTACTCTCAATTATATCTGGATTTAAGAGCGCAAAACAAAGGCTTATGCTGTAATTTTAATGGACTTGTTTTTATAGGAAAAAAATGAATCCCAGAATCCTAGAAATGATTACTTCTAAGACTCACAGGGATTTAATGAGCTCCTAGTTTAAAGATTAAAAAAAAATTTTTAGCCTCAGTGGAACGTGTCTCCTGTCCTTCTTCCAAAATAAACCACTTGGGGAATCCCACTGTATAAAACAGAAATGGAACTGCTATAGTTGTCAGGTGGGGGGCACAGAACCCCAGCTGGATGGTTTCCTCTCCATCCCCACAGCAGCCCTTGCAGTGGGGTGAGCAGACCCCAGGCTCAGCGGAACATGGGGTGTAAAACCAACCTCAGCCCACCCCCCCCACTCAACACTGGAAGTTGCCTCATGGCTCCCCTTCTCCCACCTCTGATCACTCACTTCCAGAGAGAAGTCTCACAGGCAGCTGGACCCAATGCCCAGAGGTACCCAAGACTGGAACAAACTTCCTACGTGATACCCAAATTCACTTCCCTGTCACTTTCACCCAGAAGTCCCAGTTCTACCTAGGGGACTGCAAGGAACAGGTCTAGTTCCTCTTTCACATGATGTACAGAGCATATCTCTCCTGGAGTCTCCTATCCAGATGAAACAGGTGCTTAAACCTATGATAAATGGCTAAATGGATGAAGAAATCAAGAAATAACCAAATGGGGGAGTGGATTGGAGGCAGAAAAGGAAGGAAGAGGAAGAAGAGCTGAATGGAATACCCTGCCCATTCTCTTCCGGACATGCTATAGCTTAAAAACAGCTCTCTTAAAAAGTGATATGTGTAAAAAAAGTATAGCTTTTGGAATCAAACACAATACTCCAGAAAGACCTTAACCTGGTGTTTTTCAAACGATGGGTGGTGACCCATGTAAATAGTAAAAATCAGCTTAATGGTTCTCAACCATCATTTTGCTGAATGAAACAACAGAATAGAATAGAACAAAAAATGTGATAGTTCATCAACCAGCACTAAGGTTAGGAATTGTTTGGAAAACTTTTTTTCCAGCTATACCTACACATGTATGTAGGTATGTGTGTATATATATGTAGGAATGTGTGGACTGGGTCTTGATGTAGAATGTATTTCTTACTGTGGGTCACAAGTCAAAAATAAAATGAAAACCAATGCTCTAACTCTATGAATGAGGCACCACAATTATCCCCATTTTCACGTAAAAAAAAAAAGAGAGAGACACAGATCAGTTATTAACTTGCCTAAGGTCACCCAACCAGTAAATGGCAGAGCTGAGACTGGAACAGGATGGGAGGGTGGGGGTAGGAGGCAGTCTGCCCCCAGAGCATGAACTTAGAACCTCTCCACTCCATGGCCTCCAGAATAGAAACAGCCTTGCCATGAAGGCAGTGGGAGGATAGTGCAGGACCAGTCTTGGGACCCGGGCAACTAGCAGGGTTTTCCTCTCACACATTAGACTCACATTCTCTTCCTCTGCACAGGGCACACAGAGACAGACACCAGCGAGCTTTAGTGGAAGGACCATATGCTCTGGCTTATAAAAGAGGAAGAATCCCATCCAACAGAATCACTGTTATTCTTCTACCCTGGGCAGAGGGCTTCAACCAGCCATGAGAAGGCTGAACCACCCTAAGATCTGGTCCCTACTTCTCCACTGACCCGCAAAAATATGTGTGAGAGGCATCTCAAAAGCCTCATCAGGGCTTCCCTGGTGGCGCAGTGGTTGAGAGTCCGCCTGCCGATGCAGGGGACACGGGTTCATGCCCCGGTCCGGGAAGATCCCACATGCCGCAGAGTGGCTGGGCCCGTGAGCCATGGCCGCTGAGCCTGTGCATCCGGAGCCTGTGCTCCGCAACGGGAGAGGCCACAACAGTGAGAGGCCTGTGTACCGAAAAAAAAAAAAAAAAGCCTCATCAACAGCAAAATTGACCTTGGTGCTACTGGTGCCTGACAAGGAGATCAGCCTCTCCATAATCCATGTCACACATTCTAAGGGATTCTTGATATTTTAGTCCTATGGGCGAAATAAAACTTTCTAGGTCCTAACTGCTATGTTGGACAAATACTATCACTGTCTCTCAAATGTAGGTTACCAACATTCATCACCTCAGCACGTCTCATCTTTCTCACTCAGTGTCCCAGGGCTCCTCTTCCATCATCGACCACGAGACAAATATTGGCAGCACTTGAGTCTCCTCTGCTATAAAGGGAAGCTTATAATTTTGGTATGTAAGGGACTGGGGTGACCCTGGCTGATGAACCCTCTCTTTTCTTCCTCAATGCAGCTCTGTTTTTTTAGATTTATTTTTTATTTATTTATTTATTTTTGGCTGCATTGGGTCTTAGTTGCGGCACGCGGGATCTTCGTTGAGACATGCGGGATCTTTCGTTGCGGTGTGCAGGCTTCTCTCTAGTTGTGGTGTGTGGGTTTTCTCTTCTCTAGCTGTGGCACTCGGGCTCTAGAGCACGTGGGCTCTGTAGTTTTGCGGCACATAGGCTCTCTAGTTGAGGCACATGGGCTCTCTAGTTGAGGCACATGGGCTCTCTAATAGTAGCACGCAGGCTTAGCTGCCTGGCGGCATGTGGGATCTTAGTTCTCCGACCAGGAATGGAACCCATGTCACATGCATTGTAAGGTGGATTCTTTACCACTGGACCACGAGGGAAGTCCCCTCAATGCAGTTCTTATAACAGCAAAGTCTTATTTTAAAATTCCGTGTCTGTGGTCCTTTTCTCACAACATGCTCTGATCACCCTTCCTACAGGGAAAGTCTGTAGAGTGAGGCATGCCTTGACCTACGTGAACCCGTCTTGGCTCCCAATAATCCCTGCTTAGAAAAGGAACTTCTGGAATTTTGCCTAGGATTATCATAAGCTCAATGTACCATATTTTTCCCATGCTCAAATTGAGGCAGCATTTTTTTGAATTCCTTCCTGGAAACTCTCACCTCCCCAGAAGGGCCCCTGGAATGACCCATCTCTGCCCAGAGGGGCCGTGAACAAAGCAAAGGAAGCTGGGGGTAGCTAAGTCTTTTAACTTACTGTTAGCCAGGATTGTTCTACTTCTCAGTTTGAGGAGTGTTTTCCACCATAGAGAAGGCAGGGTCCATTGGGTTATGTTCTGTTCTATAACATTCTGTTCTGCTCTATAAACATTAAGCCTGTGCCTTATTTTTTCTCTCTTGCTCTGAACAGGGTTCAGAAAGTCTCTTCCATCTCCTTTAGGTCTCAGTGGTTCAGGAAGATGGGACTCAGTTACACCTAGGAAGGGTTTATCCTTTCCATGGTCCAAGTCCAAAACCTGGGGCTTGTCTGAGGAGCCAGAGCAAGGGAGGAGCGGTGGACAAAGCAGGGACGTGGCCAAGGCGTGGTCTGCAGGTGCGAGGACACATCAGTCATTACCAAGGGGAGATGCAGACCTGCATCAAGGAAAGTGCATGAGCTCTGGAGCCACACAGGCCTGGATGGACAATTCTGGAAAACAATTCTTCCCTCTCAGAATTGCTGGGAGGGTTAAACGAGATCATGTTTGTTAACCCTATGCATCTGGCATATAGTAAGGATTTAATAAATTGCAGTCGATCTTGATATCATTACTTTTGCTGTGATCCAAAGAGCTCTGGTAGGGAGTTCCCTGGTGGCGCAGTGGTTAAGAATCCTCCGCCAGTGCAGGGGACACGGGTTTGAGCCCTGGTCCGGGAAGATCCCACATGCCATGGAGCAACTAAGCCCGTGTGCCACAACTACTGAGCCTGAGCTCTTAGCCCGCAGGCCACAACGACTGAGCCTGTGTGCCACAACTACTGAGCCTGTGCTCTGCAGCAAGAGAAGCCCCTGCAATGAGAAGTCCGTACACCGCAACAAAGAGTAGCCCCCCCTCGCCGCAACTAGAGGAAGCCCACTCGCAGCAACGAAGACCCAATGCAGCCAAAAATAAATAAATAAATTTATTTAAAAAATAAAACCAAAGAGCTCTGGTAATCCCAAACACTCCAGAGAGCCTTCAGGGCCTACCATGACTTTCCTGACCCCAGGAGCTCCTCCAGCTGCCTCTTCAGCACATAAACATCGCAAGCCAGAGCAGGCCAGATTCACTGTGGCCCTGGCTCCCCAGTTACCTAGTTCTGAGTCAGGCTTCTCAGATCTCCATCCCTACAGATTTGGGCAGTGACCCTACCCAGCCATACTTGCATTAGAGGAAGAGCACTGGGCTTGAAGGACAATGGGCTGGGGTCCAATCCCAGCTCCACCTCCTCTCTCTACTGAGCCTCAGTGTGCTCAGAATAACAGATCCTGCCTCACTGTGCTGTTGTGAGAGTTATTATGGGAAAGTGCCCAGCTCAGGACCTGATACAAAATGTGAACGCAAGAGTGTTCGCTAAATTTCAGCCCTGATAGCTGAGTGCCTGGCCTCCTTCTGAGAATTAGAGGAGGCAGGTATTCTGGGGGGTGGGAACGAGGGGGCAGAGAGAGAGTGGGTGGTCTTGGAAATGGAGACTTTTCCTCAATAGTTCATTGGCAGTTACTGGCAGAGAATCTGTCCCTGAGGGATTCTGGCTGGGCCTGTACTATGGAGGGAAAAGAGCAGGCATGCAGTGTGGAAGAGAAAGAGAGAGCAATCAGAGAGATGATAAAGGTGAGGCCTCTTCAGGAGGCACAGAGACCAAAGCTCCAAGACCCGTCAGTGCAGAAGCTGGGATTGCAACCCAGGTGTGTCTGACTTTAAGCCTATGCCCTTTTGACTTCCAGAGGCTGTCCAAGGGGAAGGTGTGGCCTTCCAATGGGGTCTGAGAACAACTCTCTCACTTTCCAGATCCATCAAATGGACACCGAAAGCCCAGGTTACCTGGTGTGATCCCAGATCCTG
Source organism: Monodon monoceros (assembly GCF_005190385.1). NCBI lineage: Eukaryota > Metazoa > Chordata > Mammalia > Artiodactyla > Monodontidae > Monodon > Monodon monoceros. The sequence goes on from NW_021703774.1 coordinate 146,141,904, forward strand.
AAAGTTACTCAGGCTGCTGTCAGACTGTGATGCAAAACTGACAAAGTCCAGCCAACACAATGGGGAGGTCCCAAGCAAAGACTGCCCATCCGAAGAGTCCCACACTGGGTAGAAAGGGCCAGATCCTAGGACCCACATGCTTCTCATTGGCTGGGAGCTGCCCAGAGAATATGGCCTTGGCCTGAAGTCTCTGCAGCTGGAAGCTGTCACCTCCTGCTCCCCTCACAGATGAAGGGCAAGTTCTTCACTGAAGGGAGGTCTGGGGGGTCCACCTTCAAGACTCCCACTGTCCACCTATTCCCTGCAGGAACGCACTTCTCCAAGCTTCCAGTGGACCACTCTTCCTGAAGGGAGGAGACCTGGAAGAGGGAGGTTAGTGGGACAAACTTCAGCGCCCATCACTGCAGCTGATCTTGGAGCTTCAACTGGTGCTCATCATCTCCCTCCTCCAGTATCCATTCTGAATCCCCTCCTCTTCCCTGAGATGTCACCTTGACAGGTCAGGTGATGTGACCCAAGCCTTGGATCCTCATCCCAGGGCTTGCCTTGTGATTCTTCTTCTGGGGCTTGCTGCAAACTTCACTCCACACCTTCTTCTGCACTGGCGTCTCCCAAACCAAGATCTGCTGGATCATATGGACCAAGTGGCAGGGCTGCTTGTACTGCAGCCTGGACTTGCTGCACAGCCCTTCCCAGCTCTGGGCGCCACTCACACCTGGGAGCCTTTCCTGCCACCATGTATATGGACTGGAGCAGTATCCCTAGACATGGAACGTGTGCCTCCAGAACCGAAAAAATCTAACTGGCACTGTGTTTCCTTCGTGGTGGCAAAAGCAAAATGTAGCCATTCATGAATCTTCTCAAGGCTTATCTCCCACTCTCTATAGCACATGTGTCTTATCAAAGCCTCCAGCATGCTAGCCACCTCTTGCTCATCCTCCTGGTTACAATAATGTCATCAATGTCACGGGTTCCTGTGATGTTCTGCGGGATGTCCAGGTGGCCTACAACTATTTGGACTATATCGTGACAAGGAGCAAAAGAATTAACATGGTCCTGGGATAAAACTACGAATGTATATTCTTGTCTATCCCATGTGAATGTGACCTGTTTCTGATCTTCCTTCCTGATTGGGATAGAAAATAACACATTTACCAAGTCAGCGGTGGCGCACCATGAACCTGAAGTCATCTTAATCTGCACTAGCAAAGACCCTAGATGAACATGGCAGCTGCATTTGGGGCTACTGTTCAGTAGAACTTCCAGTTGTCTACAGTCACACTCTAGGATACATCCGGTTTCTGTAAGGACCAGACTGGTAAACAGAGATATCGTAGGGACCGCCACTCCTAAATCTTGAGATCCTCACTGATAGCATTAATATCAGCCAGCTCCCCTAGGATGAAATACTGGTTTTGATTTACTATCTTGGTGGGGAATGGAGTGTGGAGAACAGAGAGTGGAGATGGAAAGAGAGAAAGGAGGACGGATTCAGGGGCTTCTACTTGGCCTTCTCCACTATGGTAGCTCTTACCCCACAGGTCAAGGACCCAATGTACGGATTACTCTATCTGTCAAGCATGTCAACCCCAATAATACATTCAGAGATCAGAGAAATGAGTGCTTAGTGGTATCACATCCCAATGGGTCTACTGTAAGCTGGACCCTGGACAGGACTCCATTATTACTTGGCCCTCATATGTAGGTCCATAATGACACTTCAGGTTTCTGGGTATCAACGTCAACTCAGACTCTGGGTCCAATAGTCCTAGAAATATCCGGGTATTCCCATTTCCACAGTAAACAGACTCTGAGTAAACGGCCATCAGTCTCTTTGGGGAAGGACTGGGAAGATGCTTAGAGGATGTGCTTACTGTGATATAGCACAGTCTTTCCTCCTGGAGGAAAGCCACTGGAGAGACAGCCACTTCTTCAGTCAACAGGTTCTCCTTTCTACTAACATAAAGATCTAAAATCTGGATCACATCCAAGAATTGGGCAAGGGATTGTGACATTTTATCGGGGCAACCACCCTAAACCTGCTGCTTAAACATTCTTGCTTTCTTTTGATGATACCCTCATTGATTACCCATCCATTTTGCCTGTAGGGCAACTTATTCTATTAACCATCTCCACTATTCTCTGCAGGTCAAGCTCCTGTGGCTGCCACCCTAACTTTGCCAGTTTAACAATAACTGTGACCTCCTGGTTTTTGTAGAAGCCATAATCCCCATTGCTACCAAGAGGCCAAGCTCTATGACAGTCATCTTCTACCATCACCTCCTCTTAAAAAGGAGAGAACCACCATTGAGCTTAGTGACACTGGTGCCCTCTCACCAACACACACCCGATGAACTTGGTGAGTAATGTCTTCTCTGAGCCTTCCTAAGGACCATCATCCTCTGATGGGTCTTTTGACCTCTCGTAATATATTCATTCTAGCACATCTGCTTCCCTGACACTTTTAATCCCTTTCTCCTCCATTTGCCGTGGCAACTCAGGCATTTCAACTTTGCTTGGCACACACCACCATTTTCTCCAAGTTTCTAGGAGCTTCCCAAGCAGCAAGTTCGCACTGTCCCCTCAGATCCTCGCCAGAGGGTTAAATCCCATATCCCCAAGTAAATAAACTCCACTTTCCCAGTCGTCTGTTCTGGATCCCTTGATCCAGCACCCTTAAAATACAGTCTACGGTATAATTCTTATAGTTCTTCTGGAGTACAGTCTCCTTCCTCCAATGTAAGACTCTGGCTGGGTCATGATGCAACTTAGTTCTGATTATCAGCCTGGCAGCCAGGAAAGGAGATGGGGGCAGACTCTGGAGAAGACCCCTATTGCCGGGTAGGGGAGAAGCGTCTTCAGTGCCTTCCTACATGCGAGGAGTGCTATCTCTTATTAGAGAGGAGTGGGCCACCTCTGCATGCTGTGACAGTGCAGAGTCTGGGGAGCCAAAATATACAGGTGTCCCCATCCCAGGTGTCCCCATTTCATGTGTCAGGCTCCAGTTTTTCCCAGCCAGGCTCCTGACCTTAGCATAGAGACTGGCCTCAACTGAGCATTCTTCATCTTTGAAACTCCATACTATTCAATCCTGATTTGGATCATAAACTTTTTCTGCCCTCCCTCTGCAGGAAATAAAGACTCATTTGTAAACCACCCAAAAGTGTCTTCACACTTAGTTTTTGCTTTTTAAGTGCCCTCCGCTTTTCATGATCTCTCTGAAGGGTCAATATAACTTATGTAACTTAATACAACCAATTAATTCCATCGTCTTTATATGCATTGTCCCCTGTGCTTTTCAAACACCCACATCGTTGCATGGCCAGGATGTTCCCTCCACTGGAACATTCTCCCAAGTCATTACGAATGAAAGTTTTAGCAACTGAGCTGCCATCTTGTACCAGGGACTATCGTGCCTCACGTACCCCTGGGGATGGGTTCTTCATTGACAGCTGGGCAGCAAGCGACCCAGTAAATAAATCCATCTTATCTCCTGTGCCAGGTTTGTTCCTTCAGGAAGCACACGCCATGATGGAGTAAGGAGTACAAAATACTTAATGGGAGACAATGTCTATGAAAGATGAAGGGAGAAGAAGAGGATTAGGCCTTCTGATTGTGATGCAGATCTGATAAAGCTTCTTCCCACTGGTTGAGAGCTGCCTGGGGAAAGCGTGGCTCCCCAAAAGTCCTGCAGAAAGAGGGGGTCCACTAACTGCACTCCTGGTAGCTTGTCATGGGTTGAACTATGTCTCCGAACCCCCTAATAGGGATATGTTGAAGCCCTAACCCCCTGAATGTGACCTTATTTGGTAATAGTGTTGTTGCAGATGTAATTAGTTAAGAGGTCACTTTGGAGTAGGGTGGGCCCCTAATCCAATATCTTTAGTGTCCTTCTAAGAAGAAGGCCATATGAAGACAGAGGAACACAAGAAGAGCACCACATGAAGACGGAGGATGGAGTAATGCAACCACAAGCCAAGGAATGCCTGAGGCTACCAGAAGCTAGGAGAGAGGCATGGAACAGATCCTTCCCTCGCACCTTCAGAGCAGCATGGCCCTGCTGATCCTTTGATTTCAGACTTCTAGACTCCAGAACTATGAAAAAATAGATTACTGTTTTTTAAGCCACCCAGTCTGTGGTACTTTGTTATGGCAGCCCCAGGAAACTCATTCACAGCTGACTAGCAAGTTATCTTTTGAAGGGAGAGCTGAGTGGTGCACCTCCATGGTTGACACAAATCTTAAACTGGCTCCAGAGCCCACATTCTTTACCTTCCCTGGAGGCCCATGAACTGGGGAGGGAGAAGGTCAAGGCCCCATGCTTTCCTTTGGAAGTCCTCCCACCACCACCTCTGCTCCTCGGCTGTGTGGACTCAAAGACTGGGGTGATGGAGACTTAGGGCAGCCCGCCTGGACAAGAGAGCCAAGGCTCTAGGAGACCTGAGCCCCATCTAGGCCACAGCAGCTCATCTGGCCCCATCACTTGGGTGACAAGGAAGGAACTTGATCTGCCACCTCTCACCTTGGGGCTTCCATATCCTGGGAAGATGGCCCCCAGGTCCTCTGAAGCTGGAGACACTCATGTGGGGAGGGGAAGGGGGTGCAGAAGGTGCCCCGTTCCAAGCCCCGCACCTTTAGGGAAGAGCTTGCTGCAGTCTCTCAGCCTACACACATGTGTATTTCTGGGGAGGGGGTTAGAGTTTTCAAAGATGTCTCTGACCAACCCTCCAAAGGTAGGAATCAAATCTTCCTCTCAACCAACATCTCTTCTGAGCTCTGCACTTGACTCACTGACTTCCTCCCCTCCCTACAGCCCCAGAGACCTGCCCTTTGGTGACACCGTGGGGCCAGGTTCCATTTTCCTCCAAAGAAGACCTTGGCCACAAGGCTTGCCCGGTGCCTTTGGAGGTCTCCACAGACAAAACTCCATCCACTTGAGGTCTCAAGGGGCTGGAAGTGCCAAGTGACTGAAATGGGCAGCTTCTGCAACTGGAAAAGACTAACATGCCTTGAGCTGCCTTTGGGGATAGTTTTTAAGAAATGGGTCCCCGGTGGCGCAGTGGTTGAGAGTCCGCCTGCTGATGCAGGGGACACGGGTTTGTGCCCTGGTCCAGGAAGATCCTACATGCTGCAGAGCGGCTGGGCCCGTGAGCCATGGCCGCTGAGCCTGCGCGTCCGGAGCCTGTTGCTTCGCAACGGGAGAGGCCACAGCAGTGAGAGGCCCGCGTACAGCAAAAAAAAAAAAAAAGAAATGGGGAAGGAAGCCCCCACGTCCTGAGTTCCCAGTCTGTGCCAGGCCTGGTGCGAGTCCTTTGCCTTCTGCCGTGCCATGTTATTGGCCCCATTTTGTAAGTCAGAAGTCATGGGCTCAAAGAGAAGACAATGGCCCAAGGCCACCCGATGACAGAGTGGTGAGGTTGGACCTGACCCAGATCTCCTGCTTCCTAGCTTGCCAGCATGCTGCCCTCTCTGGAATCATCTATATGGAGAAAAGGATGGAACTCTGCAATGATTCATCTCCCAATCTGATTCAAATAGAATCAAGTTTTTCGTAAAGTTCTTTGGATGCATGTTCCAAACTTGTTTTTCCAGTGTCGGGGAAAGCTGTTAGAAAGACTTTGACATGGGCAGAAAAGATTACTGGGTGTCTTGTCTACAGTCCTCTTCCAGGTTGTTGTCACATTTTATTATCCTTGAGATAGTCTACAACTCTCTAAGTAGTGGAAAATTGATAATAAGGCAAATTATTCTTTTCCATGGAAATGCAAATGAATTGCATCCAGTGGAATGCATTGATGATTGCCCCATGGATAAACCAATTTTGTAAATATTTTTAAATATATCAGCATTCTTATAACCTATATATGTAAGGTTCTCTTAATTCTCCTTTGAGCCAGTGGTACCATCTTACTGGTTCCTTCATTCATCAGTGGGATAACCGACACATGTTCATTACATATTTGTAAGTGGCTAGAAAATTCGTACTTACTGGGTGACTTCGCCTCTTGACGCAAATCTGCTACTCATCACCTGAAGTGTGATAAGGTACAAGAAGCTAGAATTTGTATTACCCGGAACTTGCTTTTTAAGACCTCTTCCAGAGTTCATAAAGAGACATTCTTTTCCTTTTTGTTCTTTTATTTTTGTTACTATTTCCTGTCTTCTTTTTTTTTTTTGCGGTACATGGGCCTCTCACTGTTGTGGCCTCTCCCGCTGCAGAGCACAGGCTCCGGACGCGCAGGCTCAGCGGCCATGGCTCACGGGCCCAGCAGCTCCGCGGCATGTGGGATCTTCCCGGACCGGGGCACGAACCCGTGTCCCCTGCATCGGCAGGCGGACTCTCAACCACTGCATCACCAGGGAAGCCCTCCTGTCTTCTTAATATTTATTCTTGTGTGTATCATAGGAAGGGCCACAAGCACAAGTCTACCTGTGTCCCTTAGTGGAAAGGCATGTGTGCTCGCCAAGGCCACACGGGAGGCATTTATTGACACTGTCACCTCCTCTGTTTACTCTCACTCCAAGGACAGACTGTAACCCAGCAGGCTGGGAAGGGGCACGAGATTCAGACTCCTTCTTACACACTTGGGCTCTGATAACAGGAAAGGCTGTTGGAGGCTCCAGAACTGATAACCTCCTGGGCCAGCGGGAGCCAGACATTCTGGGAGCTGGGGAGAGCAGACAGCTCGGACCAAGCTGAGGGTTCACCAACGTCTGAGAGATGATGCTATTGGTCCCTGATGGTCCCCTGCAGGGACCCAGCCTGAGCTGAGCCCCAGAGCAGGAAGGAAGTCATCCTGAAAGGCAAAGTTCAGGATGGTTCCCCAGAGCTGTGGTCTCCAAACCTCTTTGATCTCATACCATTACTGGTTAAAAATAATCTAAGCATGCTGTTTCAAATATGTGTGCGTTTTATTTTGAAATATTGTATTTGTTTTCCTCCATATTAAATAGCAGTAAAGCTTAACGACTTTTTTGTTATGAAAAAAAATGCATATAAAGAGAAGTTCTTCCTGCAGCCCAGAGAACTGTCTTGCCCTCCCTTTGAGTCCACACTGCCCTGGAGCAAGCCCATCTTCACAGCACAGGACACAGTGGAGCATGTAGGGAGCTTATAGCCAGCTCTACCACTGAAGACTTAGGACAAGCTGTGTCTCCTCTCTGGACCTGAGTTCCCCCATCTGTTTAAAATCAGGATTATAATACGTGTCACTGTCATGCCTCCCTTACAGAAACACCAGTTTATGTGGAAAATGTGAAGTTCTATAATTATCTGCTGTGAGGTGTCATTTCCAGGAGCCTGAAATACTCATGCTTTTTGGTTTTGTTTTTTTTTAACAGCAGACCGGCAAGAATCTGGGCAAGAATGAAAGCTCAGGTCTAAACAAGGAATACCCCCTGAGGGTAACACCTGGACGGTATAAACTCACCAGAGCAAAGCTGCACTAAATTACCACAAATAGATCCTCTTCCAAGGGGGAGGGAATCCTGGAGGGGACAAAGGGATGTAATCAGGGCCCCAAAGTAAATGTAGTTGACTTCCCTTCTTTGCCTCCAGAAATAACTAAAATTTGTACTGATACTATTTGCTGAAAGTAATAATAGTAACTACTATTTACTGGACACTCAGGATTCTAAGCGTTTTGCATGTATTATTTCATCTTGTTTTTGAAATTGTACCAGGGGTAAAGCATGATTATCCCATTTTATCTATGGGGAGCCTGAGACTCGGAGACATGAAGTAAGTTGGCCAGAGTCATCTGGCTGCCAAGTCCTAGACCCGGGTCCTCTGGCCCCAAGGCTCCCTTCACCACCACACTCCAGTGTGCCATGCTGTCTCCTTTCCTGGGCACCTCCATCTTTGGCGAGACGTGGATGATTCCCTTCTGTCAGTTTCCCTTCAGACTTTCCCTTAGAGATGGGGGCCAGGTGGGCCACCAGCAGCTACGAAAAGACCCTGGGACCAAGGAAGGCCACCAGCAGCCCCAAGGCTGGCAGAGCCACGTTCACGGCCGCTACAGAGCTTGCAGCTGGGGGGCATTTAAACTCATCCAGACCCCCGGCCACTCTTCGACTGACCTCTCAGCCCGAGGTGCAAAAGGTGATGCGCCCCGCTTGGGAACTCCAGCCCCGTGGTTGGCTGGTGGGTTAGAGACGGCAGAAGCTGCTGCGTTTGTTAGGAGCACCGGCCCTGGAATCAGCCTGAGGTTTAAATCCCAGCCCTGCCACTTAGTCACTGTGCCTTTCTAAGCAAGCAGCTTTATCTCTGGGAACCTTGGTTTCCCTGTCGTAGGATAACACCTGCCTCACGATTGCTTTACAATTCATTCTTTTATTCATTCAACGATAATAGGTTGAACAATTTGAAATTGCTGAGGTTTAATCATTTTCTTACAGAAACAGCCACTTCGTACAGTTCAACTCTCGTATTTCTTGAGCTCTCTATCAGTCAGGGTTCTACAGAGAAACAGAGCCAATAGGTTTGAGACGGAGAGAGGGAGAGAGCTTTTCAGATACTGGCAAATTCCCCTTCTTTTAACGGGCTGGCAAATCTGAAATCTGTAGGGCAGTCTAGAAGTCTGAAAACTCAGGTAAGAATTGACATTGAGGTCTTGAGTCCAAATTTTGCAGGATGGCAGGCGGGAAACTCAGGCAGCGTTTCTATGTGACAGTCTTGAGGAGAATTACTGCTTGGGGAAACCTCAGTCTTTGCTCTTAAGGCCATTAACCGATTGGATGAGGCCCATCCACTCATTATGAAGCATAATCAGCTTTACTTAGACTCAGCTGGTTGAAAATATGAATCATATCTACAGACACCTTCACAGCAACATCTAGATGTGCGTTTGACCAAACAACTGTGCACCATGGCCTAGCCAAGTTGACATAAAATTAACTTTGCAAGTGCCAACTATGTACCAGGCTCTGTTGGAGGTGCAGGGGGTCCGTGAGGGGATAAAACTGACAGCAGTGCCTGACTCAGTGTAACTTAACGTTCTAGTTGAGAGACAGAGGGTCAATAACCAGCACAATAAATAAGTAACTGTGTATTATGTTAAGAGGGAAAAAAGGGGGCTATGGCGGATGAAAGCTCAGGGGGCTGGCAGGCACAGCCTGCAGAGTGGTCAGGGGAAGGTGGGTCTCACTGGGAGCCATGGCGTGAAGGAGTGAGAGGTCAGCCACGCCAGAGCCTTCTGGGCAGAGGGACGCGTCAGTGTGGAGATGTTAAGGCCAGAGCATGCCTGGTGTGTTCTGGAAAGGAGGCCAGGGTAGCTGGAGGGGAGCAAGTGATGGGGAGGGAGAGTGACAGGAGGTGAGTTCAGGGAGGTCCTGTAGGGCCTTATAGGTCATTGTCAAGTGAGAAAATGAGGATTAACTCAGAGACACATGCATGTCACGTACCCAGCCCAGTGTCTGGCCTAGGTGACCTAGGTCCTTGAGTGCAGGCCAGTGGACTCTGAGTTAGCGCTTTTTCCTCCCCTCCTCTTGAATTCTGTGTCCTGGGCTCCACATTTTACCCACTTCATTCCTAAACAGGTATTTTGGGAACCAGCGGACCGCCATGACAGCCTGCAGGTCCCACAGCACCTGCCGTATACGTGAGAGAGCTGGACCCACCGTGAGAGGAGGCCAGAAATACCCTGGGTGAGCCCGGCTGAAAAGGGGCTGGCCCGAGACATACGGTCCACTTCCCCCACTGGCATCCCAGCCCTGACCTATCTGCCCAGGCCGGTCTGCAGCCCCAGCCAGCTCTGTCCCGGGCTTTGTTCCTGAGTTTCCAAGGCCCCTCTTCCTGCCAAACAAAGCCCCCAGCCCCCGCCTGCCGCCCAACAGGCACCTGGGGCCTCCGGGCCTGGGAATCAAAGCCTGTTTTGCAAAGGAGGCCCTGTGTTTGGAGAAACACCCATCCCCTGCTGCCCAGCCCTTCAAAGAGCTCGCATTGTTCTGCGCTGAGAAGGCGCCTCCTGACGCGAGGGCTGGGCCGGGGCTGACGCGGGTGGACCTCTGATCTCAGGCCAGGCCCTCCACACCACTCAGGGGGGATGCAGGGGCCAAACCAGGCGTGGTTTGTCTCATGGCACTGTGCCCCTCTCCTCTCCTCTGCCCACCTGAGCCCCCATCCCTGGCTTCCCCGCCGCGGCCAGGACCCGGCGGCTCAGGCCCTTCCACCACCTGCCCAGACAGCAAGGTGGGCCGAGAGAGGCATCAGGACAAGAACTGAGGTGGGCCCCACAAGAGTGCGCCAGGGCGAGCGTGTCAGACGCTATGTGAAAAATGCCCTCATTTCACAGATTGCGAGACCGAGGCCAGAGAGGAGATGGAACTGGACCTGGGGCCCAGCTCCAGCTGGGGAAGACTGGACTTCACTCCACACCCTTAGTAATGAGAGGTCCAGGTCAAAACACAGACCTTCTGACCCAAAGCCAGGTGCTCTTTTTTTTTTAAAAGAAATATTTCATATGTACTTTTTTTTTTCCCAACCAGCATTGTTTTACAATTACAGTTACAACTTAACTTCAGGTAGAAGTAAACTTAAATGCTCTTAACAGCGAGTGGAGGTCACAGAGCTGGCAGTGGGGCCCAGGCGGGTCCTGGTCACTCACCCGGCCCTTGGGGCAGCCTCCTGTGCCTGCTTTCCTTCTCCTGCCGTCATCACACAGCCCAGAGGTGGCCGTGGGGCCTCTTGGCCTCACCCCTGCCTTCCTGAGGTCTCTCGAGGCACAGAGAGGGTAAGTCATCTGCCCAAGGTCACACAGGAAACCAGGGACAAGTCAGAACTCAGACCCCCATCTCAGGGGCTACTTCCATATTCTGCTTTTCTCCAGCTACACTGGTGAAGCGGTGGCGTCCCTTTGCCACAGTGTCCCCAGTACCAATGTTGACTTTGCATCCAGGATACTGACTAAAATCGATGGCTCTGCAATCAGACAGACTTGGGGTCCAGCCAAGGCCCCTTCACTGCAGAGGCAAACTACTTAAAGCAAACTACTTGTTCATTCTGAGCCTCGGTTTCCTCCTCTGTCAGACAGGAATGATGACAGCCCACAACTTAGAGGCTATTGTGAAGATTAACTCTGGGGGGAGGGAACATGTGAAAAGCCCTTAGCACAGGATATGTAATAAACGCTCAATAAGTGTTACCATGATCATTATTATTACTCCTACGTTCACTATTTGGAGCAGAGGGAAAATCAGGGGCCAGGGTAAGGTGTGGCATTGTCTCTTTGTGTGAGCTCTTCCTAAAGCAAACAGCAACGGCCTCTTCCTGTTGGGCTAAAGGGAGAGGGAAGGGCCACGCAGGGCGGGGGGAGGGGATGCTGCTGAGAGAGACTTCTGATCTCCAGCCTGGGATTCTCGTATTTCACCTCCTTGGCCCTCTGGGTCCCCCAGTGTGATCTTTTGACAGTCAGGATATTGCTGTCCTGGTCATCTTCCTCAAGTGTCTAATGACCATAGAGATCACTTCCAGCCCCAGATTCCTGGAAAATTCCACAAGACTATTTGGGGAGGTAGTATGACAGACTAAAAACTATGGTGACACCTTGAGCAAGCCACTTCTGAGACTTGCTTGAGAGACCGGCAAGCACGGCAGTTAAGGGTTCCAATCCCAGCCCTGCCATTTGCTCATTGTGAGAACTTGGGTAAGTCCCTCAACCTCTGTAGGACTCAAGTTTCCTTCCACCAAACAAGGACAACAATATCCATGCGATAGTATGATTTAGAATATTCTATATGCCATATTTGCTGGACCCGAAATGGTGCAAGGTGACATTATCCAAAATTATGCAAAATGCCCACTGTAGTGTGTGGTACCTTACAGATGCTAAACAAATTCTAGTTCCCTTCGGAGCCAGAGTTTAGACTCTCTTAAACTTGTGTCAATGGGCAGGTCATTCCAGCTATTTGTTAGGTGATTCCTCATCTACAAATTGGAGCTAAACGTAACTTCCTTACAATATTAATAATAAGAGCTGCCATTTGTTGATTACATACTACGTGCCAGGCATTCTCTGTGCTCGGCACTTTTCATATATTAACTCATATCGTCTTCTTGGCAAGTTCGTAAAAAGGTATTCTTATCCCCCAGTTTACAAATGGGGAAACTGAAGAGTTTCCCTAACAGGCAGCCAGACCTCAGAGCCCTGCTTTCCACCACCACACACACCACCCACCGCTCAGCACCTGCAGGGTAGGTCAAAGAGGGGCTTGTGTGTAAAGTAACACACGGCATCCATCAGTGCTAGTGCCCTTCCGGCCTTGCTAAGAGCCATATCAAATACTGGGGGACAGCGCTAGCGATACAAATATCGAGAGGGATTTTTTAATGTTTGTTCCTTAAATGATAAAAGATTTGCCTATGGAATATTCATACAATGCAATACCACACAAATAGTAAAATCTAAAGATGTCTTAGAAGAATTTGCAATGACATGGAGAGACATCCACAATATTACAAAGTGAAAAGAAAAATAAGACCGGTTCCCAAACAATATGAAATTCCCAAAACAACGGATGTTGAAATGCGATTGCTTAAAAGAATGCCTGGAAGGATCGATATGGCAAGTTATTAACACCAGTGGGTATGGCTGGACAGTAGGATTGCATGGGGTTGTTATTTTTTTCTTTTTGAACAGCTGTATTTTCTAATTGTTTTTCTAGAAGCAACATATATTTCTTTTATAATTTAAAGATATTTACAAATGCAAGATGAATAGTGACTTAGGTCTACCAGTACAAAAAAAAAAAAGGACTGAGCTTTATTCTCTTACATTCATTTATTCACTCAATAAATATTCAAGTATGTACTATGTGCTTCTGTTCAGCAGCAAGTTCAGTCGATCCAGAATAACACTGCTGTGAAGGAGTAGATGGTGGGAAGCACTGGGAAAAGGGGTGCCGGAGCACACATGGGGACTGGTCTCGTGCTGTAAAGGACACATGCCTTCCTCGTGACAGCCCAGCGAGCCTGCGCTTTTTCCTCCACCGTGATGTAGCCCCCTGTCTATTCAAGGGAATCAGGCCTCCCTCCTGAATGACTCCTTGAGAGGGAGATACGGGAGCTCATACCACATGGGAAAGGACAAAGAACAAACATCTGCTGAGGACCTTTCGCCATGCTGGGGACTTTCATGCCACCCAATGAGTCCTCCCATCCACCTTGCATCTCCATTTTTGTAGATGAGGACACTGAAGCTCAGAGAAGCAAAGTTGCTTGTCCAAGGAGACCGTCTAGTCAGTGAATTAGCTGGAATTTGAATCTAGCTCCTTCTGACTGAGACACCATCATCCTTCTACTGCAGGACCCACTGTCTCCCTCACTTCTCCTTCACCATCGTCAATATTCTGGACACCATGTGCTGGCGCCCTGCTAAGGGCATTGTCTCAGCGATCGATGTTCTCATTTACTCTTGCCCTGAGGTGGAAGCAGGAGGGAGGTGGTATTTACCAGTGATGAATCCCAGGCTCAGACAGGTTTCTACCTGCCTGGTCACACAGCTCTGGAGTGGAGGAACTGAGATTTGCAATCTGTCCTTCTGGGTTCCAGAGCTCTGGTCCTGAACACCCTCACTGCCTGCCTCTCCTCCTATCTTAGGTTAGACTCCTCTGAACAGCATGGAGCACTTTGGGGGCACCATTAGGGAACATAAGCAAGTGTCGGCTCTTCTTTTCCTTTTCCTTGCTTTTTACAACATTTGAGGAGTCTGTAATGTGGAAAGATACATTAGGTAGAAGAGTACAGCAAGAGGGAAGATGTAGGAGGAATGTTTGACAACTTGTCAAGCTGCAAGAATCAACACCCCATTCTTTGATAGAAACAAAAATTCAATTTCTGAAAAATGAGCATGGAAGCATGGTGGGGAAAGAGAATGGAGAAAAGGCTTGAAACCAAGTTCTTGGAAGTACAGTTAAAGGAACTGGAAATGCTTAACCTGGAGAAAAGTAGTTTTGATCATTCAACTAACAAATACGTGACAGGCTTTTTTTCTGGGGCAAGAATTGTGTAAGGTGTGAGGACATGCAAATAAACAAGACAGCCATGGCCTCTGTCCCCGTGGAAACCTAAAATGGATGGGATGGTCAAGGTCTCTGCCTGCAAATATCTGAAGGGGTATTGGGGAAGAGTGAATGGCCTTGTTCTGTGGGGCCCAGAGACAGAGCTTGGATTGTTGTGTGGATGCCTTGATGGGCAGATTTCCTCCCTGAAGATGGAGGAACTTACCCACAGGCAGAGCTCTTCCAAGATGGATGGCTGCCTCAGGGAAGTAGTAAGCTCTCTGGCACAAGGGGAAAGAAGGTGTGAGCACTTTGAGAGGATATGGAAGAGGGACTGTTTTTGTCTGCTCAAGAAGCCAGAAAAAAATACGACTGAGTGGCTTAAATGACAGACATTTATTTATCACTGTTCTGGAGGCTGAGAAGTCAAAGATCAATGTGCCAGCCAATTTGGTTTCTGGTGAGCCCTCTTTTCCTGATTTGCAGATGGTGACCGTCTCACTGTGTTCTCAGATGGCCTTTCCTTAGTGCATGTGCAGAAAGGGGTGGTGGGGGAGGGAGACAGAGCTCTGATTCTTGTGTCTCTTCTCATCAGGGCACTAATCCCATCATGAGGACCCCACCCTCATGACCTCATCTAACCCTAATTATCTCCCAAAGGCCTCATCTTCAAATATCATCGCCTTGGGGGGTTAGGGCTTCAACATATGAATTGGGAGGGAGGCACACAAATATTCAAACTATAACAGGGGTCTCAGCATGAACAGGGCAGCTGGACTAGCTCACTGCAGAGAGCTCTTCTATACTTAGTTCTGTGCTTCTGTGGAAGTTGAGGGCCATATGGGCCCTGTGCTGAGGGTCAGGTGTGACTCAGGCAGCTGGAATTGGGCAGGATGAGAAAAGCAGACAGAATACCTGGGTGGTTCACCAATCATCACCCCTCTCTGCTCTGGGAGTAGAGATGCAAAGACGAGCAAAACCACTACTTGTGGTAACACAACCCTGGGCAAGGCACTTTCCCTCTTGTAGTATTAACTTTTTCATCTGATAAAGAGGGTGTCATCACACCCGAAAACCTATTGTGCAATGAGGATAAAGTAGGGAAATGTATGGTACAGCTCAGCACAGAGCTTGACACATAAGCACTCAGTGGATGCGAGCTGCCATTTATGATTACTTATAACAATTAGAACGAGTGCCTGCCATGGGGTTTCAACCAGGGTAGGGAACATATAGGAACACAGACGAGGAGATTATGGTGTAGGGCGTCTCTCTACCTCAGAGGGTGCTTAATTCTCACAAGTACCCCTCCTGGAGTAGGAATCAGGGAAGGCTTCTTGGTGGAAGGGACAATTTGAGCTGAAACATGAAGAAAGACTGAAATAGTTGAGGGGTTTGGGGTCAGCTTATTGAGAACTAAAGGACTTAAAAAATTTTTTTTAAAAATGACAGACTGTTGGGCTAACTGGAGAAGGAAAATGGCTCAGGTGACCACATACGTATATTCACTCATTCACCTGCTCAATCATTCACCACTTCCCACGTCCCCACCTGCCACAACTACAATGCCCTCAGTTCTAAAAATCACAACTCGGACATCCTGCCCTCTGACCACAGTTCCACTCTCCCACCACATGTACTGCACAGGTCCCCTCCACCTGTTCTTCATCACACAGGCATCTCCAGCCACTGGCCCTCTTTGTTCTTCCAGTCCTTCACCTTCTTCTTCCTCATGTCTTTCTCCTTCCCCTCCCCGCAGCTGCTCACAACCACTTTTCTACTGTTTATTATGAGTCTGACTTTTCTGTTTTGTTCTGTTTTTGGATTCCACATATAAGTGATATTGTGGAGTATTTGTCTTTCTCTGACTTATTTCACTTAACATAATGCCCTCAAGGACCATCCATGTCCTCACAAATGGCAGGATTTCTTTCTTTTTCACGGCTGACTCATATTCTATTGTATATACACCATATCTTCTTTATCAATTCACCCATTGACAGGCACTTAGGTTGTTTCCGTATCTTGGTTATTGTGAATAATGCAACGAACACAGGAGTGAAGATATCTCTTAGAGATCTTGTTTTCATTTCCTTTGGATATATACCCAGAAGTGGAATTGCTGGATCATATGGTAGTTCTATTCTTAATTTTTTGAGAAACCTCCATATTATTTTCCACAGTGGTTGCACCAATTTACATTCTCATCAACAGTGGACAAGCGTTCCCTTTTCTCCACTTCCTCACCAACGCTTGTTACCTCTTATCTACTTGACAGATAGAGTCTAACACTTATGAGTCATGTCCTTCTTTATTGCAGCTCACCGTCAAGGTCCGAAATTTCAATAACAGTCTTGCTAATGCCATGAATTCTCTTGCCCCTCTGTCTTTAGATCTCATTGGTTGAGCAAACCCCTCCTTATCTGTTCCCGTGGCTTCCTCTGCCCAGCAGCCGAACACTGCTGAGAACTGCACACCACAGGGCAGAGGCCTTCCCTGTAACTCTGGGACCCTCATATCAAATGGGCCTTCAACACTGCCCATAACCAACCACCCTCCAATGGCCACTTCACACCTTCACCATGCTCCTGAAACCTGCTTCCTCACCCTCAGTGGTGACTCCACCTTCTACCTGACAGAGAAAGAAAACACTATTCCTTATCTTCACACACACACCACACGCACACGCAAGCCTACATCCATCCTCTCCACTTTCCCCTTCTATTTCAGCACAGGAGCTGACATTCTCATAAACGCCCAGTTCTCCACCCGGCTTTTGGTGCCCTGCCTTCCCCCTTTCTTGGGGACCTAGTATTTCTTATTATCGTTTCTTTCTCTTGGATTTTCTAACTTTACTTCTCCATCACATCTTTCCTGTTAGCCTTTAAACACGTTCAAATCACCTTGCTAAACAAAAACAAAAGCCAACTCCCTCAACCTCACATCTTCTCCAGCAACCACTCTCTGCGTTTCTAACCTCCACCACAGGCCTCTGTCTCCACTTTCTCAGCCCCACTCACCTTTCCTGACAGCTTCAGCGAGGTATAACTGATGTACAATAAGCTGCACATTTTGAAAGTGTACAACCTGGTAAGTTTCGCCATATGTCTACACCCATGAAACCACCGCCACGATGAAGATAATGAATACCTCCATCACCCCCATGAGTCTCTTTGTGCCCCTTTACAAGCTTCCTGCTCCATCACTCACTGAAAATGCTCTTGATAAAGGTACTTGTGAGCTGTATCTCACCAGATCCAATGAAGAATGGTAATTGCTCCTTAGACATCTCAGAAATACCTCAAATACAACCCATCCAAAACCAGACTCATGAGCTTATTCCCCCAAACCTGCTCCTATTCTGGTAGCACCAGTCAAGTGCTAGTGTGAGGCAGGAGTCTAGAAGTGTCCTCAACACACTTGGGCAATGCTGCACCGAGTACCATCCATTTCACATCCTCAGTTATCTCTGTCCCCTCCTCTCCAACTCCATCATCACCGCCTTAGCCCAAAACTCCTTCCTCAGTCCCGCACCATAGCAAGGGTCTCCCAAGAGCCAACTCTATCCACGTTGGTGCACACACTTCACCTCCCAGCTGCAGCCAGAGGGATCCTTTTTGAAAGCCAGAATGATCATGTGATCCCCACCCCCACTTAAAATACAGACAAAGACTAAAATCCATAACACAACCTACAAGGCTTGCAAGGTCTGGCCTCTCCTTTCCTCTGCACCCCCGCCTTACCCCACGCCCTCTCGGTCCCTGAGTTCTCACCACACTGGCCTCTGTTCAGTCCCTTTAATTTACTGGGATTCACCCCATCACAGAGCTTTGCATATGTTGTTTCTTGTCTGGAACTCTTCTCGTTCATGCTTCAGACCCTGGCACAATTATCACCTCCTCAGGAAAGCCCTCCTTGATGCCCCTAAGTCAGCTAAATTATCTTGTCACATCTTCACTTAGCATTCTGTACCTTTCTCTGTAATACTGCCACTTGGGTGTGACTTGATTATCTGTCTGCATATCTGTTTCCCTTACAATGTCATTTCCCTCACTGAAGTCCTAGGCAAGGGAGGGGGTCTCTCTTTGCTCACCATGGTATTCCCTATGCCTGACCTGGTGGACCCAGTCTCCAGCATTAGTAAGAAAAATGTGTTAAATTAATGAGCATCGGCTGTGTGCCATGCTCTTCTGCATGTTTGATTGCATTCAATCCTCACAACAACCTTGCAGGTGGATATTTTGCTCTTTATAGATGAGGTCATGGAGGCTCAGAGAAGCTAAGAAACTTAGCCATGGTCACACAGTGGGAAGTGACTGAGCCTGAGCAAGAACCAGGTCTGTCCAACTCCAAGTCAGAGTCCTCGTCAGTTTCCCCAGCTGCCTGGAAGGGGGGAAACATTCTCATATCCACTCCCACACTTGGAGGGCCTGTGCGTACCAGCTGCATTATCTCCATTCATTTTCAGAGTCAGTCTGAGGTGGGTGTTCTAGCCTTTTCTAAATGCAGTAATTGAGGTACAGAAAGGTTATGTGAACGGCCCCAAATTACTCAGCAAAACAGCATACCTGGGCTTCTAACTCAGGGTAGCAGGGCTCTTTTCACTGCACCAGACACGACAGAACAGGCAAGGGAAAGCATAGCCAGGATGGAGTACCTGTAACCTCCCACTGAAGGACCAAACTGGCTTCTGGGCCTTTTCTCTGGTTCACACTTGCCAACTTGAGTCATCTTGGCTTTGAGAAATACTCATGCCTAGAATTGCTCTGTTGACCCAAGGCATCAGAGAGTTTCCAGTCGATGGGGAAGCAAAGGTAGGAGCCATGCCCCATCCCTGGTGCCAACTCAAGGAGGCCCAGTGTCAAGACAGGAGGTGGCAGCACAATCCTGGAGCTGACCTTCCACCTCCACTTAAAAATAAACCGTCTGGTTTTAGGGTGGCTTTTCAAGGACAGCCTGTGTCAGCCATCACCCTCCCTCCAGGGTACAGTGTGGAAGCACAGCGCAGGTGGGGCCCTGACTGACAGCGGTAGGTGCCCACGGGGTCTGGACAGAATCAGCCACTTTCCAGCTGGAGTAGAACCAAGAGCCCTTGGGCAGTGGAGCTGCTTGGGCCTGAGCCTCCTTGCCCGCCCTCCGGTAGGCAGGAGAGGCACGTCAGCTGCAGCGGCCTGCACTAAGGGTGGGGTTCCTAGGAAGGTTTCCCTTGCCAGCAGATGACAAAACCGCAATCGGAATGGTGGGATGGACATTCTGCACACCGGGGCCTCCCTGTGGAGGACCCACTAATGCCACCATGGTTTCCTTTGCTCATGCCTTAATACAAGAGATAACCAAGGACATTTCTCCAAAGAAGACAAACAGATGGCCAAAAGGCACATGAAAAGCTGCTCAACATCACTAATTATTAGAGAAATGCAAATCAAAACTACAATGAGGTATTATCACCTCACACCAGTTAGAATGGCCACCATCAAAAAATCTACAAATAATAAGTGCTGGAGAGGGTGTGGAGAAAAGGGAACTCTCTTGCACTGTTGGTGGGGATGTAAATTGGTACAGCCACTGTGGAGAACAGTGTAGAGGTTCCTTAAAAAACTAAAAACAGAGCTACCATACGATCCTGCAATCTCACTCCTGGGCCTGACCTGGTGGACTCAGAGAAAATCATAACTGGAAAAGATGCATGGACCCCAATGTTTATAGCAGCACTATTTACAATAGCCAAGACATAGAAACAACCTAAATGTCCATTGATGGATGAATGGATAAAGAAGATGTGAGATATATATATGCATACACACGATGGAATATTACTCAGCCATAAAAGAAAGAATGGAATAATGTTATTGTAGCAACATGGATGGACCTAGAGATTATCATACTAAGTGAGGTAAGTCTGACAGAGAAAGACGAATATCATATGACATCACATATGTGGAATCTAAAAAAAAGATACAAATGAACTTATTTACAAAACAGAAACAGACTAACAGACAGAAAACAAACTTGTGGTTACCAGTGGTGGTGGGGGGAGTGGGATAAATTAGGAGTTTGGGATTAAAATATACACACTACTCTATATAAAATAGATAACCAACAAGGACCTACTGTATAGCATAGGGAACTCTACTCACTATCTTGTAATAACCTATAATGGACAGAATGAAAAATATTTTTTAAAAAAGAGATAACCAGATAGAGCAATGCTTCTCAAATTATTTACAATGTACCTCAGACCTATCTTTTTGTACTACCACACTTGGATTTCAAATTGCTGCAAAATATTTCTAAATGCTTACTCAGAACTTTGGTACTTAACTCACAATGGACTGGTAACAAAGAGTGTGCAGACCAGCATAGTCTATGGACCACATTTTGAGTAGCACTGGAATAGAGGACCCATTATGGGCTAAGATCTGGAGGGGGAGTGCAGGGGGAGACCCAGAAAGGAGAAAGACCGTGTTCGCTGCCCTAGAGGAGCACAGGTTACAGAGAGAGACACCTGGGTTCAAATTCTGCTATACCAGGGACTTCCCTGATGGCGCAGTGGTTAAGAATCCGCCTGCCACTGCAGGGGACATGGGTTCGAGCCCTGATCTGGGAAGATTCCACATGCCCTGGAGCAACTAAGCCCATGAGCCACAACTACTGAGCCTGCGTGCCACAACTACTGAAGCCTGTGCGCCCTAGAGCCCGTGCTCCGCAACAAGAGAAGCAACCGCAGTGAGAAGCCCGCGCACCACAACGAAGAGTAGCCCCCGCTCGCCGCAGCTAGAGAAAGCCAGCGCGCAGTAACAAAGACCCAACGCAGCCAAAAATAAATAAATTTATTAAAAAAAAAATATTCTGCCATACCAGATACTAGTATAACCTTTGGCAAGGCACTTCTGTTTTGCTGAGCCTCAGTTTCTTTACCTGGAGAATGGGGGTGGGGGTCATAGTATAGAAGATATCTGTTGCTTCTTTCCGTTCAGTGTCTGGACAAAGATAGCATCTGACTTCCCTTTGGGTTTGGGTGGGCTTACCTTTTCTCTTGGTTTCGGAGCTGGGTACATAACCTGTGTGACCAGTTAGCAGGTTCAATCACCCTACGTACAATATGCTTGGTCCAGAGATGGGCACATACCCCAACCGAGCCACTGAAAGTCTATCTTGCTGGATGTGTTAAGGGGGAAATGCTCTTTTTTTTTTTTTTTTTGTGGTACGCGGGCCTCTCACTGTTGTGGCCTCTCCCGTTGCGGAGCACAGGCTCCAGACGCGCAGGCTCAGCGGCCATGGCTCACGGGCCCAGCCGCTCCGCGGCATGTGGGATCTTCCTGGACCGGGGCACGAACCCCTGTACCCTGCATCGGCAGGCGGACTCTCAACCACTGCGCCACCAGGGAAGCCCGAGAAATGCTCTTTTTGTGTGGGCTGCTAAGCGCAAAGAGAGCCCTTCTAAAAATGAAGCCAATACAGAAGAAAGCTGAGCCAAAAGTTGGAGAGAAAGGCTCCTGATAATAGTGTTTGAATGCCTGGACCCAGATGAGCTTCCAACACCCCCTCCTCTCCTTCTCCCAGTTATGGTCTTTGGTCAGACTCCACTGGCTCTCCTTCTCCTCTCTGACCTCCCTGCTGACTTGTGCGTCCAGGATGGGAAAGGTCCGAGAATGCAATTTGGGTCAAGAGGTAGGGACAAGCTTTGTGTCATGTCTCTGGACGTTGGCCTTCTCATCTGTCCAGTGGGGATGCTGTCTGTCTCAGACTCTCGAATTTCTCTCCAGAACTTGGCACACTCATGAGCAAATATCCTTTAGAAGCTTAAAGGCTGAGCCTTGACCCAGGACTGTTGCTGGCATTTTACTTATTTCCCTGAGGCCGTTATGACATGCGCAGGTAGATAGAGTGTAGAGAAAGAGCTTTGTCAAAAAGATCTGATCTCCACTTATTGTGTGCGACGCCCTGTGTGCCCATGATTCAGCCTCCCTAAGTCTTTGTTTCCCCACGTATAAAATGGAGTAATAATAGTACCTACCTGCCAGTACGTCTGTGAGAGACAAGTGATAATGTAGACAAAGCACGTGGCACATAGTAGGTGCTTTAAAATGGACTTTATAATTTTTTAAGGACACCAAATGTAGGTGAAACTCAGCTAACTAACTCAGGAAAGATTTCTGGTGTGTTCAGTACCATGTTCCTCTTTTGATGCTTCCTAAACAAGACATGTCCTGCAGGTGTTACTATTCCTATGAGACAGAGCATCGTCTTGATAACCTCCTCTCTTTCCCCTGCTCCACTCCAATCCAATCAGTTGCCAAATTCTGTCCATTTAGACTCTGCAACACCCTTTCACCAGGCCAGCTCCTCCCGTCCATCTTCCTCTTCCCTCTTCCCTCTCCCCTGCAGCACATTGAGGGGCTGGCAGCAGCTTTGAGGAGCAGCCCCTTAAGTTCAGAAAATTCCCATGGCTTGCCATTTCCTAACAAGTAAACAGCAAATCTCTAGTAGGGACTGCAGGGGTCCCACGAACTCTTTTCAGCTTTTCTTTCTACAGCAGGTGTTATTGGTACCCCACCTGTATCCCCTCAGTGCATCTTGAACATCGCCTACAGATTTGGTGAGGAGTTCCTGTACACACTGGTAGTGTCCTATGTCAAGCACCCACACCTCTTTGCCCAAAAGCTTTCTTTTGGCAGCAGGAACAGGCTCAACCATCTGAGCAGGATCATGGGACTGATCAGATTTGATAGACAAATACTCCAGCTTCCTCATGCCTCCGTAGGACACTTCTTTTTTTTTTTTTTTTTTTTTTCTCCTGTGGCCACACTTCGTGGCTTGCAGGATCTTAGTTCCCCAACCAGGGATTGAACCTGGGCCCTCAGCAGTGAAAGCGCTGAATCCTAATGACTGGACTGCCAGGGAATTCCTGGGGACATCCTCTCAAATACCGTAGTTACACCTAAATCCTTGATTCAGCAACAGCTTTGGAGGGTACCCAAATTAGGACACTTTCAAAGCTCAAGTCCCATCACACCCTTTCATGCACCCTAAACTCTAGCCAACTTAAACTATAAACTAGATGCCCCATACATTCACCCTTCCATGTGTTTCTTCTTTCTGGGCCTGTTACCTAGAAGCGCTTCTTGCTTTCCGTGGCTGTCATCCCCTATCTATTTTTCAAGAACCAGCTCGGGTTTCACTGATTCTATGATAAGCACAAAGAGTGATTGCTTAACCCTTTGAACTCAGGAGCAGTCTCTCAGGTCCCTCAGTATGCAATTTGCCCTCCAGGTCTCTTGACCATGTGGAGTCTACGGACCATCTTCCCGCCACCCCCCCACCCCCTACCCCCACTGCCCCACTTTCGTTCAGTGGCTTACTCCATGGCCACAACTAGACCTTATCATCACCCAGAATGGCTCAGGCTCTGGGATCTTCAACTCCAGGTCCCCAGGGTGACCACAGACACTTCTCACCCTCTTGCTTCAGAGGCATCTGCTCTAGGAGGTTATCAAGCTCTCCAATCTCCTTTTCCCTGTCTCTTGGCTCCTCCAAGCCACACCTATCCTACCAACCCCACAAGGCTTTCCCCAAACTCACCAGTCCCTTGGCCCCTTCCACCCCTCCAATTGTACAAAACACAGCTCTGGGTCAGTTCACCCCTCAGCCTTTTTGGCTCCCTCTCCACCAGTGGCCTGAGAAGAAGGGCAAAGTCGTTAAGGGCACCCACAGGAATTATCAGGGTTGGAATCTTGGCTCTACTACATGCTCGTTGTGTAAGCTTGATCAAATTACATAAGTTTTTGGTCTGCAGGCTCCTCATCTATAAAAGAGAAAAATAATAAAACATACTGCTCAGGTGGAGGGTTCAATTTTTAAATTTATTTATTTATTTTTGGCTGTGTTGGGTCTTCGTTTCTGTGCAAGGGCGTTCTCCAGTTGCGGCTAGCAGGGGCCACCCTTCATCGCAGTGCGTGGGCCTCTCACTATCACGGCTTCTCTTGTTGTGGAGCACAGGCTCCAGACGCGCAGGCTCAGTAGTTGTGGCTCACGGGCCTAGTTGCTTCGCAGCATGTGGGATCTTCCCAGACCAGGGCTCGAACCCGTGTCCCCTGCATTGGCAGGCAGATTCTCAACCAGTGTGCCACCAGGGAAGCCTCGAGTGTTCAAGTTTTAAATGCCAGAGACATGGCAAACCCTCAGTATCTGGTTACATGTTGACATTGCTTTTATTACTGCACATCTACTTCATTGGGTTGGGGAATTCAGTGAAGTAATACATGTAAGGCACTTAAACCTGTGCCCAGCACAGGGTAGGTACTCCATAAGGTTGGGGGCTCTTATCATTACTGAATTAGCTTCTTGGACTGCCTATAAGTCAGCACAGCTGAGGGGTTTATAACCACAGCCGTGTATTGTCTCACAGTTCTAGAGGCCAGAAGTCTGACATTAAGGTGTCTTCAGGGTTGACTCCTTCTGAGCCTCTGCCCAAGAACCCCCTTGCTTCTTATGGCTGCCAGCAATCCTTGAAGTTTCTTGGTTTATGGGTGTATAAGTCCATTCTCTGCCTCTGCAATCACATGGCATTCCTTTCTGTACCCCAGCATCATATCTCCCTCTGACTTCCTCTTGTAAAGGTACCTGTCATCATATGTAAGGCCCACCCTAAATCCAGGCTGATCTCATCTTGAGGGCCTTAACTTAATTACATCTGCAAAGACCCTTTTTTCCAAATACGTTCACTTTCATAGGCTCCACAGTTTAGGACTTGGACATATTGTTTCAGGGGCCAGCATTCAACCTTCCACAATGATCATTAAAAATAGTTTCACGGGGGCTTCCCTGGTGGCACAGCTGTTGAGAGTCCGCCTGCCGATGCAGGGGTCATGGGTTCGTGCCCCATTCTGGGAAGATCCCACATGCCACGGAGCGGCTGGGCCCGTGAGCCATGGCCGCTGAGCCTGCGCGTCCGGAGCCTGTGCTCCACAACGGGAGAGGCCACAACAGTGAGAGGCCCGCGTACCGCAAAAAAAAAAGAAAAGAAAAAGAGTTTCATGGGAGAGGTGGGAGTGGAAGCCAGATTGCAAAGAAATGAGACAAAGGGCAAAGGGAGAGAAGAGAAAACAGATTTTTTTTTTTAAAGACAAAGGGACTACACTACCCAAAGCAATCTACAGATTCAATGCAATCCCTATCCAACTACCAATGACAACTTTTTTTTTTTTTTTTTTTGCGGTACACGGGCCTCTCACTGTCGTGGCGTCTCCTGTTGCAGAGCACAGGCTCTGGATGCACAGGCTCAGCGGCCATGGCTCACGGGCCCAGCTGCTCCATAGCATGTGGGATCTTCCCGGACTGGGACACAAACCCGTGTCCCCTGCATTGGCAGGTGGACTCCCAACCACTGCGCCACCAGGGAAGCCCTCAATGACATTTTTCACAGAACTAGAACAAAAAATTTCACAATTTGTATGGAAACGCAAAAGACCTCGAATAGCCAAAGCAATCTTGAGAAAGAGAAACGGAGCTGGAGGAATCAGACTTCCTGACTTCAGACTCTACTACAAAGCTACAGTAATCAAGACAGTATGGTACTCGCACAAAAACAGAAATATAGATCAATGGAACAGGATAGAATGCCCAGAGATAAACCCATGCACATATGGTCACCTTATCTTTGATAAAGGAGGCAAGAATATACAATGGAGAAAAGACAGCCTCTTTAATAAGTGGTGCTGGGAAAAGTGGACAGCTACATGTAAAAGAATGAAATTAGAACACTCCCTAACACCATACGCAAAAATAAACTCAAAATGGATTAAAGACCTAAATGTAAGGCCAGACACTATAAAATTCTTAGAGGAAAACACAGGCAGAACACTCTCTGACATAAATCACAGCAAGATCCTTTTTGACCCACCTCCTAGAGAAATGGAAATAAAACCAAAAATAAACAAATGGGACCTAATGAAACTTAAAAGCTTTTTCACAGCAAAGGAAACCATAAACAAGATGAAAAGACAACCCTCAGAATGGGAGAAAATAGTTGGAAATGAAGCAACTGACAAAGGATTAATCTCCAAAATATACAGTTCATACAGCTCAATAATAAAAAAACAAACAACCCAATTCCAAAATGGGCAGAAGACCTAAGCAGACATTTCTCCAAAGAAGATATACAGATTGCCAACAAACACATGAAAGGATGCTGAACATCACTAATCATTAGAGAAATGCAAATCAAAACTACAATGAGGTATCACCTCACACCAGTCAGAATGGCCGTCATCAAAATATCTATAAACAATAAATGCTGGAGAGGGTGTGGAGAAAAGGGAACCCTCTTACACAGTTGGTGGGAATGTAAATTGATACAGCCACTATGGAGAACAGTACGGAGGTTCCTCAAAAAACTGAAAAATAGAACTACCATATGACCCAGCAATCCCACTACTGGGCATATACCCTGAGAAAACCATAATTCAAAAAGAGTCATGTACCCCAATGTTCATTGCAGCTCTATTTACAATAGCCAGGACATGGAAGCAACCTAAGTGTCCACAACAGATGAATGGATAAAGAAGATGTGGCACATGTATACAATGGAATATTACTCAGCCATAAAAAGAAACAAAATTGAGTTATTTGCAGTGAGGTGGATGGACCTAGAGACTGTCATACAGAGTGAAGTAAGTCAGAAAGAGAAAAACAAACACCGTATGCTAACACATATATATGGAATCTAAAAAAAAAAAAAAAGATTCTGAAGAACCTAGGGGCAGGACAGAAATAAAGACACAGACGTAGAGAATGGACTTGAGGACACAGGGAGGGGGAAAGGTAAGCTGGGACAAAGTTAGAGAGTGGCCTGGACATATATATACTGCCAAATGTAAAATAGATAGCTAGTGGGAAGCAGCTGCATGGCACAGGGAGATCAGGTCAGTGCTTTGTGTCCACCTAGAGGGGTGGGACAGGGAAAGTGGGAGGGAGATGCAAGAGGGAGAAGATATGGGGATGCATGTATATGTATAGCTGTTTCACTTTGTTATACAGCAGAAACTAACACGCCATTGTAAAGCAATTATACTCCAATAAAGATGTTAAAAATAAATAAATAAATAAATAAAATGGGTAACCAACAAGGACCTACTGTACAGCAAAGGGAACTCTGTTCAATATTACATAACAACCTAAATGGGAGAAGAATTTGAGAAAGAAGAGATACATGTATATATATATAAAACTGAATCACTTTGCTGTACACCTGAAACCAACACAACATGGTTAATCAACTGTTCTGCAATATAAAATAAAAAGTTAAAAAATAAAAAGATGGGGGGGTAAAGAAATGTAGATAATTATTGACAGAGATTTGGTGAAGAAAAAATACAAATAGAGAGGGAGCTGGAGGGGGACTAAGTAGAAGAGGAATTTTTGTTCCTCTTTTAAAATATGGTAGAAACTTGAGTCGAGGTGGGGGGAGGGGGAAGGATAACAGAGAAAGGGGAAGACCTTGAAGATGCAGGGAAGAGACGGGAGGGACAGTGGAGCAAGGAGCAGGCCCCAGAACAGGGTCACCTTCAACACATCAAGTCTAAACGGATGACTCAGTAAATCCAGGGATGGGTCAGCCACAGACTGACGGCAGCCACAGAACAAGTCAGAACAGACACATCGTTGGAGGAGAAAAGGCTGAGCCAAGGAACCACCAAAGACAAGAGAAAACATAACCAACAAGCCTCTGGAAGAGGCTGAGACTTAAAAGGCTGAGTCAGAGTTCATCCGCTGGGCAGTTGATGGGGCACTTTCTGCAGCGTCTCATCTGAAGCTCTGACTACTGCTCGGGGGGAGGCAGAATTATGATGCCCCTTGCATGGAAGAAGAAACTGAGACCCAGAAAGGCCTTAGGGTTACTGAATGACACACAGGTGACTGAGGTTACCAAAGGACACACAGAGCCCCCTGGTGAGGAGGCCGGGAGCCCAGGGAGGGCCTGAGGCATCCTCTATCTGGACACATGAAGAGACACCCTTGAGGCCCCTCCCAGAAGTGGGCACTCTTTTATACAGTCGCCCTTTTTCCACTCTCCTCCCTGGGCTTCTGAGATAGTCTTCCTGGTTTTCTACCTCTTGGATCTTTCTCAAGAGACTTTCCAGAGTACTGCTTCTCCCTCCAACCATTTACAGATCCAAAACTGGATTCACCTTGCTCCACCCCAGACTCCTCCTTCCGTGTTCCTACTTGGTGGTTGGCACCACCAGCCACAAATCTGCCTCTGCCTCTCCCCAACATCCTGCCAATCACCAATCGCTGTGTCTTCTGCCTCCTAAGTACCTTGTGAGCCTGCCCGCTCTCTCCATCCCCAGGCCTTGTCGCCCTGTCTTGCCTGAGCCCTGACTGTTGGCCTCCCCAGTCCATCCTCCAGACTGCTACAGCCTGAGCCTCCTAAATCACAATGATGATGTCCTCGCTCAGGCATTTAAAGATGGCTGGCTTCCTACCTCTGTTGGGTAGAGCACAAACTAGCATTCAAAGCCCTTTATGATCTGGCCCCTGCCAGATTCTCCAGCCTCAACAACCCTGAACACATCCCACCCTCCAGCCACACCTACAACTTGCCATTTTTCAAATGTTCTGCACCGTTGTCTAAGGTTATTTCTACTGCCTGGAAGATCCTCCTTCCCACCACCATCTGCCTTAAGCCAGCTCAGGTATCTACTCCCGTAAGAAGCCCTCTTGACCCTCCATCCCATGGGGTTAAGCCCTCAATGTGCACTTTTCCCCACTCCTCTTGTCACACTCTCACACTCTACAGTGATTGTTTCCCAGCCTGTCTGCCCATCAGATGTGACAGAGATTCCCAGGTGGCCAGGGGAGAGTTCAGGACCTCCCCTGAACTCTCTGAGCATGCTTGTGCTCAGTTACTATTGGCTGGACTGTGTTGATTGTCACAGTGTGTACCAATCTACCATACTTTGTCATTTACTTACACATTGCTCTGTTATTGCCACTTTTCCCGACGATGCATAGTCAGCTCAAAACATCCTTAGACAAATACGGGTTTTTCTCCTTTCCATTATTTACTTGGAATGTATTCCCCAAACTGCTTTTACTTGGCCAAAGGTTATACTTAAGTGTGTGGCTTTTAATAGGCATTGCCAGATAGTTCTCTAGAAAGATTGTGTTGATACATATCACTACTAAGTGTGTGCATGGATCCCTGCAACACTGTCAGCACTGGGTTTTACTATTTTCATTCATATTTACTACTTTAACAGGTATGATGGGTGATGGTCTCTTCCTTCAAGGAGCCTTCTCTAGTCCTAGAGAGGCAGCTATAATGTCATGACAGAAGGCAGCCAAGGAGACTGTGGGAGCCTAGATGGAGTGGAGGTGAGGTCTAATCCAGGTGGTGAGGTTCAAAGAAAACTTTCTAAAGGAGATGATACCCAACTTGGACCCAACCAGCTGACGTTTCCTCTCACCTTGCCTTCCACAACATCCTGACCTGCTTTGGCTTTCCCAATCTTATCTCCACCAGTCTCCATTCATCTCCTGCCATGAGGCTCCCATGTCCAGAGATAGCAAAGTACAACAGCTCGATGGGAATAGATCTTTTTCCCATCTCACAAATGAGGAAACAGGTTCCCAGGGACCATGCAGCTAGTGAGGGATGGGACTAGAATTTGAACCAAGCCCTATATGATTGTCCCTGGGCCCATGCTCACCCAGCTACCTTCACTGAGAAGGGAGAAAGAGGACACTTCCTGGAAAGACTATGTGCCAGGCCCCATGGAAGCCACTTCCCACCTATCACTCCATTCACAACAGCCCTGCAAGGTAAGAAATACCAGGCAGAATCTACAAAAGAGGAAACTGAAACCCAACAACGACCTTTCCAAGGTCACACAGTGGGGCAAGTCCAGTGGGACCCAGAATGTCCAGGAACATAGACTCTCCCTCCTAGGGAGGGCTCCCCACCCCCACTTCCCTACCACACTCATCTCAGAGGGAGCGACACCAGCTGAACAGTGTGATAGGTTGAATTGTGTTCCCACCAAATTCATATGTTCAAGTCCTAACCCCTTGTCCCTTAGAATGTGACCTTATTTGGAGGTAGGTTCTTTAAAGAGGTAATCAACTTTCATGAGGTCATTAGGGTGGGTCCTAATCCAATATGACTGGTGTCCTTATAAAAAGGAGAAACTTGGACACAGAGACAGATATTCCAAGAGAGAAGGTGATGTGAAGTCACACAAGGAGAAACTAGACAAGGAACACCAGAGGCTACCAGCAGCTAAGAGACAGGCCTGGAACAGATCCTGCTCTCACAACCCTGAGAAGGAGTCAACCCTGCCAACACCTTGATTTCAGACTTCTAACTTCCAGACCTGTGAAACAACAGATTTTGGGTTTGTTTTGCTTGTTTGTTTTTTTAAGCCACTGTTTGTGGTACTTCGTTACAGCAGCCTCAGGAAATGAACACTAAGAAAAAACTGCTACCCACCCCAAAAAGAAGAGATCCTGAAGATATTTTTGAACACATGATTGTTGTGATTTTTAAATTGCTAATGTTTTTATTATTATTCTATATTTCTATTGAAGAAAATTTAGAAAGGATCAGACAGTATAAATAAGAAAATTAAAACCACATGCCCTCTTTGGAAGTGAATTCTTGGAGGGGGCGGGTACACACATGCCCTATTTTACTGTTTACATTTTAGTGAATTTCCTTTTAGTCTCTTTTTTCCCCCCTTGCAGTTACTAGAATCTCCCTTGCAAGGCTGCTGTGATGCTTGACTGAGAGACTGGGTTAAGTTCTTAGCACAGGGTAGAGCACCCAGTCCAGCGCTAGCAACGGTACATAGAGTGCATACTTACATAGACATTGGATAAAATTGGATTCATGCTGCTTTATAACTTCCCCTTTTCACTTACCAGCACATCTTGAGTGTTTCCTCATGTCTTTAATGTCCTTCAAGAGCATGATATTTAATTTCTGCACAGCCTCCCACCTGTGAATGTGGCATCATCTATTTACCCAATTCCCTCTCACTGAACATTTCAGGAATTTCCAATTTTCCCCAGTTATAAATAAGACTGGGATGAAAAAAATCTTTGATTTCAGGGTACATCCTGGAAGTAGAATTGCTAAATCAAAGCATAACTCTTTTAAAAAGCTTTTGTATATAAAATAATGTGCAAAAGTTCCCGCAGAAACGCTGTATAATTTATCTCCTCAGCAGAGAAAAGGGCACTGACTTCCCCACGCTTTACCAACATCTGGTGTTTTCATTATTTTTTTGTCTTGACCAATTCTATAGGTAAGAAAAGCCGGAATCTCCTTTTCATTTGTACTTCGGGATTTCTAACATTTTCTTGAGGTTTTTGTATTTCCTCGGTGAATTACGTTAATCATCCTTTGCTTGTGGTGTCCCAGGTCAGTTCCTTTCATTGTTACGGGTTTAGCAGGACTTGAAAGGGCTGCTGCAGATGGGGCCCCAGCGAGCAGCTTCCTCCCCGCCCTTCTCACCCTCCTCTTCCCACATTCCCATCCTCAGAGCTTTCCTCTGCTCCCCAGGGAACCTCTGTCATTCAAACTAGCCCTTGCTTTCTCTGGGAAAGCATCTCCACCACCTTTTGCTGCCTTCCCCCACCCCCACATCCCGCAGCCCAGCACGTTCACCCCTGAAATTCCCCAAGGAGGTCCAAAACCACAGGGGACCCAGACTGAGCCCTAGAGCAAGCATCCCAGCCCTGCTCTGCTCTGGCCTGAACACAAGGAGATGGTGAGCAGTTCAGAGGAACAGTTGTCCCCAGGGGAAGGCCTGGGAGAGCAAGGCAACAGTGTGAGGTGGGAGAAAGCATGCTTTGGATGTCTTTTGGTGTTCCATGACTTTGTAGCACAGAGCTCAAACCCCAGGTCAGCCACTTGAAGTCTGTCAACTCACTATCTCGCAGGGTCACAACGAGGGGAAAATGCAACATGATGTGTACAGCACCAGGCACAAAAGTCGGTTGCGCTGATGACAAACCCCAAGGATCAGGTACTGCTTCTCCGGGAGAGATGGGCCTTGAAAGGGTCCAGTTTGCACTTGCGGCTGGAGAGGGAGCATATCAGGCAGAAGAAACAGCTTGAACAAAGGCTGGGAGGCCAGAGGTGGGGCTGAGTAGGTCATGTAAATGGAGGGTCTCAGGGCACGGAGGAGGCCCCAGGGTCAGTAGTCGGGGCTGACAGGGAAGCTCAGACCTCAGCTCGGGCCGTGGAGAGGGCCACGCCTGGCTCGGGAAATCTCGGTTTTCCTTCCCACCCGTCTCCAATTTCACTCCTTCACTCCCCCCGGGAAGACACTTGTATGTACGGCGGTCGGGCCTGGGCCGGGCCCCACCCTGGATCTTGAGGGCAGACGAGCCTCGACCGGAGTGATCAGTGCCCAGGGGGCACCTCGAGGAGAGTGGCTAAAACTGAGAGAGCTTCCCAGAAGCAGCCTTTGAGCCAGGCCTGGGGGTGCGAGTTGGTCAGGCGCTGGGAGGGCGAGGCAAAGCGGGCACTGCGTGCATAAGGGTCGCCTGGACCCCGACTGGCCGGCCAAGCCTGGCTCCGGGGATGGTCTGCGAGCACCACGAGGGTGGTGCGCGGGGGAGGGGCGGGATGCAGCAGGTGCCCAGAGACGCCCGGGAGGCCCCGGGCCGGCGGGGTGGAGGGAGCGGCAGGGGAAGGGAGATGGGGGGAGGGGAGATGGAGGGAGGCCGACATCCCCCGCCCCGCCCCCGAGGGCTGCCGCACGTAGCTCTCGTCGCTGGTCTGCTGCGTGTCCCGGCAGGTACAAAGGAGGAGTTGCGGCGGAGCGGGGCCTGCCCGCTACCTACCGCGCCGCCCCACACCCACCCACCCCCCACGGAACGAAGCGGGGGGCGGGGTGGGCAGGAGCCCAAAAGCACACCGTCCGGGCCAGGTTGGTCTCCTCCACCCGCAGCTTTCCCTCCCGCGGCCTCCCCAGGGCCCCTTCGGCCCGGGAAGGAGGCGGGGTCCTTGTGTGGCCGACTGGATGTCTGAGGCCCAGACAAAGGGATCGCCCCGGTCCCACAGGGGTGGGGGCGAGGCGACTAGTGAAAGGCACGATCCTGTCTTTTGCAGGAGAGAAGCGAGGCCAGGGCCCCCTTTGTACTAGCCCCGACCTCACCCCCACCCCCAGTGTGAGGATGGGGACTGTGCCCCAGGCCCTCTAAACGGAATTTGATGTACAAGAGCACTCAAGTACACAAGTCTGCGCTCCGGAATGTCTTATCTAGGAGTCAACCCAGATGGATCTGTCTCCAAGCAGCTCTTTACGCAAGATCGTCCAGTCCACATCAAAGGAAGGGAGAGGCGCCGATAGAGGTTAGAGGGAGACCAAAGCCTTCTCAAGCCATCCGTGGCTCCACCTCTGCACGTACCATGCCCAGAGGATGCCCTCGTGGGCGCTCACAATCCCGCAAACACACAGGTAGCCCCGCCCGCGCATGCGCCTGGGTGTTGTCCCCACAGACCCATGTTCCCATCTGATTTCACACATGCACGCGTACGTTCGGGCTCCCCAGGAGCCACCCAGATTCTGAAAGTCAAGGAGGGCTACAGAATGAACCCTAGAATGATCCTTTGGGATTATCGCTCCTATTCACTCCCCAGACCCTCACTTTGTCCTCCATGCAAGGCAATGCTGGGGGAGGTGGGAGAGGAGAATTGGGCCAGGCTAGTTGGAGATCAAAAGCACTTTGGGAGGGAATGTCCTCTGGATGGGAGCCGCTGCCCTCTTCCACCACACCAGCCCAGTGCAGAGGGACCTCCCATCCCCCATCAAAGCAGGCCAGAGGACCACCCACGATAGGTGTGAAAGCCACAGAAGAACAGGAAGCTAAGAGACTAGGCCCCCTTGCAGTTGTAGGGGAGGGGAGGGAGTGGCTGCCTCACTTTTCTAATCATTACAGTGGGGAAGAGGGCTGTTCCCTGTGATTGGGGCCCCTGCAGTTCTGCCCTTCTGCTTTGGAGCTGATCAGCAGACCGAGGGAGTGGGGCCCTTGTGCTCACATACACACACACACACACACTCCCCCCACCCTTGCAACCTGGCCTAGAGCCCCCATTCCTGGAGGAGGAACCCTGGGAGCAGCAGACAGAAGCTCTGAGGCAAGGCGCCACATAGCCTGGTATAGTCTCCCCTTTGTCAGCTAGAGAGGAGTGAGACCAGGCCCCTGCCCTGCGGGTGTCTAGACCATGAGTAATAGGCACGTACACACATGCAGGCGCCGGGCTGCAGCCCAGGTGCTGAGGGCTCAGGACCAGTGTTCAGAGAGGGAGGGAAGACCGCCCCCCCATCCAAACAGGCACAGGGCTGGGTACACAGGTACCCTCAATACTATCTGGTGACTGAATGAAAGAACAAATGAGTGGGTGAATTCAGTGGATAAATGAATGAATGTCCGAGGCCATTAATTTATTTGGGTGGAAAACCCTCGGCATGCCCAGGCTGGGACTTTTTGTGGATCGTCACTGGTCTTGCCCTAGTATGTGTCATCACGCCAGCAGGCTACAGCTCCCCCAGGGGCCAGAAAACCCTTTGCTTGAGCCCCAGCCTAAGGCCGGACATTCACAAGGTGGCCAAGCGGTGCTCGCCGCCAATCAAGAATGGGTGTTGATGTGTCCACCTCCCCACCAGACTGAGAGCTCTTCACAGGAGTCTTCAGTATCCGGCTCAAATTCCTTCCCATCCTCCACCCCAGTGTCCCCTCCAGTGAAGGGCCAACTGTGCCAAAAGAGAAGGACCTGGAATGAAGGCGGGCCTGGCCACTTCCTGGCTGGGTGGCCTTAGGTAGTCATTTCTCTCTGCGAGCCTTAATTTCCCTGTCTGAAGAATGGAGACAAGATGCCTTCTTTGGAAAATAAAAAAGGCCTTCTTTGCTTTGCTTTACAGGATGTGGGGTCACCTGCAGCACCACCCCTCTCTGAGCACCCTCACTCAGCACCCAGCGTTCTTTGTTCACCTACACACCTCTTACCCACCACTCCCTTTATATCTGCCTTTGTACCTGCACCTAGCAGTTCCCCAAAGACAGGAATTGGGGCTCTCTCTGTCTCTCTGGGCCCTCTATTGCCCAGCAATGCCCAACACATGGTGAAGCACGTGACAGTGAGTGGAAGAAAAGGGTCCTTGAATGGTAAGTGATGAGTGAAAGCATTTTGTTAACCAGACAGGGCTGTGTGAATATGAGGGCTTTGGTCATTATGACAGTAATTTAAATCATAGAGGTTCAGGACACGAACATATCTTACAGGTTAACTGAATCCTCCCGTTAGACAGATGAGGAAACTGAGGTCCAGAAAAGACTGCCAGAGATGACTCATGGAGGATGTCCTGCTTGAACCTCAACTAAAAAAAATCTCCTAACTCCCAGGGGAGAAGGGATTCCTCCATGGCCCCTCCCCCAGGCCATTCTCCTCAGACCACACCCCCTCCTCTGCTGGGCTCAAGCCCGCACAGACACAGGGAAGCCCAGAAGGAAGGGCCCAGTCTTCCTTCCTCCCGTGACTGCCTTCTTCCAGACACCCGAGAGTCATGAGTGTATCTGGGGTTCTTGAGGGCTGAAGATGACGAGGTGCTGCTGTAAAGAAGCTGTGAAGTCTGAGCTTGCACTTCAGTGGAAGGCAGCGGCAGTGACAGCAGCGTGTGGAGGGGAAAACTGGAGGCTTAGCTCGGAAGCTCCCAGTGGAGCCGGGGGCAGTGGAATCAGCATGGACTCCAGAGCCAGGCCAACCTGGTTTTGACTCCTGACTCTGATGCTCAGCTGGGGGGTCACTTGGCAAGTTACTTCATCCACAAGCCTCAGTTCCCCTCACCTGTCATACAGGAATACTAATCTCTACCTGACAATATAGTTGAGATGATTCAATAAGAACATAAGCAGAAGTGACTGTTATGGACTGAATGTGTCTCCCTAAAATTCCTATGTTGAAACCCTAACCCCTAGTGGGGCTGTATTTGAAGATGGGACTCTAAGGAAGTGTAATAATTAAGGTTAAATGAGATCATAAGGTGGCCCTGATCTGATAAGTATTAGTGTCCTTAAAAGAAAAGACATTAGGGAATTCCCTGGCAGTTTTTACTGTGGTTAGGACTCCGTGCTCTCACTGCCGAGGGCCCGGGTTCAATCCCTGGTCAGGGAACTAAGATCCCACAAGCCGTGCCCGTGCGGCCAAAAGAAAAGACACTAGAGAGCCTCCCCTCCACCCCCCGCCCCAAGTGCAAACAGAAGAAAGGCTATGTGGCGGGTGACATGGCAACAAGGCCGCTGTGTACAACCCAGGCAGAGAGCTCTCACCAGAAACCAACTACACTGGCACCCTGACCTCAGAGTTGCAGCCTTCAGAACAGTGAGAAAATTAATTTCTGTGGTTTAAGCCAAAGAGTCTGCGGTATTTTGTTATGGCAGCCTAATGTAATACAATGACTAAATAAGTAGGAGGCCATAATTGTTCTCCCTCTTGACATCTCCAGTTTCCCCTCTACTCTCAGGATGGAATAAGGAAAGAGCCTGCTGCTCCTTCCCCCACAGTTCAGAGGCCACTGGAAGGAAGGTAGTGGTGTCGGGTGGTGAAATTGGTACCCCAAAGATATCCAAATCAAATCCCTGGAACCTGTGAGTGTTCGCGTATCGGGCAAAAGATGTGATTACGGTAAGGATCTTGGGAAGAGGAGCTTATCCTGAATTGTCCAGGTGGGTCCTCAGTGTCATCCCAACTGTTCTGATAAGGGAGAGGCAGAGGGCCGGAGAGAGGAGAAGACATACATACACAGAGAAGGAAGCACTAGGACAGTGGGAGATTGGAGCCATGTGGCCACAAGTCAAGGAACGCCTGCAACCACCAGAGGCTGGAAGAGGCCAGGAGCAGATTCTTCCCCAGCGTCTCGGGAGGTAGGGGGGCCCTGCCAACACCTTGCTTTCAGACTTCTGGTCTCCAAAACCGTGAGAATACATGTCTATTTTTGTAAGCTAACCAGCTTATAATACAGCAGCTACAGGTAACTAAGATAGGGTTATTGGTCCTGCCTCCAACTCAGCCAGCCCCCTGCCTCTGTACCTTTCATTTCCTAGCCACACCTGGACCTGGACCCCCCAGGCACTCGCCCATTAAGCCCTAAAGCCCAGTCCTAAGTGGGATGGGACACCTGCCACCCACAGCGTAGGCTGAGTCACAGCTGCCACCTGAATCCACTGGACTCAGCCCCAGTTCTCTGCGCCATCAGACCCCAGTAGGACTGAGAGGTGGTGTGCCTCCTGGGGCCAAGTATGGGTTAGTGGGGAAAAAACACTAACTTGGGAAAGTCAGGGGGTCTGTATTTAAATTTTGCCTCTCTATGAACTTGAGCAAGTCACTTGAGCTCTCCAGGCCACAGTTTTCTCATCTGCCGGGGCCTGGATTGAAGTGCGTGATTTTCCTGGGCACGTGCTGTTCTGACTGTGAATAAGCAGAGAAAGGGGCGGGAGGGCTGGGGAGGGAGGAGGA
This sequence comes from Monodon monoceros, assembly GCF_005190385.1. Lineage (NCBI taxonomy): Eukaryota > Metazoa > Chordata > Mammalia > Artiodactyla > Monodontidae > Monodon > Monodon monoceros. The sequence goes on from NW_021703774.1 coordinate 146,179,426, forward strand.
AGGTAATCAGTGCCGCGCGTAAACGTGTTCAATTCTGTAAGTGGGGTTTGGGTTTCTCGTGGATTGGATGAGAAGCAGTGTCACACAGGGATTCAAGGCTTGGAAGGAAGGAGCCCTTGGGGTTAGAGGTCTGCATGAAAGGTGTCCATCAAAGGCCCACCCTGTCACACCTCTTTCCAGGGAGGTTGCTCGGTCTCCAACCCCCGCAGCCCAAGTGGGTACATTTGGACCATGGAACTTTGTCTCCTGTGGACAGAACCAACTGGAAGAAGGGGGGACCTGAGGAGACGGCTGCCCGGCAACCAATGACATGGAGGGAAAAGATGAGATGGGCCACCACATTGTCGTACTTGGGAACTTGAACTGGGAAACATGGGAAAACGTGATAGGAAAATGGAGACAAAGAAGTCACACTATAGAGAAGTGCAGAGATCCGAGCCTGGTCAAGCCAGTGACTGAAAAGAGAAATTAAAAGAAGTGAGTTAGTAGCCAGCAGAATGAGGTGAAGCAAACTGTGATGGTAGTCAAGCCAAGTTAATGTTAAGTCCCATTAACACACTGCGATGTGTTTATGTTGAGCTGTGAAAGTAAAAGTCCATGCACTCCTGCAGCTGGCTGTCCTAAAGGGTTCTAGCACTGGAGGGGAAAGGCCTCAGACTTAGAATTAGTAAGAACTCTATTTATTCAAAGTGCGCTGCAGGGAAGAAGGAAGAAATGCTCACCAGCCAGAATTGAGGACTACCACGCTAGTTTCTTTTCTTTTTTTTTTTTTTTTCTTTTGTGGGATCTTAGTTCCACGACTAGGGATTGAACCGGGCGAAAGCTCAGAGTTCTAACCATTGGACCACCAGGGAATTCCCAACCATGCTAGTTTCTTAACATATCAAATCTACAGACTTCTAAGCTACTGGGACTGAGTTCAGCAAGGTCACAGGATATAACGTCAATATTCTAAATTCAGTTATATTTCTATCTACTGCCAATAAGCAATTGGAAACTGAAAATTTCAAAACATCTTTTTAAACAGTATCAAAAAACCATCAAAGACTAGGTGATATATTTATCAAGATAGATGCAAGATATGTATATTAGTTATCTATTGCTACATAACGAATTATCCCAAACTTAGTGGTTTAAAACAACATACATTTCCTATCTCAGTTTCCAGGGATCAGAAATTTAGGAGCAGCTTAGTTGCCAGATGGTCTGGCTCAGGGTCTCTCATGAGGTTGCAACCCAGATGTTGGCCAGAGCTGCAGTCATCTGAAGGCTTGATGTGGCTTTAAGCAGGAGGCCTCAGTTTTGCATCACATGAAATGCTCCATAGGACTGTTCACAACATGACAGCTGGCTTCTCCCAGAATGAATGATCCAGGAGAGAAAGGGCAACCCAATTAGAAAGCCACAGTGCTTTTCATGACCTAGTCACTGAAGTCCCACACTGTCCCTTCTGCTTTATTCTGCTAGAGCAAGTCAAATCACTAAGTCCAGCCCATACTCCAAGAGAGGGAAATTCATCTCCACCTCTGGTAGGGAGGTGTATCAAATAAACTGTGAACTTATTTTTAAAATCACCATAACCAGTACACTGGAAACAATAAAACATTGCTGAGAGAAATTTTTAAATGGAAAGATAAGGCATGTTGGGCTTCCCTGGTGGCGCAGTGGTTAAGAGTCCGTCTGCCAATGCAGGGGACACGGGTTCGAGCCTGGGCCCGGGAAGATCCCACATGCCGCAGAGCAACTAAGCCCATGCGCCACAACTACTGAGCCTGCGCTCTAGAGCCCGCGAGCCACAACTACTGAGCCCACATGCTGCAACTACTGAAGCCTGCGTGCCTAGAGCCCACGCTCCACAACAAGAGAAGCCACCGCAGTGAGAAGTCCGCGCACCACAACGAAGAGTAGCCCCAACTCGCTGCAACTAGAGAAAGCCTGCGCACAGCAATGAAGACCCAACACAGCCAAAAATAAAATAAATAAATGAAAAAACAAAAACTGATGACAAATAAAAAAGAAAGATAAGGCATGTTCATGGATGGGATGACTCAATATTGTTGAGAAATCACTTCTCAGATTGGTCTATAGATTCACTACAATCTCAATAAAACACCAACAGAATACTTTTACAGAGATTAACAAGCTAATTGCCAAATTTATACGAAAATGTGAAGGTCCTAACATAACCAAAACAATTTTGTAAAGGAAGAACAAAGTTTGAGGATTATGCTACCTGATTTCAAGACAATATAAAGCCACAGTAATCACTTTGATGTAGGCATGGATATTGATGTAATATAGGGATAGATATATAAATCAATGAACTAGAACAGAGTCCAGAAACAAACCTACACATATGTAGTCAATTCATTTTTTATAAAGGGACCAAGAGAATTCAATGGGGAAAGGATAGTCTTTTCAACAAATGGGGCTGAAACAATTAGGTATCCATATTCAACAAAACAAATCTCAACCATCATGTCAAATACAAAACTTAACTCAAAATATGTCAAAGAAAAATCATAGGAGTTAACGCTATAAAGTTTCTAGAAGAAATGTAGGAGAAAATTACTTTTATCTTAGTTTAGGCCACTGTTTCTTAACTTGGGGCAATTTTCCCCAGGGAACATTTGGCAATGTCTGGAGGCATTTTTAATTGTCACAACTGGAGGGGTGATGCCACTGAGTTAGTGGGTAAAGGCCAGGAATGCTGCTAAACATTCTACAATACACAGAACAGCCTCCTACAACAAAACATTTTCTAGTGTAAAATAAAAACAGTACCGAAACTGAGAAACCCTGGGCTAAGCAAAGATTTCTTAGATAAGACACAAAAGTCAGAAACCATAGAGTTTGAAAAACACAAAGATTAAACTTTACCAAAAAAAATAATTTCTGCTCTTTGAAAGACACCATTAAAAAAGCAAAAGGCAAGTCACAGATGGGTGAAAGAATTTGCAAAACATATTTCTGATAAATGACTTTTATCCAGAATATATAAAGAACTCTTACAACTCAAAGTAAGAAGATGACCAGTTTTTTTAATGGGAGAAAGATTTGAACAGATACTTCACCAAAGAAGATATATGAATGGCCAGTAAGCACACAGAAAGACACAAGTCATTAGAGAAATGCAAACTTAGATCACAATGAAATGCCATTGCACATCCATTAGAATGACTAAAAAATTTTAAAAACTGACCATACCAATGTTGGCAAGGATGTGGAGAAACTGGAAGTCTCATAAGCTGCTGGTGGAGATGTAAAATGGCACAACTTTGGAAGACAGTTGCTTGTAAAGATAAATATACACTTACAACCCAGTAATCCCATTCCTAGGTATTTACCCAAGACATACTTACCAAGAGAGGTATTTACCTAAAGACTTACAAGTGAATGTTCATAGCAACTTTATTCATGATAGCCAAAAACTGAAAGTAACCTGAATGCCAATTAAGAGATAAATGGGTTAACAATCTGTGGTACATCCATACAGTGGAATTTACTCAGCAACGAAAAGAAACAAACTGCTCAGGAATATGGATGAGGGACTTCCTGGTGGCGCAGTGGCTAAGAATCCGCCTGCCAATGGGGGGACAGGGGACACGGGTTCGAGCCCTGGTCCGGGAAGATCCCACATGCCGCGGAGCAACTAAGCCCGTGCGCCACAACTACTGAGCCCACGCTCTAGAGCCCACAAGCCACAACTACTGAGCCCGCGTGCCACGACTACTGAAGCCCATGTGCCTAGAGCCTGTGCTCCACAACAAGAGAAGCCACCGCAATGAGAAGCCCATGCACCGCAATGAAGAGTAGCCCCTGCTCTCCGCAACTAGAGAAAGCCCGTGCGCAGCGACGAAGACCCAATGCAGCCATAAATAAATAAATAAATAAATAATAGATAAATAAAATGGAAAAAAAAGAAAAAGAATATGGATTAATCTCACAATCATTATGTGGGGTGAACCAAGCCAGACACAGAAGAATGCATATTGTATGATTCCATTTATAAGAAATTCCAGGAAATTCAAAATTACAATGATAGATTAGTAGTTGCCAGGGGCTGGGAGGTGAAAGAGGGGGCTGATTTCAAAGGGGCACAGGAATATTTTGGGGTGACAGAAATGTTCTGTATCTCAATTGAGGAAGGGGTTACACAACTACATACATTTCTCAAGACTCATGATATTTTATACTTGAAAGTGAGGAATTTTTATTTCTATAAGTTGTACCTAAACAAAGACTATCTTTTAAAGACTACAGGTTTGGGCTTCCCTGGTGGCGCAGTGGTTGAGAGTCCACCTGCCGATGCAGGGGACACGGGTTCGTGCCCCGGTCTGGGAAGATCCCACATGCCGTGGAGCGGCTGGGCCCGTGAGCCATGGCCGCTGAGCCTGCGCGTCTGGAGCCTGTGCTCCACAACGGGAGAGGCAGCAACAGTGAGAGGCCCGCGTACCGCAAAAAAAAAAAAACAAAAAAAAAAACAAGAAAAAACATGGAAAAATAAAAATCATTAGATGTGTGAGGATAGTCAATAATGTACAGGGGTTGATTGAAAGCAATTTAAATGTTTTAATTTTGTCTTCCAGAAATATCACAATGTTTGTATAATCATAAGAACCAATCAGAACAGAGTTTGAATTAGATTGGAGTAAATGCTGGGGTGAGGGCTCAGTCAGATGACATTTCCTTGGAGAAGTAATTTAACTGCTCTGAGCTTCAGTTTCCTCGTATGTAAAACAGAGTTAATAATATAGCATCACCTCACAAGACTATTGTGTGGGTAAATTTTAAAATTCCATATAGTGTTTAGCACACAGTACCTTGTGCATAATAACCCACTCAATGTACACTGGCAGTCAAGATGAAGATACAGAGGCAGGGATATTCTGTAAAGACCAGACTGGCCGTGACTGCTCAGAACTGGCATCAGATTTTCTAAACAGTTTCATTGAGGTATAATTAACATTCAATAAAGAGCACATGTTTAAATTACACAATCTGACAAGTTTTATCACACGTATACACACTTGAAACCATTGCCGCCGCCACCAAGATAACAAACATATCTGTCACCCCCAAAAGCGCCCTCTCATCCCTCTACCACCCTGCATCCCAGGGAACCATTCGTCTGCTTTCTGTCACTGGAGATTAGCTCGCATTTCCTAGAATTTCATATGAATGGAGTCATGCACATTATGTACTCTCTCTTTTTTGCTTGTTTTTTTGGTCTAACTTCTTTCATTCACCTTCTTTTGAGATCCATCTACGTTGTTGCATATATGAACAGTTCCTTCTTTTTCACTGCTGAGAAGTACCGCATTATATAGATATATCACAATGTGTTTATCCAGTCACCTGTTGGTGGACATGAGGATCGTTTCCAAGTTTTGGTTATTACAAATAGAGCTTTCATTTACCAGTCTTTGGGTGGACATTTGCTTTCATGTGTCTTGGGGAAATACCGACGAGTGGGATTGTTGAGGTGTAATGTTAGTATATATCTTTACAAGAAACTTCCTGGCAGTAAATGTGTTGTTCCAAGTGTGGAGTTCCCTTGGAGAGGGTTGGGAGGCTGGGGGTCAGAGTCAGGGGTCTCTCACACCCCCTCCCCACCTTCTCAATCTCTCTGTTCAAATCTGGTATTCCAAAAGGGCCTCTCCCTGCATAATGACATCCTGTCCCCATATGGGGGTGAGCATCAGAATCTCCTGGGGAGCTTTAAACATGGTCCCACCTGAAACCTACTACTGAAAATATTGCCTGGTGAGGCCAGGTATCTGTGTTTTTTTAAAATGTCTCAGGTGATTCGGCCATGTAAAAAGGCAAAGGAACTCCCCACCTACTGGAATGAGTTTAAACCCCCAGGCAAAGTATTCTGCACCCAATGCCCCCCCCACCTGCCCCAGAAGCCTCATGCCTTGCCCCTCACCCCAGACATGCAGCCTAACGAAAAGGCTCCATATTCCCAGACATGCTCAGGCTCTCTCACCACCAAGCTTTCACTCATCTCTCTACCTTCCCCGTTCTCTACCCAGGGAACTTCTACAAATCCTTTGAGACCCAGAAAAGGCCACTCCCCCCCTACCCCAAGCCTTCTACACCCATCCCCCAGCCAGGCAGAAATTTTGTTTTCCTCCTGAGTCTCACAGCACCACCCCCACCTGTATCATAGCATCTGTCACTCACTCTGCCCTGTAATTACTGTCAGCCCCTCCAGTCCACGGACTCTGCATCCACAGCTCAATCTACAGCGGATCAAAAACATTAGAACATAGGCATTCCAGAAAACTCTAAAAGGCAAAACTTGAATTTGTCATATGCCGGCAACTATTTGCATAGCATTTGCATTGTATTAGGCATTATAAATAACCTAGAGATGATTTAAAGTGTACGGGAGGATTGCCAATAAGTTATGTGCAAATACTATGCTATTTTGTATAAGGGACTTGAGCATCCTCTGGTTTTGGTATCCGCAGGGGTCCTGGAACCAATCCCCTGCGGATACCAAGGGACGACTGTATCTAATAATACCCTGCCAGACAGCTTTCATCAGCAGCCTTGCTTAAGCTTTCTAAGAAACCGTTGAGGTAGGTCATGGTGAGGATGGTGCAAATACTGATTAGGTGAAAAGTCTGCTACAGTCCTTCTGCATATGCTGCTAGACCCTTAAATCCTCACAACAGACAGATGAGGTAGGTACTGTTATTATCAGGCCCATGTTACAAACGAGGAAACTGAGGCCCAGAGAGGTAAGTGGTAGAGCCAGGATCTAACTCAGGAAATGCTCCAGCCCTTTTTTTTTTTTTTTGCTCCAGCCCTTTTACAGATAAGGACACTGACACTCAGGGAAATAATTTGCCCAAATTCAACATTTTCTTAAGTAGCACAGTCAAAATTTGCACCCAGGATCCGCGGATCCTACAAGGCCCTTGTTTAAACCTTCTACTTAGTAATCCACAGGCCAAGCCCTTCTTTTTTCCTGGTCCTGGGACAAGGATTGTTTCCAGTTTGGGACTATTACAAATAGGGCTGTTGTGAATATTCATGCACAAGTTTTTATAATGCTTTCATTTCTCTTGGGTAAATAATTGGAAGAGGAATGGCTGAATCACATGGTAGGTATACATTTAACTTTTTAAGAAACTGTTTTTCCAAAGTGGTCAAACCATTCCACACTCCCACCAACATCTGAGAGTTCCAGTTGATCCACATCTTCACCAACACCTGGTATGGTCAGTCTTTTTGATTCTAGCCACTCTAAAAGATCTGTAGTGGTATAATATTATACTTTAATTTGCATTTTCCTAATGACTATGATATTGAGTTTCTTTCCACGTATTTATTAGCAACCATATATTTTCTTTGGTGAAGTGTCTGTTCAAATCTTTGCCCATATTTTAATATTTGTTTTCTTAGTGCTGATTTGTGAGAGCTCTTTATGTATTCTGCAAACAAGTCTCTTGCCAGATGTGTAGTCTTTGTTCTCCCAGTTGTGGCTTACTTTTTCATTTTCTTAACAAGGTCTTTCAAGTGGTAAGTTTTCATTTTGATAAAGTCAAATTTATCAATTTTTTTATGGATGGTGCTAATTTATCTCAGCGATAGTTTATCATTTTTAGTGTATAGATCTTACATATATCTTGTCAGATTTCTCCCTAAGTATTTCATATTTTTGATGCCGCTGAAATTTTTAAAATTTTGATTTCAGACTGTTCGTTGCTAATGTGTAGAAATATAATTGTTTCATATATTGATCTTATAGCCTACATTCTTGCTAAACTCACTTATTAATTCTAGTGCCTTTTTTTGTAGATTCCATAGGATTTTCTACAAACGTAATCATATTGTCTGTAAAGATAGTTTCAATTCTTCCTTTCCAATCTTAGTTGCCTTTTTTTTTTTTTTTAATATTATTGTACTAGCTATTTGGCTGTTCAAAGTTGTCCCACAGTTCACTAAAATCTTGGGGATTTTTTTTAAGTATTTTTTCTCTCTGTGTCTCATTTTGCATAGTTTCTATAACTATGTCTTCGAGTTTACCGATCTTTTCTTCTGCAACGACTGATCTGCCATTATTTCCATCCACTGTATTATTTATCTCAGACATTGTAGTTTCCATCTCTAGAAGTTTTATTTTAAAAAAAGTTTTTAATTTAAAATTAGAAGTGCCGCTTTTTTGTTTTTAAGTTGATTCATGTCTCTACATAGGCAACCTTTCTTCCGGTTAAACATATGAAATACATCTGTAATAACTATTTTAATGTTATTATCTATCAATTCTACCATCAGTGTTGCTTCTGGGTCAGTATCAATTGATTGACTGTCTGTTCATTATGGATGGTGTCTTCCTGCTTCTTTGCATGCCTAGTAATGATTGATTGGATGCCAGAATCTTACCTTTTTGGGTTCTGTATAGTTTTGTATTTCTATAAATAATCTTGAGTTTTATTCTTGGAAGTAATTAAGTTACTTGGAAACAATTTCATCTTTTTGATAGGTGGGACCAGAAATGTGTTTCGTTAGGGTTACTTTTTCCCCAGTACTCAGCCAAGACCCTTCTTAGTACTCTAATTGATGTCCCTTGAATTATGAGACCTTCCACTCTGGCTATCAGGCTATGAGGAACAGGCTCTATTTCTCAGGCTTGTGTAAGCCCTGAGCACTATGCCCTCTTATCCTTTTGGGTGGGTCTCTCTGCAGCCTCAGATAATTTCTAGTTGATTAATACTCCACTGAAGGGTGGAGGGGTACCCGCTGCAGATCTCCAGGGCCCTCATTCTTGCAGGCTCTCTCCCTACAAACTCTAGCCTCTCTGGCATCCCCCAGGTTCCCAGTTATGTCTCCTTAATTCAGGAGACTGTCAGGCTCTGCCTGAATTCCCCTACCCCTGTGCCATGGCCTGGCAACTTTCTCCAAGCAGTATGATCACTGTTTGTCACTGCCTGATGTGCAATGTCTTGAGTGCCATTTTGTGTGTGTGTCGGGGGGGGGGGGTCTTTTGTTGTTGTTATTTCAGATGGGAAGGTAAATCTAGTTTCTGTTACTCCATCTTAATCAGAAGCAGAAATTCCTGTCATCAGAGTTGGTACTGGAATTGGTCATGGTTGGCTCTGAGCTGCATCTAGGAGGTTTTTCCTCTCTTACACCACGTGGCACAGCTGGCCCCAGGGAAGGGTGCCAACCAGAGCAGTAGCCAGGAAGAGGAGGTAGCCAGTATGCCCCATGGGAAGTCGAGCTGGGGTATTTCATTATAACTTTGTCAACAAAATGATTCCGCACTGAGGTTCCAATGCCTTCTCCTCCTTCTGCCATCCCAGCTGGAGTCTCTGACAACTCTGACCTCTCCTCTGGTTACTGGCCAGGGCTGGAAGGGGTTGGCACCTGCAGCCTCCCAGCTGGCAACATTAACTACTACCTAGTAACAACAGTAAGAATTTCCTTTTTTAAAGCAACTGCCATTTTCCTGACCCTGGGCTACTTAGTAAGAATCTGAGGCTGGAGGACGTAAAGTGACTCCCCTAAGGTCACATAGCTAGAAGGGGCAGAATCATGGTTTAGCACTTACCTCCAGAGACCTGGTGTCTTGCCTGCCCGGAAAGAGCCTCCATTTTGGCCCGGGCTCCTGTGTCTAGTTCTGACTTGTGTCTGCCTCTGGGCCTGAAGCCCTATCTGGAACCTGCTTAGTTATGGGAGATGACATGGGGGGAGATGGGTGGGACACACACTGGCTTTGTAATCAAACAGACCCAAGTTCAAATCCTACTTTCTAATGGTGTGAACTTGAGGGAGTCACGTACTCTTGCTAAGCCACAGGGATCGCTACTACAAAATCAAATAATGGTATTACTTCACAGTATTGAGGTGAGGATTAAATGAGATATTTCTAAAAAGTACTTACTGGAGTTCCCTGGTGGTCTAGTGGTTAGGATTCGGTGCTTTCACTGCTGTGGCCCGGGTTCAACCCCTGGTCAGGGAACTGAGACCCCGCAAGCCCGGGGGCGTGGCCAAAAAAAAAAAGTTGCCAGTCCAGCGTGCAAAGAGCTTGGAAGTCATCGCTCCATACAAAAAACAAGTTAAAAAGCTGGATAAACTTTGAAAAATCAACAACTCTTCTTAGAGTTTTTAGAGAAATGAGGTCACAGGGCAAACCACTGCACTGAAAATTGGAGAGACAGACAGGTGAATGCAGAGATTCACAATCTGCTGTAGTAGAAACCTATGTGTAGACACTTCCACAAAACTAGCACCGGATGGGAAAAGCTGAGCTGTCACTGAAGAACTGCTGAAGACTCCGTGCAGACACGGAGAGTTTAAAAGCCCAGGTGGGGGCCCAAACACAGGGGGACCCCACATGTTTGTGAATTTTACCTCCGGAGCTCTGCTCCTCTGCTTCTGGCAAAGGCAAGGGAAAAGGAACATTCTGCTCTCCTTAACAAGACCTGCCCTCGGGAGAAACTATTTGACCAATGCCTAACCTATTGGAGTTTTATCAGAGCCTAACCTACATGGAAGGGCAATACCCAACTCCAGCCCCCTCCAGCCATCCTATCCTGTCCCACCTAAGGGGGGAAAACTGAGAAGCACTTATGAAGTTCACAGTCCAGGGGTGCAGGTTCTCTAAAAGACAGAGACCTAACCATAGGGCTACAGAATGCCTCTCATCCCCCATACCTTTACCACCATATCACTAAAGGTCTATTTACTGGAGTGCCCTCTACCCAGCACATCATATCCGGCTTTCAATAAATAATTACAAGGCATACTAAAAGGCAAACACAGTTTGAAGAGACAGAGCAAGCATCAAAACCAGACTCAGACATGGCAGGGATGTTGGAATTATCAGACTGGGAATTTAAAACAACTATGGTCAATAGATTAAGAGCTCTAATGGAAAAAGTAGACAGCATACAAGAATAGATGGGCAGGGAATTCCCTGGTGGCCCAGTGGTTAGGACTCCACACTCTCACTGTCCAGGGCCCAGGTTCAACCCCTGGTCAGGGAACTAAGCTCCCACAGCATGGCTAAAAAAAAAAAAAAAAAAACCAGATGGGCAATGTACACAGAGTTGGAATTCCTAAGAACAAAATGCAATGCTAGAAATCAAAAACACTATAACAAAAATGAAGAATGCCTTTGATGGGCTCATTAGTAGACCAGGCACAGCTGAGGAAAGAATCTCTGAGCTTGAGGATATTTCAATAGAAACTTTCAAAATTGAAAAGCAAAAAGAAAAGACTGGGGAAAAAATGGGACAGAATAGCCAAGAACTATGAGACAACTACAAAAGGTGTAACATACATGTACTGGGAATACCTGAAGGAGAAGAAGAGAAAGAAGCAGAAGCAACATGTGAAGGAATAATGACGGAGAATTTTCCCAAATTGTCAGACACGAAACCACAGATCCAGGAAGCTCAGAGAACACCAAGCAGAATAACACCCGCCCCACCCAAAAAACAACAACCCTGCACCTATTATGTTCAAACCACAGAAAATCAAAGATAAAGAAAAAACCTTGAAAGAAGCCAGAGGAAAACAACACCTTATCTGTAGGGGAGCAAGGATAAGAATTACATCCAAATTCTCCTCAGAAACCAGGCAGGCAAGAAGAGAATGAGGTGAAACTGAGTGCTGAGAGAAAAAAACCACAAACTAGAATCTGTATCCTGTGAGATTTCCTTCAAAGTGAAGGAGAAATAAAGACTTCCTTAGACAAACCAAAATTGAGAGACTTTGTTACCAGTAGACCTGCCTTGAAAGAAATATTAAAAGAACTTCAGAGAAAAGGAAAATGATGATAGGTCAGAAATTTGGGTCTGCATTAAAAAAGGAAGAGTATCAGAGAAGGAATAAGTGATGGTAAAATAATCACAAATTTAATTTTTTTAAATTGATCTTAACAGATAAAAGTTTCAAAGTAATAACAGCAACAATGTGTCTGATGATGCTAACATGTGTATATGAGATGAATGACGGCAATGATACAAGGGATGGGAAGGAAGAATTAGAAATATTTGTTATTATAAGGCACTTGCACTACTGTAAAGCAGAATAGTGTTATTTGAAAGTAGACCCGGATTAGTTGTAAATGTACATTGCAAACTCTAGGGCAACCACTAAGAATATTTTTAAAAATTATAATTGATATGCTAAGAAAGTAGAAAAAAATGGAATCATATAAAATATTCAACTGAAACAATAAAAGGCAGAAAAAGAGTGGAAGACAAAAATAGGAACAAAGAAAAGGGCAATGAATAAAAAAACAGTAACAAATATGGTAGATATTAATCCAACTATATCAATAGTCACTTTAACATCAATGGTCTAAATATACCAATTAAGAGACAGAGATTGTGAGAGTAGATAAAAAAACAAGACCTAACTATATGTTGCCTTCAAGAAACCCACTTTAAATATAAAGATACGTGTAGATTAAAAGTAAATGGATATGCTTCCTTGGTGGCACAGTGGTTAAGAATCCGCCTGCCAATGCAGGGGACACAGGTTCAAGCCCTGGTCTGGGAAGATCCCTACATGCTGCAGAGCAACTAAGCCTGTGCGCCACAACTACTGAGCCTGTGCTCTAGAGCCCGCGAACCACAACTACTGAAGCCTGTGTGCCTAGAGCCTGTGCTCCGCAGCGAGAGGCCACAGCAATGAGAAGCCCATGCACCGCAATGAAGAGTAGCCCCCGCTCGCCACAGTTAGAGAAAGCCCGTGTGGAGCAACGAAGACCCAACGCAGCCAAAAATAAAAAATAAATAAATTTTTTTTAAAAAGTAAGTGGATAGAGGAAGATATTCTATGCTCACCCTAATTAAAAGTAAGCTCGAGCAGCTATATTGATTTCAGACAGAGCTAACTTTAGAGCAAGGAAAGTTATCAGGGATAAAGAGGGGCATTACATTGTGATAAAGGAGTCAACTCTACAAGAAAACATAATAATCTTTTTTTTTTTTTTTTCCCGGTACGCAGGCCTCTCACTGTTGTGGCTTCTCCCGTTGCGGAGCACAGGCTCAGTGGCCATGGCTCACCCCAGCCGCTCTGTGGCATGTGGGATCTTCCCGGACCGGGGCACGAACCCGTGTCCCCTGCATCGGCAGGCGGACTCTCAACCACTGCGCCACCAGGGAAGCCCCATAATAATCTTTAATGTGTATGCACCTAAAGAGCATCAAAATACATGAGGCAAAAACTGATAGCACTGCAAAGAGGAATAGATGAATCCACTATTACAGCTGGAGATTTAACATCCCTCCATCAGAAATGGATGGATCCAGCAGGCAGAGAACCAGTAAGGACACAGTTGAACTCAACAGCACCATCAATCAGCTGGATATAATTGACATCCATCAACTACTTCATCCAACAAGAGAAGAATGCACAGAATACACATTCTTCCCAAACTCACATGGAAAATTCACCAAGACAGACCACATCCTACCCCATAAAACATACCTTCACAAATTTAAAACAGTAGAAGTCATACAAGATCTCCTCTCAGACCACAGGGGGATTAAACTAGCAATCAGTAACAGAAAGCTGGGAGGGAAGTCCCAAATTACTTGGGGATTAAACAACACACTTCTAAATAACGCATGGGTCAAACAAGAAATCTTAAGAGAAATTTAAAAATATTTTGAAATAAATGAAAGTACAACTTATTGATACATGGTAGCCATCGCCATTATCCTCATTCTCTGGCTGCAGCCCTGCCCCAATCATAGCTGAGCTCACCATGATTTTCACGTACTGGATCACTCAGGTCCCAGCTCTCGGGTCTAGCTAGTTTACTGCACCTTGGTCTTCCCAATTGTCATTGCTCTAAAAACTCGGCACACCTTGAGCTAGTGTCCACCTGTGTTATCACAGGTACAGAAGAAAGTTAATTAGGGACGTCCTTATTGCAAGCGTTTCTACAGGCAGCTGGTGTCATAATCTAACAAAGGAATGGGCCACCTGGTCAGAGAGTGAGAGCTGTGTTTCAGTAGAGACGGCCTAGCAGTCAGAGCAGCTGCCAGCCACGCTGTCATAGAGGAGATGCCTGCACCGAATAAGGTGTGGACTCCAGGACTCTCTATGGTTCCTTCCAACTGCTAGATGTGGCGGATTCTAAAATTCTCCATGAGTCTCAGAATTTACAATCCTTAGGCTAGATTATTCCAAGATTCTTCTTCTAAGATTATTTGATTTTAAAGTTCTCTGAGTCTTGGGTTTCATAAGTGGTACTAAATGTGATGAGGTATACAAAAATTATTACCTAACACATGGCCCAGAAGTCCTTTTGGGAAGAGAAGGAACTATCTTTGTGGAGGAAATGATTTGATAAGGGTAGAGACCCCATAGAGAGCCTGGACTCCTGAGGAATGAACTGGAAGGGAGAGAGGGAGTGGGGTGGGGGGGAGATGTAAGGTGGGGAAAGGGAGTACATGACCCATCGTACTCTCTAGATGCCAGTAGGCTGTGCTCCATGAGATGTGCTCCTTCTCTGGAGCATTCTAAAACCTCTGTAAAGTCTACTCTCAGGAATGCTTGGGAGGAGTGATTTTGTTTTTTATATGAAATCCAAATAAAAGTGTGAGTTTTATCACATTCAAGTCAGTGTGGTTCAGGACAAAGCCAGCATGGTTTGCTGGGGGAAGAGAGTACGAGGGTTAATGTGAACCCCCTGACATTTAGCAGGCTTCTCTGGAGAAAGTGGGGCCTCCCTGTGTGGTGGGGCAGGCATCTAGGGGTCAAACAGCATCTAGGGGACTCCATTCCTATCGAAGTCTATGTGGATGGCTCTCTCTAGAGGCATATAGGGCACGACCGGAGCAACTGAATGTGACAGCCCTGGCCTGAGGCATTAGAGGAAATTTCACCTCCATCTGAAGGAACAAGGAGACCCACCCAGCTAATATTCAGGCTTTATGTTTTCTTTAGGTTCTATTCTTAAGGTTGTAAGATCCTAGGGTTCTGTGACTCCAAGAATCTAAGAGTATAACAGTTTTATAATTCTAAGGCAACAACCACTACCACCACAGCCAATGCTACTGTGTTACCACATGCCAGGCACTGTGCCAGGCACTTTACCAGTATTATCTCAATTAATCCTCAAAATCTATGAGATACACATTATTCTCTCCATTTTGCAGATGTGGAAACTGAGGCACGGAGAGTTAAGTCATCAGTCCAAGATCACAAAGGCAGGACTGAAGCCAGGTATTCTGACCGTGGAGGCTCCTTACCTGTGCTCCCTACTGCTGACATTCCTTCAAGCATCTTTGTCCCTCACAACCCTTTTGCCTATGAGCTGAGCGTCTTTCCAGCTCAGGCCCCAGAGATCTGGAAAACAGACCTGAGATCTGAGATGTGTTGAGTTGAGCTGGGTCCTGTTGACTTGTGTTGTTATGTTACAATAGGTTGTGCTGTGTTTAGTGTGTTTGTCTGCTTCCATTGTACTTTGACAGGACAAAGACTGGATCTGATTCAGTCCAGGGACTGGCACACTGTGGGTGCTTAAATAAATGCCTGTAACACAAGTGACTAATTGGCCGAGCGGGCTCTAGGTAGTGAGCTCTTCCCGCCATACACCCTGATTTTATCCTGAGGGGGGCTGGCGAGGTGGGCACACTCCCAAAGGCACCTGAGCAGGTGAAGCCAAGCCAGAATTCATCCTCAGAGAACCTTGGAACCAGGGGTAGGCCAGATCCGTGAAGACTTCGGGTCCCTAGGCCAGGAGTAGATGGTAGCTGGAGAGTCTGAGGGGAGCCTTATGCGAGGGGACCAAGCATGGGCAGGAAGACAGCCCCAGGTGCCCCCATAGTCCATCTCCACAGGTAGCCAGAGAAGGGAGGTGGTCCGGGAAATGAAGGTGCTGGAGCCAGGCATCGTCTGCTGCTTTGACTTGTAGCTTCTTCTCGCTTCAGGACCAGGGCACCATCTGACAGCCAGCCTGGCTCATGGGAACTCTTCTCTAGGGCTGGACCTGGCCCTGACCCCTATATGTGGACTGGGGTCCTGCTGTGGACCTCTTAAGTCTCTAGACACAACCCAGCTGCATCTGCTGACCTTGAGCCTGCTCAAGCCCAAAGCCCAGGAGCTCTTGGAGTTCCTGCCTGCATCAGCCTCTCTTTGACCTCGAGCCCTGGAAATGCCCAGCTGCCCTGAGTGGGGCCAGCTCTGTAGCCCATCTGCCCCATGCCCACCTCAGTTCTTGCACCCAGAGGTGCTCACGCCTGCTGAGCCACCTGCCCTTGCCTCGGCTGCTCTTCCCTGGACTATGTCGGGTCCTCTTCACTGGCTGCTCCGCCCGGCCTCTCCTTCTCCAGCCCATTCACCCAAATCAGCTTCTGAGATGCAAATCTGACCGTGTCCCTCCCCTGCTCACAATCTTCCAATGGCTCCCCATTGCCTATAGCAGAAAGCTCTAGTCCCTTAGCCCGGCATTCAAGGCCCTTCATGGATGGCCCCTCTGAGCTCTCCAGCCTCCACTTCCTCTGTCCCTTGACCCTTCCCGGTGCCAGAGTCATTGCAAACATCACTCCTTTACACGTGCCGTTCTCACTGCTTGGCATGCTCTCCTGCTCATTCATCAAGGATCAGTCTTGCCTTCGTTCCTCCCTGGGTTTATAGCAGCCTGCGCACAGCTCCACAGTGGCCATAATCACCTTGTATCAGTATTAGAGCTCTTTGACTGTGTTTGTTTCCCTACCCGGTGGGAGTTCCATGTGAGGCCCGATTGCGCCTGCAGCTTCATCCTCGCTGTCTGGCACGTGGTACCTACGTGCTGAACGAATGAGGGAAGACATGAATGGATGGCAGTGAGTGACAGTGACATCCGCAGCACCCACACTGGTGATGGTGAGGGTGGGGCTGGGGTGGGCAAGGGATGATGATGAAACAGAAGAACAGAACAAAAGCATGAAGCCACAAGGAGATGGCTCCAAGACAGAGGCAAGGAAGTTGCTGCAACACGGTTCTAACTCCATCTCTCTGCATGGGTCCATCCTGTACCGGAGCTGCGTGCTCTGAAATCCTGGGAATCCCTGTCATTTCCTCCTGTTTGTTATTTCTGCTGCCCCTGTGAGGAAATGCTCCGTGAGTTGCTCAGGCCTTACCCAAGGCTGTTGCCTTCTCTGTGGGCGGGGGGTGAGGGGAGGGCTGCACAGATCACCCCCTCTCCTGAGCACCAGGACCCTCCTGGCAGGGGGTATCCCAGGGATGCCCTGGGAGTTGGGCAGGCAAGGCCTGAGCCACCTGGGACAGGAGACTGGGCCTGTGAGACGAGGGGAACCAGGAAGCCAAGGGGCCTGGAGGATGGACCACTGCTGCTGCTGTTTGAGCCCCCGGGTGGGTTTCCTGTCCCAGCTCTCTTGTGCTCAGCCACATTCCCAGTGCACTCCAGGCTAGCCAGCTGAGGGAGTCAGGACTGATGGAAGGTTCTCTAGGGGGGCACGGAGTGTCCACTTCATTCACCCTGTACCTCCATGATCCAGCACCATGCCTGGAAAATGGCAGGGTGGGGAACTAAAAAACTGTATTGGATGGATGGACAGATGGACAGATGGGCAGAGAGAAAGAAGGTTGTCCTTCCTGGAGCTAGAGGGCTATAGGGCAGTAGCATCTCTAGGGTCCATCCCTGGTGGCAAATGTGACCATCAGAGTGTGGACTTCCTTGGGGAGGGGTGGGAGGCTGGGGGTCAGAGTCAGGGGTCTCTTACACCCCCTTCCCATCTTCTCAAGCTCTCTGCTCAAATCTGGTATTCCAATAGGGCCCCTCCCTGCATAAAGACACCCTGTCCCCATACGTGGGTGGGCATCAGAATCTCCTGGGGCGCTTTAAACAGTATAGAGTCCTGGGTCCCAGCTGAGGCCTGCTACTTAGAATATTGCCAGGTGGGACCATGGATTCTGTTTGTTTTTTGTTTCATTTTGTTTGGCCACGCCACCTGGCTTGTGGGATCTTAGTTCCCCGACCAGGAATAGAGCCCCGGGGCCCTCAGCAGTGAAAGCGCAGAGTCCTAACCACTGGACTGCCAGGGAATTCCCGGATTCTGTGCTTTTTAAATGTCTCAGGTGATTCTTCCATGTAGACAGGCATAGGAACTCCCCACCTACTGGAGTGAGTTTAAACCCTCAGGCAAGGCGTTCTGCACCCAGCACCTACCCCCTCCCCCAGGCAGCCTCATGCCTTGCCCCTCGCCCCAGACACGAAGCCTAATGAAAAGGCTCCACGTTCCCAGACATGCTCAGGCTCTCTCACCACCAAGCTTTCACTCAAGTTCATCTCTCTGCCTTTCCCCTCCTCCACCTGAGAACTTCTACACGTCCTTTCCTCAAGGCCCAGAAAATGCCACTTCTCCCAGGAAGCCTTCCACACCTATCTTCCAGCCAGGTAGAACTTTCATCTTCCTGAGCCTCACAGCACCTCCTACCATCTACATCGTAGCACCTGTCACTCTGCCCTGTAATTACAGTCGGCCCTCCAATCCACGGGCTCCACATCCATAGCTCAACCAATAGCGGATCAAAAATATTCTGGAAAAAAAAAATGGCAGAAAGTTCCATAAAGCAAAATTTGAATTTGCCACATGCTAGCAACTATTTACATAGCATTTACATCGTGTTAGGTATTATAAGTAATCTAGAGATGATTTACAACATGTGGTAAGATGTGTGTAAGTCATATGCAAATACCATGCCACTTTATATAAGGGACTTGAGCATCTTCCGATCTGGGTATCCACAGGGGTCCAGGAACCAATCTCCTGTGGACACCAAGGGGCGATGTATCTAATAATGCCTCTGCCAGACAGTTTGCACCAGCGCCTTGTTTAAGCCCCAGGAAGACGTCGAGGTAGATGGCGATGATGACAGCAAAGACTGATCAGGTGGAAAGCTTGGAAGCCTACACATGCTGCTAGACCCATAAACCTTCACAACAACCAGGTGAGGTAGGTACCATTACTAGCAGGCCCATCTTACACATGAGGAAACTGAGGCCCAGAGAGGTGAATTCACTTGCCCTGGGTCACACTGATAAGTGGTAGAGCCAGGATCTAACTCAGGGAATGTTCCAGCCCTTTTACAGATAAGGACACTGACGCTCAGGGAAATATTTGCCCAAACACACCATTCTCATAAGTAGCACAATTATAATTGGCACCCAGGAGCCTTTGACCCAGAGCTCCACATTCCCACATGGCCCCAGTTTAAAACTTCCGCTAAGCAATCCGCAGACCATGCCCCATTCCTGGCCTGTTCCAGGCTCCCTTCCTCTTCCCACAACCCCCCAGAGACCTGCCCTCTCCTCTTCGCAGACTGGCCTGCCCTCTGATCTCACTTCTACCCAGACTGCCCCACCTTGAGTTCCCTGGAACTCCCAGCCCTTGCGGAGGTCACAACTCAGCTGGTAGGCAAAGGTCCAGCCCTGCTGGCAAGTTTTTCCCTGCAACTTCCCCATCCGCATTCCAGACGGAGCAGGCTGAGGCAGTAGGGGGAGCAAGCCCCTCCTCTCCCTGGGCCTCAGTTTCTCCATCTGTTGGGCAGACAATAGCAGGGCTGAAAGGAGGCTCTAGTGATCCTGGGGTAAAAGGCTTCGTAAACACTGGTGGTCCAGCCCTGACTGCCTCACTCCCTGAGTCCTGGTTAGGAGGGTGGCGTCCCCTGTCGGCCTGGAATCCACCTCCGCCGCCCTGGCAGTTACCTGCCCTCCTAACGTCCCTGCGCCCCTGCTAAAGAACAGGATCACAACCAAAGCAAATACAGGGTGCTTCACAGAGTAATAGCTCCATAAGTAAATAGCAGCAGTTATTAAATGAAGGGCCTTGCCTCTCTCTGTGGAGAGAGCAGACTAAAGCCGAAGTATAGCTGTGCAGTCAGGCACCTTTCTGGAGAACTTGATGGGAAACTTGGCTCTCCAAGGTCGGTCCCCAGCGCAGCCATCCCACCCACTAAGCATGACTCTAACCATCCAGAGGGTGACGGCAGGTTGTAACTGCAGCTGTTTTGGACACACGTTGCAGAACTCTTTCACATGCCCTTTTCTCCTCCAATCCTTTACAAAGCCTGTAAAAGGAGCTGGCGTGGGCTTTGGTTCCAGGCTGACCTGAGCTCATTTCCAGCTCTGCCACTTATTTGCTGCATGATCTTGGGAAAGTTATTTCTCTTCTCTGAGCCTCACTCTGCCTCGTCTGCAAAGTGGGCACGATGCTCCCAACCTTTGAGGGTGCTGTGAGAGTTACAAGGATCAGGCACAGAGGAAATACATAATAATCCTCATAGCTCTGTTACCCCCACGTTCTAGATGAAGCAACTGAGTCTCAGAAAAGCTCTATTGTTTGTTCCACAGCTAGTGAGAAGCAGGGCTGACTCTGAGTCCAGGACACCTGCTTCCACACAGGAAGTTGTCCCCCAGTTCATGAATTTGTGAGGCCAGAAGGTATGGCTCTGGTTGCTCAAGGCCAAGGACTGATCTCAGGATCCTGCTTTATACGCCTCACCTTACAACCGTCATTAGTCATAGCTGGCCAGGTTCCAGGCCTCAGCATCAGGCCCTCCAGAGTGGGTCAGAGTGGACAGGGTCAGAGTCAAGATGGACTTGGCGGTCATGGCAGGTGGGGCCGTGTGCCCTGTGCACACCGGAAGACCCGCAGACACAGGACACGAAAGCAGCGGGCTTGTCCCAATCGATCCACACTGTGAGGACACGTTGACCTCGTCTCCACAGCCAGGAGCTCAGCTGCCAGCCCTGTGTTCCTTTTAACAGCCTGAGTCAGCGGGCAGAGACACACCGCAGAGCACTGCCTTCTCCCTGCTGATTTATTAGGACGCTTTCCCAGAGAAAGATAAAAACTCTTCTTAAGTATCTGGCTCTGGGCAACTTACTTTTAATTTTCACCCTTTGAAGACAAAGATGAGATACCATTTCTCACCCATCCAACTGACAAAGATTAAAAATATTAACCACACCCAGGACTGACCAGAGGATTGTGAAAAGTGTAGGTCCCTTTACAGCCGGTAGAAATGCAACAAGTAAATACTATGTTTTTGAAGGGCGATTTGGTAAAGTTTTAAAAATTCCCGTCTCCTTTGACTCTGCAATCCCTCTCCTACAAGGATTTGTACCTAGTTTTTGGTACAAAGTTGATCTTCACTGTGTTGCTTATAACTGTTCCCAAATGAAAGCCACCTAAATATTCATCAGTAGGGGATTGGTTGAATCAATGATGGGCTATCAGTCAGCCATTAAAAATCAGGCTGGGAAGAATATTTACTCAAAGAGAAAATGCTCATTATGGATTAAGAGACAAAGCAAGTCATATCCAGAATGATTTGCATTGATATGAGCAGGCTTGATAAGTTTTTCCACACCTGGGCTTGTTCTTGAGAAATTCTCCCATGTGGCCCCAGCCGCCATGTTGTAAGGAAGCCCAGGCTACCCTGCTGGAGACAGAGGAGGATGCAACACCATGTGTGGAGAATGGCCCCAGCCAAGTACCCCATCGAATGCAACTGCATAAATAACCTCAGCTGCATCACGGGGAACAGAACTGCCCAATCCCCCAAATCAAGAGAAATACATCATTGCTGTTTAAAGCCACTAAGTTTTGGAGTGGTTATTCGGCAGCAGTAGATAGCTGAAACACCCCGTTTTTCAGTTCCTAGATTTTCAGAACGCGTACAGACCATTAGAGCAGGAGCACCTGTGTCTGAGCACCCAGCCCGCTGTGCAAACCTTGGAGGTAGAGCCTTGGGTGACCCCAATGGCTGAACCTCTACTGCTGGCCAGTCATCGTGTAGCTTTCACAAGCACCATCATGTACTAGGTGCTTAATAAATATTTATTGAATAAGTGAATAAATGTCTTTGTTAACACACACTGCAGCCCTGGGTGGTAAAAGTGATCATTTTATTATTACTCGACTGACACTCATTCATTAGAGAAAAATGCAGGTATTACAAAAGAAGAAATGAAAAATTACCCCTAATTCTACTACCCGTAATTTCAATTAACATTTAGCATCTATGTATGGAAATTCAATTACATTACATATGCATATTTACTTTTTAAAATGTGATAAACATACTGTTTTGTAACCCATTTTTTCAATTCAAAAATATCTTGACTCCCTTTCCATGTCAATGAACATATATCTCTGTTCCACATTTTTAACGGATGCATGTGTTTGCACCCTCCTCCACCCCACCCTCACAACAGATATGAGCCCTGCCAGCCTTGTTCGTTTTCTATGACCCCACCGCCTAACCACAGCCAATAGGACCCAGGACAAACATCTCACCCAAACTGGGCCAATCCACTTCTCTCTTCTAGAAATTTGGAATCCAGACCAGGAGAGAGTCAAGTCAGCCTTGAAGTGGTCCCAGGTAAATTCTGGCATTGTGTGGTGGTTACAGTCTACCACGTGGAGCAGAACATGCCTGTCTGTGAAGGGAAAGAGAAATAAAGCAAGAATGAGGGACGTAGACCATCCCGGTGGCACTCTACTAGGTCCCAAGCTTAGTCAGCATCTGACTGCACCCCTGCCACTGTTTGCCGGACACCTCTGTTGCCTTTAATGAAGTCTCCTTTATTGGCTGAAGTTGGCTTAAATATATTGACACTGGCAACCAAAAAATTCCTTGCAGTGATTACTCTAAGGAAATAAGACAGATGGGACTCTCAGCCACAAGGCCAGGCCTCTGGGAACCAATAAAAAGAACACCCAAGACAGAAGACTAGTGCCCCAGCACCTTCTATAAGCCACTTTCCAATACTGGGTACACAGGCTGGAATGCCAGCTGTTTGAGGGGAGGGCTCTAGAGCCAAGCAGTCAGGGCCCTCCCTCGATGACACGGCCCCCGCCTTCCAGCCTCAGCAGCAAACGTCTGTTGGGCACCTGCCACATGCGGGGCACTGTGCGAGAGGCATAGATGCACATGATGTATAAAGTTCCATGTGTGACTTTAGGCAAGTCATATCCGCCTCTCTAGGCCTCAGTCTTCTCATCTGTAAATGTGTTGAAAAGCACAATTCTAAGGTCTTTCCAGCTCTCACACCTACAAGTCTAAGCCAGGGTCCCAGCCCCAGCATGCCAGGAAGAGGGCATATATAACAAGCTCTAGCAGGGGCATTGGACTTTCCAAACACCTCCCTATCCACTGTCTCCTGTGAGCCTGCCAACAGCTCTGCAAGGCCGGACTTATTAGGCCAATCTTAGGGATGTGGAAATGGGAGAGGCAGAGAGGTTAAGCAACCTGCCTGAGGGTACACAGCTGTTGAATGGAAGCGCTGAAACTTCAATCCAAGTCTGAGCCAACTGCCCACTGGGAGAAGGATCAAATTACCCTTGACACTGGTTATCACAGTTTTGTTGTTGTTGTCGTTATCACAGTTTAAAGACAAGGACAGGGCTTCCCTGGTGGCGCAGTGGTTGAGAGTCCGCCTGCCCAGGCAGGGGACACGGGTTTGTGCCCCGGTCCGGGAAGATCCCACATGCCGCGGAGCGGCTGGGCCCGTGAGCCACGGCCGCTGAGCCTGCGTGTCCGGAGCCTGTGCTCCGCAACGGGAGAGGCCGCAACAGTGAGAGGCCCGCGTACCACAAAAAAAAAAAAAAAAAAAAAAAATGAGCACACTGAGGTCTAGCACTTATTATGACAAGGCTTCTCAACCCAGAGCTACAAAGGTCTTGGAAGTCACCTGTTGCAACCCCTTCATTACGAAACTGAAGAGACAGAGGCTTAGAAAGGGACAGTGACTTGCCTGAAGTCATCCAGCAAACCTGTAACTGCCCAGAGTGGAGTAGAACCACTGCCTTCTGAGTCCAGGGATGTCCACCTCCAGTGCTTTCCCTTTCTTAAGAGCTAAACTGCCGTGGGTTTGGGGCATTAATTTCAAGCTTCAGTGAGGAAGGGAGGGCTTCTCCAGGCTTTCAGTGTCTCACTTTCCATCTTCTAAAGGGTGAGTCAGCTCCGGTATAATGCGGTGAGTCAGCCGGCTCCTCCGTGATGAATGTACATGTGACTGCCAGGTGGCATCCAGGTGGGGCTGGGAGTGGGGGAAGTGGGCACAGCCGGATGCCGACTGGGCCATGGCCGCTCACTCAGGAGGTGAGGTCTGTGCTTTCTTTTGGCTCCAAATTGCTGCATAGTGGTATCTGGAGGTTAAGAGGTCCAGGTCTCACACCTTCCATTTGCTACCCAATTCCTCCTTTGGTGTGACCTCAAGCAAATGGCTTTAACCTTGGTGTGCCTCGGTCTCCTCACCTGTCCAATGGGCATATGAATAAATCTGGTCATGACCTCCGCACAAGGTGTGGGGAGGACCCAAGGAATGACACTGAGAAGGTGTTTTGCACAGTTAAAAAGTTGCACCAGCATAAACGGCATTGTTATTTCACTTCTCGGGAGAAATAAAGTTCTAAGAACAAAACAGAGCCCAGCCAGGCTATTTATTTGCTTTACCCATCAGTCCTTGGACTTCTTAGGGTCTGAGAGCCTCTGGTCTCCTTGCTCTTCCCCAGGGCGCCAACCTTAACGGAAGGCATACTGTGGACTAGGCCCAGGGACAAGCCACTGAACCCTCCCCAGAGCCCCACAAGGTCAAGATTATTCTGAGCCCCATTTTACAGACAGAAAAGTGAGGCTCACAAAGAAGAAGCAACTCATCAAAGATGGCACCACAGGAAGGGTAGAGCTGGGCCCTAAAGCCAGACTTGCGGACTGTCCCGGCACTGGTCCTCTCTGTGGGCTCAAGGAGGAAAGTTCTTGGGGTCTGCATCAGGTCCCCTGCTTCCAACAATACACGGAAATCGAAAGAGGTCGATCCCTGCCACCCTAAAGTAAATCAGGCTTTGGGAACGTGAAACACTGGAAAGAATAACAGTAGTTACCATTTTTCAAGAATGTATTATATGCCAGTCACCTGACAGTCATCTTCTCACTTCCTATTCTCACTAAATCTTTGAGGTAAGTACTGATATTATTCCCATTTTACAGGTGGGGAAATTGAGACTCAGATTACAGCACTCTGATTACAAAACATCACCAGCAGGGGCAGGACTAGGACATGGCAAGTGAGGCATTCACCTCCTGAGTAAAATTTAAGGGGGTACCGAAAAGCTCAGCCATCAAGATAAATAACGTTTTAATGCAATATTTTTTAATGCAATATTTTTTAAAAACCAAAACTAATGCAAGAAAATCCATGAT
This sequence comes from Monodon monoceros, assembly GCF_005190385.1. Classification (NCBI taxonomy): domain Eukaryota; kingdom Metazoa; phylum Chordata; class Mammalia; order Artiodactyla; family Monodontidae; genus Monodon; species Monodon monoceros. The sequence goes on from NW_021703774.1 coordinate 146,204,623, forward strand.
GACAAAATATTAAACTTTTAGATAAAGACAGGATTAGTAACAATGCTGTGTTGAGTCACATTAAAGTTCAGGGCAAAAGGGAAATATCAATAATATTGATCCTGCCTCATCTGCCTCACCTTGGTCCCAGCCCTGATTACCAGACCTCCTGAGGGTCATTCATCCCTCCAAGGGTAACTAATACCCAGACTTCTAATCCTATAAATAAGTGTTGCCTGTTTTTGAACTTTGCATACATGAAATCACACTCCTTGGCATATGGCTTCTTTCACGCAACATTGTGTCTGTGAGTTGTAGCCACGTTGTTGTGTGCCAGGGAAAGATGCTTAAACAAGGAAATGACCATGTGCTGGCTGGATGTTTGAGAGAGACCATGGAGGTGGCAGGTGGGAGGAAGAATGAGCAGAGCTAGCACAGGACCAGTGGAACGGAGAGAAGGGGATGGAGTCCAGTGCTATTTTGGAAGGGCAGAGTCCACAGGATTGGCTGGATATTGGGGATGAGGGAGAGAGAAGAGTCAAGGAAGATGCCAGATCTCTGACTTGGACTATTTGGTGGATAGAGGAACCGTCTCTGCAGTGCGGGACCAGGAGGGATGGGAGAGGATAATGAGTTTAGACTTAAACATGGTGAAGGCCAGGTACCTGTGGGGCATTCAGAGGGCTGTCCTGGAGGCAGCTGGACAGACAAGCCCGGTGCGGGAGAGAATTGGGGGAAGGAAGTGTTCCCTCAATATCCCCCAGCATCGGGCGAGCAGGTGGTGGCCCTGATGAAAGCGTGTGCAGAGGGCCGGGGAGGGGCTTGTGAAAGGATAAAGGAGGGAAGCTGAAAAGTTCTCTGAGAGCAGGTGGTATGAACTGGTGCGCAAATCAGAATGAAAATATTAAACATACAAAACTGTCCTCCCTGGCCCATCAGGACTTCCAGGAGTCCAACACAGTGTGTACCTGCAGCCTGTGAGGATCGGGGTTGCAGAATATCCTGCGGATCAGGGGCTCTCCAGTCCCAGTCCCTGCCAGCTCCACTCGCATCAGCGGCAGCTGACTCAGCAAAGCCTTTTCTGCTGGCCGCCAGAGACGCTTGCCTTTAAAGGCAAAAAAAAAAAAAAAAAAGCGCCTTTCCCCGGGCAGCCCTTACTCACTCCAGACTCAGGAGCTGCTGCTACCAACCCCTACCCCCTCACCCCGCCCCGCCCCCAGCGCGCACAGCGAGCCCAGCGCGGCTGGGGTCCCTGAGCGTGCGAGCGTGCGCACTGGCACGCACCAGGCCGCCGGCATCCGCCTGGCCACCTGGCACCGCCCCGCCAGTCCAAGGGAGCTCTTTTCCTCCGACTGGCTAGGGCTAGAGCTGCTTGGAATCCAAAGGTCCGAGTTCCTTCCTGGGCTAAAGCAGCCTCCAGGGAACAAAGCTGCCAGTGTGAGAGCAGCTTGGGGAGGTGGGCACTTGGTCCTTCCAAGCGGAGCCCAAGGGCTCCACCCCAGCCTCCTCACACTCCCCTTTAAAGCCTCGGGATAGGGAAGGCTTGAGAGGAGGCTGAGACTTCCTCAGGTCCTTCCCTGCTCAAAAACCCTCCATGGCTCCCCACTGCCCACTGAATAAAGCCCTAACTCCTATACCTGGCATTTGACCCCTCCTCAGCTTCTTCTCCCATCAAATTCCCCCTAACTTCATCTCTTCTTGCTCCCAATCCCCTGCACTCCCGCCGCAGGGGCTACTTAGCCTGGCTCTCTGGCTTAAGCTGCACTTCCATGAGCCACTCTGGGCATTCGCTCTCTCTTCCCAGGCATCCCAGACTTCCAGGCTCACTTCCTTAGGCTTTCTCTGGTGCTTCCTCTCTGGTTGCAGTTAAATCCGGTTGCCCAGGACTCAGCCATCCAAAACCTAAACTAGCCCACCTGTGAATCTAATATCTGATCAGTGTCAATAGCTTCTGATGAATTTACCTCTATACTGTACCCTCCAGGGATCATAAAGCTTCTACACAAAGAACATCTAGAAATGCAATTTCAAGCAGTTAATGGGAGTCTGTTGGCGCAGGTATGATGGGGTAGGGCGAAGGTAAAGCTGTTTTTCTAGCCACTCTGCTCTGTCTTCAAGTCCCACCCTGACCATAGGAAGGGGGTTTGATTGGACTTCTGACATCATGGATTAGTACTGTTTATTTGGATAAACTTTTACACACAATCCGTTTTTCCTCTGGCCAAGTCAGGAGGGGATTGTTACACCCATTTTACAGATGTGAGTCTTGAGGCTCAGAAAAGAGAAAGGATTTGCTTGGTGATGTCTGACAAGTAAGTAGCAGAGCTGGGACTCAGGAGTCCAAATCCAGGGCTCCACCATCAGTCTCTGGGTGTGGTCTAGAGATTCTTTCTCCCCTTCAGCAGTCACTCTCTGCCTGTCTACTGTCTTCGCACATGTTCTTCCCCTTGCCAAGGATGGCCTTCCCTCTGACCCACCTGGTGAACTCATATTCAGCCTTCTAAACCCTGCTCAGCCTGCCCTCTCCCTTTCCTGAAGCTCTCTCCACTCCCTCTCCTTCCTCTGTGGTACAAGTTCTCTCCCATACACTTTTTTTTTTTTTGCGGTTCGCGGGCCTCTCACTGTTGTGGCCTCTCCCGTTGCAGAGCACAGCCTCCGGACGCGCAGGCTCAGCGGCCATGGCTCACGGGCCCAGCCGCTCTGCAGCATGTGGGATCTTCCCGGACCGGGGCACGAACCCACGTCCCCTGTATCGGCAGGCGGACTCTCAACCACTGTGCCACCAGGGAAGCCCCTCCCATACACATTCTTAACCATGCACACCCAGCTTGGTACTGTTGCTGTGCATCTCGCCGCTTCATCCTCTCCAGTTTGGGGGCTCCATAAGGCTAGCAACAGGCTTGCCTGCCTCTGCCCCTGGGGAAGTGGCCATCACAGGGCTGGCCTGGAGAAGGAAAGGGAGCCTGATGGTGAGTGTGCCCCATGAGCTGGGTGGGGTGTACCCACAGCTGGGAGGAGACATATGCAGTAGACTGGATGTGCTCGGAAACAGGGAGCGATGGAGAGACTTTGAGCAGGGACGTGGCAAAACCCAAAAAGTACTTAAGGGAACACTGGTGTTGGCAGGAAACAGGCAGACTAGCTGCTCATATGTTCATTCATTCCTGCCTTCTTCCTTCACCCCTTCTCCCCTGTGTCTCAGCTACAGAAGCCATCCTCAAGATGCTCAGTCTGGAGGGAGACAGAAAGGACAGCAGCACACTAAGAAGCATCGAAGGGTAAAGGAGAGAACAAGCTCTTGGAGGACTCAGGGACACTTCCCGGAAGGGGCCCCATTCTAGGGGTGCTTTGTGCCGTCAGAAGCATTTTGGCTTGGTGAGGTGGAGGTGGAGGGAGTCAGGCAGAAGAAACAATCTGAGCAAAGGTACAGACGTGGAAAGTGCTGGTGTGAGGGGTGAGGCTGAGCCTGTAAAATGCTGCCCTGAGGGACTTGCTAGCCAGGCTGGACCTCGCTGCCTCTACGGCAACGGGGGACATACGAACAGGAGAGTGAGGGTCAGCACTAGAGGACATGAGGCCAGAGGCACTGGAGGCCCTGCAGACAGAAGGAAGGGAAGGAGGATGAGGTGGTACAGAAGGTGAAATCAACAGGACTCAGGGGCCCTTGGCACCAGATGAGGAGAGAGGTGGCCCTAAGCTTTCCAGGCTGAGCAGCTGGGAGACCGCAGAAATAGGAGCCATGGGCAGGGGTGTGCCCAGAAGGGGCAGGCCTTCCCTTCCAGGGCTTCTTGGTCAGCCAGGGTGCCCCCTCCCAAGGCCAGCACTGGACCCACAGCCCAGACAGAGGACTCCAGGGGTCATGGGGTCAGCTCAGGCTCCTCCTTCCCAACAGAAAGTAGCCCCTCCCTGGGCCCCTCCATAGGGAAAGGGACCCTCAAACTAACCTCAGGATTTTGTCCAGACCTTTGGACTGGGGGGGGGTCTTTCCTTTCACTGTGTCTCAAGTAAGACACGGGTCTAGAAGAAACGAGGTGAAATCAGATGAAATAAGGTGAAATAATACCACTACCACTAAAGGGGGATTTACCGCGAGTTAAGCCTGTGCTAAGTATTTCATGAGCTTATCTGGACATTGTATCTCTCATGATAGCACATGAAGTTGGTGGTCATGTTCATTCCGTTTAACCCAGAAGAAAGCTGAGCCTCATAGGCCAGCACCTTGCCTAGGATCACTCGAGGACTGGTCTACAGTGGAGCTGGTTCAAACCCAAGTTCTCCTATGTTCCTACCATTCATATTTTTCACACTTACCTGTCACCATAGAGTCACGTATACTGTCAGGAGTGGACAAAAGCTTCACAAAGGGGGTGATATTAAAGTGCAAAGAAGAGGTGGGCATAGATTTCCAGGCAGAGGGCCCAGCCTGTGCTAAAGCAAGGCTTGGCTTACAAACAGGAATGTGGGGATGGAGAGGGGAAGGGAGAAAATCGCGCAGGGAGACCTCCCGTAGTCTAACAAATACTTAAATACCACTTACCACGTAACAGAAGCTGTTCTAAACACTTTACAAATATTAACTCACTTAATCTTCATAACAAACCTATGAGGTGGTTCTATCAGTACAGCTAGTTTCCCGAAGTTAGCCGGTGGCGGAGTGAGGACTCCAGTCCTTGCTCTTAAGCGCTACCCTTTGCCGCTCCTATTTTGTCTCACAGCCGGTACGAGCTCCTCCATTTTGCTACAGGCTGCCGAGGCTCAGAGAGGTGCGCACACTTGCTGAGGGTCACACAGCGAGGGAACTCCCGGGACCCAGAGAGCAGGGGAGACGCTCAGCCACAGCGAGGTGCCTGCGGGGCGCCCTCCCGCCCCACTACCCCGGCCCTGGCCCCCTCCCCGCGGAGCCCCGCCCCGGACGTGCCCCAGTCCCCGCCCCCAAGGCTCTGCCCACCCCTCCTCCCCACCCCGCACCCCAGCCGCGCCAGCCAATGGCTGGGGTCCTATAAACGAGAACGTCCCAGCGCTCAGAGGTAACCCCAGCGAGCGTTCAGATCGTGGGCCGCAGGTCCCAGGAGCTAGCTCGCTAGGGAGCGGGAGGCCAAGCGACCAGAGTCGGAGTCAGAGTCGTAGTCGGAGTCTCGGGACCGGAGCCGGAGCCTGATCCGCAGAGTGCAGCCCGCCCGCCCGTCGCCGCCCGCGCACCCGGCGCTGCCAGAGCCTCCGGCGCAGCGCGGCCATGGAGCCCAGCAGCAAGGTGAGTCGCGCGCCCGCGGGCCCTCCCCGCCTGGAACAAAGGCGCGGACCCCCGGTCACCCCTCCGCCGGCCTAGGCCTCCCCGGGCCTCCCCGGCGGCCCGGACGCTCTGTGAGCCCGTGGCCGGCGGCGCGCCTCTCAGAGCCATGCTCGGCGCGGGCCTGGAGCGCAGCGCCCTGCCGCTGCCGGGGACTTGCGGGGATGGGGTCGGGATCTGGCGGGCGCGTGGGCACCGCGTGCGTTGTTGGCGCCCGCAGTGAGCAGCTGGCTTCCTTCCGGGGGCGCCGCGCCGTCCACGCGTCCCGGCAGGGCCGGGGGACCCAGGGCCCGGGCGCGGCACGTCGCTCACGATCTCCTCCTCAGCGGCCCTGCTCCGACTTCTCCCGGGGCGGGGGAGGGGGCCCGAGCGCGGCGCCCATTGGCTGAGCCGGCCGAGCCCCCGGCCGGGCCCCGGCCCGGGCGCTTGGAGGAGGAGGGACCCGCCCCCGCTCGGCCGGCTCGGAACAGATGCTCCCTTTTCCTGGGCGCCACACTGGGCGCGCGGCCTGGTGTTGGGCGTTTTCCGCGGCCTCGCGCAGTCCCCCCGCCTGTCCTCCGGGGTTCCTAGGCGGAGGGCACTCTCTTAAGGCCCGGGCTCCAACCCCAGGGTGCCTGGCTACAGGGTTGAGGCGAAAAGCCTGACTTCCGAGGCCCTTCTTTCCGCGTAGTGCAGGCCCCAGAGCTTTTGCCAAGACCCAGGGAGATGTGCTCTGAGGTGGCACGTTTCCCTGCTCGAGCGGAGCTGGTGAGGGCCGGACGGAGAGAGTACCCCAGGGGCCGCCGCCGCGATACCGGGGGGGCCGAGGGTCGGGAAGGGGCCCCTGGCTGGAGTGGAGTGGGAGTAGCGCGCGCCAGGGAGCTGAGGGACGCGGGACTGAATAGATGAGGACTCTTCCTTCCCCCGGGAGCAAGCAACTGCCTAGATACGATCTCTTTTTTTCATCTGTAAACGGGCTTGTCCTACAGGGGATCTCTGTGACTTTCCCAGAACGGTTCCTTTCCAACAAATATTTATTGGGCCCCACCTTGTGTGTTGTAGGGCATTGTTTCTTTCCTCCGTCCCTTCCTCCCCTTTCTATAGAATATTTTCAAGTGACTTTTTTCTTTGAAATTCGGCAGGGAAGGCACGAGGATGTCCGTTTTTCCACCTGGCATGGGGGGTTAGCACTGAACTCTGCGCTGCCCTTTCTATGGGCTGTGGAGGTGTCCGGTGGAACTGAACAAGGTCTTGGCTGGGCGGAGAGGTGCGTGACAGTGACGCCAGGCTGTACCCTCAGCGGGAAAAGGTTCCTTTATGCCTGATGAATCAAAACAACTTGCTTCACCACCCCGCCCTGGCCTGAAGAGAGACCCTGAGCCCAGAACACATTTCCTGACAGTCATAGGTGAGCCATTATGCTGGGATACAACAAAATGAAAATAAAATGAGAAGCTATTTTAGCTAGTGGTAAGAACGTTGCCACTGCAAAGCTTAAGTATTTGCTGTGTTACCTCAGGGCTCTGGCAGGTCGCTTAACTTCTCTGGGCCTCAGTTTCACTGTCTGTAAGAGAGGGAAAACTTTTTTCACTCCTGCAAGGGTAAGAAATGTCTGTTCAGCATGTGATGCAGGACCTGGGTGTTCATCTGTTGAGTGGAGAAGTGAATATTTTGAGAGGAGACAGAAGAGTGGAGGAGAAAGTCAACAGTCACTTGTAGTTCACTAGGCTCTGGGCTCAAATGCTTTTCAGTGTCACTGACCCTCCATATATAGCTCTGCTGGTTCAGGGGCCTAGAGCTCGGAGAAGGGAAGTAACTTACCTGAAGTCACACAGCTAGTAAGTGGCTGAATTGGATTTGAACCCAGGCCAATCAGAAAGGGCTTTCAGTCTACACTATCCCTTTTCACCATAGACTTTCTTGAATTTTGAGCTGAGGGGAGAGAGTTTGCCTAACTTCAGGGGTGCCCATGTGCCAGCCAGTTCTGTAGCAGGTAGGTGTTTTTCATGCAGTACCCTCCAAACTTTTGATTGCCGGCTCCATCAATAAATAATTTTGGGGGCTTCCCTGGTGGCGCAGTGGTTGAGAGTCCGCCTGCCGATGCAGGGGACACAGGTTCGTGCCCCGGTCTGGGAGGATCCCACGTGCCGCGGAACGGCTGGGCCCGTGGGCCATGGCCGCTGAGCCTGCGCGTCCGGGGCCTGTGCTCCGCGGCGGGAGAGGCCACAACAGTGAGAGGCCCGTGTACCGCCAAAAAATAAATAAATAAATAAATAAATAATTTTGGAGCACCTCCTTCCCAGTGGTTTATCTGTATTTATAAATGCATGTATGTGCACTGTTATAATAATAGATTATATGCCTACATAAAGTAGAAATTTCAAAAGACAAATACAGATAACAGTTATAGTAAAAAAAATTTATTTTTTATTTTATTTTTTTGCTAAACTTTCTATGGATCATCCTGTATACATTCTAGAAAAAAGCCCTTCCCTTTGGAGCTGCTGATTCGATCAGCAAGCCCAGCCCTTTTGTGCAAAAGGTTAAACTGAGGCCTGGAGAAGTTATATCACTTGCCCAAGGTCTTAAAACCAGGCGTGTCTAGTTCTGAAGTTCCTTCGGCTATGTTTCTCCTCATCTCCTCAGTTGACTCAGCTGACTTTCCTGCTTTCTGTCGTGCTCCTCTGTGGCTCAGTGTGCTGAGTTTAACTGAGTAGGAAGTAGGGAGGAGACAGGTTGAAGACCCTCCTGTCCCAGCAGCACTTTGCTCATGCTCCGTCCTGGGCAACAGATGAGGGTGAGCCCTGCCCCCAGATGTCTCACCCAGCCCTTTGTGAAGAACTCCCAACTAGTCCCTCCTAGCACCCCAGTCATGCCCCAGGACTCTGCCACTCCGCCCTCCAGACAAAGGAGAAATGAGAAATCCATGGGGTTCCTCAGCCCCTCAGTGGTACGGAAGAGCATAGGCTTTTGAAGTCCTGCATTTGTGGTTTTGAATTCCAGCTTAGCTCAGTTGCCACGTCTGCAGAATGATGTCATTTTTGTCATTAGAGTGTCTGTAAGAATTCAGAAATAAATGTGTCTGTCTGTCCCCATGGATGCTCCATAAATATCCCTTGCTTCTCTGGATTCCCATGATGCACTGCACCTACCTGGGCCCCAGGTGACCTGCTACCTGGGTTGCAGCCTCTGTCCAGAAGTCTGGCATTTGGGCAACATGAGCTTTTGGGGAGTCCCAGGATGCCCGGGCTGTATCGCTTGGTTGGGTAAATCATTAAAGTTTCTGCTGGCTAGTTCTCCAGTAGGGGTTTTGTCAAGAAGCTGGTTTGCAGAGTAGCCCATGGGTGAGAGTGCCAGGCCCAGAGAGGGGTCAACTGATGTGGCTGCCCTGCCCCCCCCCCCCCCCCCCCGTGAGGGTGATAACAAGTCATGATGACATCACAATCCAATGGAAAATGACTTTTCCAAGGTCACATACTAGCCTCCCACCACAAAACACCTGCTAGCCTTTCTAGGATGGCATAAGAGGATAAAAGAAAGTCCCCAGCAGGAAGGGACCTTCCAGTGCATGTCCCAACCCTGTTTGACAAATAGGGAACTGAGGCCAGAGAAGGAAAGAGGCTTAGCCAAGATAAGGCTGTCACAAAAAATTTGAGATGTTCTTCAGTTTTGTTTTTAAAAAACATGTTTTTTTCTGCACACCCCTGTCCTATGTGCCACCTTCCACTCACCCCAAATGAGCAGGAGTTCCCAGACTCCTGGACTTTCCAGCCTCTTTCTGGGTGCAGTCTAATAGTTGGATTAGATATAATTTGACAACTGAAAGCCTTCTGTGAATGGAAACAAAACACATCCTCATAAAACTATGACCTGGGGGAAGTGGCCTTCCTCAGAGCCTCGGTTTTCTTCCCTGTAAAATGGAGGCTCACTCCGCATGGTAGTTGTGGCGAGACTGCCCAGTGCCCTCAAGCAGGGTGGCGGCTATTTTCAGTGGAAGGACCCTCTGCACGTCCAGTTTGGGTGTACGGACATCGTCAACATGTCCATGATGATCCCTGTCCCATGCTGGGCCATTCCGGGACCAACCCTACCTGGCCTGGAGCTGGCTCAACCCCCAATCCCCCTGTAATCAGCTTGTGACTTCAAAGAGCTCAGCTTTACCCAGTGCCTCCTGGTCACAGGATGTCAGGGCCTGGAGCTCTGCTCCAGCTCCAAGGGTACAGGCATCCAGTTCTCTCCCCCTCCCACCCTAGCTGGCAGAGCTGGGGAGGCCTGGGACAAAGGGGAAGCGTGCAGTGTTGGCTTGGGACCTGCAACCTCCCCCCTCCCCCACCTCACTCCTGGGCAGAGCCGCTCAATTTGGTAACCTGCGTCCCAGAATGGTAGAGGTTGAGAAGGCTCCTGGTTGGACCTATGGGCTCAGAGAGGCTGTGTCTAGGCCTGGTCACCAAAACAAACCTCCAGTTGTTACCGGCCTCCTCCGTGGGAGGCATGGAGTAGAGCCTAAGGCTCTGCCATCCAGCCTTCAGGCCAGGGAGGGAGTAGCTCAATAGCTAATGCATAAACATTGGGGTTTTGCAGTAATGGAGCAGGGCTCCCAGACCTTGAACTCGTGCAGAATGAGGGCAGTGTTCACCCTGTCCAAGACTTCAGCACCACCACCTTGCTGGCTTTTCCTCCCCAGGGCCTTGGTACCCTGGAAGGGGAGAGAGCTGTCGCTAGACCCCAGCTTAACGAGCCTTTGGCTACTGAGGCCTCTGCTGGACAGGACATCTGCCCAGAGCGCCTAGCCCAGAGTTCACCCCCACTATTTTGGCACTGGGGAATGAGGAGGAAAGGGCTCCACCAGAAACAGCTCTACCATTTGACCTCAGACCAGCCACAGCTCCTGTTGGAGCTAATTTCCTCAACTGTAACAGGGATAATACTTACCTCTCTAGGTCAGGTTGCAGGGGGGTTTTTTAATTACAGAAGTACTGTAATGGAGCCAACTATAGAGAAGCATGCAAAGGAAGAGAGTAAACATCTTCTCCCAGCTGTAACGGTTTGGTGTTTACCCTCACAGACCTCTTTTTGTGCATGTGTATATGTGTGCCTATAAATGGAATTTAGTGTAATTGGATCACACTTTCTACATAGTTCTGTGCAGCCCAGTGCAGCCCATCCTGTTCACCTACCAATACTTGCAGTGTTTCTCTCTGCACATATAAGGAAGTGCCATTATACAAGTTCATTATCTCCTCCTTCCTTACACAAAATGTACATTCTATACGTTGTTTAGTACTTCGCTTTTTTACCTGGCACTCTTTTCGTATCAAGAACATACAGATGTGTTGCATTCTTTCCGATAGCTGCATAATATTCCATCACAAAATGTCCCACCGTGATTAAGAATTAAGTGATTGTCCTCGTCACTTTCTCTCTTCATACCACTCACCACCTGATGTATTTTAGGTATTTTTTTTCTACCCTTCCACCCTACCCGCCGCTGCCAGCCCCCAACTAAAATATCAAGTTCCATGAAGCAGGGATTCGGTTGAGTTTATTGCTGAATCCCCATTGACTAGAATAGTGTCGGGAACATGCACTCGGGTATTGTCTTTCCTTAGTAATATAATTTCTTATTCTTAGGAAACCTCTCTTATGGAGAACGGGAGGTCTTAGGGGAAGAGGATTTTTCAAGGTCACACAAGTGGGGTACTTAAACTTGTCTGCTGAGAGTGTTGGGGACCTTTACATATTCCCATGGTCTTATCAAATTAATCTTATCATAGTCAAATTGGTGCCCACCTCTCCACTGAATGGGTACCTCTCTGGGGTGTCAGCTTCTCCAGATGCCCGGGTACTGACTCTCAGGGAGTCATTTGTTTGCATTTAACACCTTTTTGGAAGACGATTTGGTTTTGCCTGGAAGGCTTTGAAAAGTCCTGTGCAGCTCGTGTGTTGGGTTTGCACTTGTTAATTCAGAGCACCCGGAGCTTAAAGCAGAGATGGGCAAATTTTTTCTGTAATTGGCTAAATTGTAAGTAAATATCGTCGGCTCTGTGGGCCATATGGTCTGCTGTTGTAGCACAAAGGCAGCCATAAACAATATAGACTTCTGGTCCCCAAAGGAATGGGGGACAGTTTGGCTGTGTTCCAATCAAATGTTATTAATGGAAACTGAAATTTGAATTTTTTTTTTTTTTTTTTTTTTTTGCCGAGCCACACGGCTTGTGGGGTCTTAGTTCCCCAACCAGGGATTGAACCTCAGGCCCACGGCAGTGAAAGCACTGAGCCCTAACCACTGGACTGCCAGGGAACTCCCCTGAAATTTAAATTTAATACAATTTTCATGTATCACAATATATTAGCCTTCTTTTTTTTTTTTTTTTTCCCAGCCACTTAAAAATGTAAAACCCATTCTTAGCTGGCAGGCTGGATTTGGCCACGGACCATAGTTGACCAACCTGGGCTTAGAGCAAAATCTACCCAAGCGACCGAGAGGTTTCTGAGCTTGGGCCTGGGCTGTCCTGGCTCAAACTGGGCAAGGCCCAGCGAGTTGCTGGAATGGAATTTGACCTACATAGGAAGGAAGGAGCAGATAGAAACCTTGCTTCCTTTGGGGACCAGTACCCAGAAGCAGGGGAGGACGTGAGCAGGAAGGGTTTGGCAGCAGAGACCCCTCAGTTTGAAGCTTCCAGCAGCCGAAGGCCTCCTGATCATCCGCCTTTTCCTCTCTGAGTTTCCCATTTTCTCATCCGTGAAGTGGGAGCCATCTCTCCCCCAGAGCCTGGTGATGGTGGTTAAATCAGGATGTGGATGCAGCCCCTGGCACGTTGCCTAGGGCCTGCCCGGTGCTGCTGGTGCTGATAAAAGCGGCAGCTCCCTCTCCTCTCTGCTTTTAAAGACTGATGAGCACCTTCTGCCTCCAGGGCCACTGCGGGGTGCAGGGGAGGCTCAGCCATGCAGAAGTCCTGACATCACTGGAGGACTTGAAGAAGATGGCTGAGAGGAGTAAATGCCTGAGGTCACCTGAAGGTCAGGCTTCACATGGTTATTACTCTTCTTCTTGAAAAGACCTGACAGGCTGGACGAGTTCAGAGGGTAAAATGCCTTGTCCAGGAATCCAAAGAACTCAAGTCCCAGAATTAGCTTTTGTTTGCCGAGTATCCTGGGCCCCTACCCTCTGACCTTAGGCTCCCCATCAATCGCATGAGGGTATTACAGCAATTCTGCAGTTTCTTGCGCTTCTTTTTTCATCTCCCAGAATTTTGTTCAAATGAAATCCTAGAAAATTAAAGTAATAAATAGATAAATAAAAAGGGAGCTGTCACGGATCCCATAAACCACTGCTCCACCCTGCTTAGAACTGGGGACCACGCAGTTACAAGGTCCTTGTCCCATGCTCCAGTGCACCCAGGGCTACTCAGGAGCTGTGGGAGGAGGAAAGGATGTGAGTGACATCTGGCTCATCCCCACTCCAGGACCCTCCTCCTGGACCCTCCTCCCACTGGGAGTAACCTACCTCTGAATGGTGTGGCCACATGCCCTCCCTCCGCCAGTACTGACTGGGAGAGCCCGGAGCTGGAGTACATGCCAGGGAAAGGCCCGGCCCACGGACGCAAGTCGAAAGGCCACGCACAGTGCTTGGCAAGTTACATGACCTGGCTAGGCCACCCGGCATCCCCGTGTGTGGGAGGAGAGGTTCTGAAGCCAACATTTCATCAGTGGCTTCCTGGGAGAAGGAGAGCTCTAAGTGGGCCTCAGGACCCCCAGAATTGGGATGGGGTGGTGAGGGGTGAGGGCTTGAGAGCCTCCTCGTGCAGGACCCCGAGCCCAAGCGCTTGCTGAACTGAGAGTCCTGAGGCACCCCTAGGAGAATCAGGATTTGAACTCGGGTCAGAGGTCTTTCCTCCACAGCCCTGTGGGTTGGGGTGGGGGCCTGGAGAGTTACTTTTAGGCTGTTTCCAGCTCTCAGAGCTGATGTTCCAGTACCCATCAGGGCTTTGCTACATGTCCGAGTTCAAATCTGTTAGGATGAACACTGTTCTCAGAGAACAGATACATGCAGAGCCAGTTTTGCCCAAAAAGTTAATTTCAGAAGTGACAGGTTTGCTTTGTATAAATATTCAGTGCTGCGCCCTACTCTGGGCACCCTAGGTACCATTCTTAAGGAGTTCCCAGTGCGGTGGGTGGACAGCAGATGGGTATTCCCAACTGCTTGGAGCAGAAGCTGGAGACTGTAGAGCACACAGCAAGGGCAAAGGCCTGGAACAGCACGGGATGTTCTAGGAGGTAGCCCCATCCCCAGGGGTGGTGATGGGCGGCCGTGGTCCCAGATTCTGGACTCTCCCTTGCTCCTCCACCCCTATAAAAGGCTTCCACAAGAAAGCCGTGAGCTGTGGGGCTTGTACCCCTTCTTTAAGGCATCACCAACGAGTCCATCAGCTTGGCACGTAAATATATACATGTTGAATGAATGGACTTCATTACCGCCTTTCAGTTCCAGCCACGGGACTGGTGGAGGCAGATGGTGCCACGGGGACTTCCCATCCCTCCTTGATTCAGCGAACACCTGTCGAGTGAACCCTGCCGGCTCCATGATGCAGAGCTTGACAGCAAGCCTTAAGGGAAGGCACTCTTATCCCCATTTCTTATGTGAAGAAACTGAGACCCAGAGTCAGGGCTACCACATATCTCAACTCCAAGGTGAGGGAAGCAGCTCGATGCCTTTCAGCCTGGGTCTCCTGATTCCAAGTCCTGTCGTGAGCACGCCGGGTGCGGTGGGGGCAAGAGGTGGTGGGTGCCGCTTGCCTACCCAGGAGCGGGGGCCGTGCTCCTCCCCTGGATCTAGCATCCAGCCACACTGAGCACCCCGTTAGATCCGGCCTTGCAGGGCCCCCCTTCTTCCCCCTGCACGTACTGTTCTGTCTACCTGGAATGCAGTCTTGCCACCGCTTCTCCACTTGGCAGACTCCCTGCATGTCCTTCACGGCCCAACTCCAGTGTCACCTCCCAGGAACCCACCTTTGATTGACTGTCCCAGGCAAAATTACAAGTCTGTCCCTGCAGGGCTCCCGCAGTGCCCCAGATGAAGCTCAGACCACACTAGCCTCCCCTTCCCAATGGACCTGATGCCTCTTCCTTGATGTCAGGACCAGGGCCCGGGGCACGAGTCACTGAGCCTTTTAGTAGTTCTTGATGCAGCAGCCTGCCTGGGTGGATGTGGATATAACCCAGCCGGTGGGTAGGCAGGTTTTCTAAAGCAGAGTTTGACCTTGACCTGCCAAGTGGCAAAGTCCAGCAGAGGGCTTTGTCCTTGGCTCCCAGCAGCCCCTGCTCTCAGAGGCACAGCTGCTCAGCAGGGCCCCAAGACTGATTTCAGAGGCCCAGAGACCCCTGGCACACCAGAGCCAGACTGGAGACAGGGCTGTAGTAATAGTACTGCCCCCCAGCAGAGCCCCTTCTGCGAGGGCATTCATGCAAGGGCACGATTTTTACCAGATCCGCATATCATCTGTATCATTTTTCACTTCTATTTTTATTTAAATTGCTGTGTTCTAAATAATATGAAACCACAGGGCTTGTAAAAAATATTTTGAATAGGTGATACATTCATGTGGTTCAAAATTCAAAAACGTACAAAGGGATATAAAATGAAAATTCTCCCTTCTACCCTGCCTCTGCCACCCAGATCCCCAAGGTACCCTGTTACCTTTCTTGTGCATTCTTTTAAGGAAGTAGGTGTGTATATTCTCCCCCATCCTAGCCTTTTTTTTTTTTTCCTCCCACACAAAAGGTAGCATACAACACGCTGTTCTGAAGCTTTGCTTTTTACTTACTATAACTTGGGGAGTATGCCAAATCAGTAGCTAGAGAGCTTTCTTTGTTAAGTACTCCATTATATAGCTATGCCACATTTTTTCAAATCATAGGTTTGCATTGCTAGTTTTATATTTATTCGAGTGTGTACTAGAATAATATATACCTTGTATACCATTAGTATCAGATGATGGCCAACCTCAAGGCCAACCCTGAGCCGTGACACCTGTGACTCACCAGGCAGAAAGCCCCCACATGGGGGTTCAACAGCCGCTGTCGTGCCGTCCTTGTGACCTCCTCTTACTTAATCCCAGTGGTCACCCGAGGAGTTGGGCTTGGCCGGGGCCCACCAGAGGAGGCCTGTCAGGTGCTCACCACCCACTCGGAACCAACAGCCTTGGGTCTGAAGGCTCCCTAAGGAGTTGGGAGGGAGGCTCTGAGGGGTGCTGGGCAGGGTGGGCCGTGACAGACAGGATTTACAGGGAGTGCAGCCCGCTGTGAGGAAAGCCCCAGCGTCTAGGATGAATGTCCAGAGTTTGGCCAGGAAGGAGCCCGTGGGAAGGAAGGATCCAGCTCTCCCTTGACAAGGAATGGTCTCTGAACTGCTGGCTGAAACCTTCCTCTTAGCCTCTGACGTGAGAACCTTAGCTTTCGCAATCGATGGCCTGCCGGCTTCTAGAGAATGAAAAGACCACACTAGGAATGTGTCTGATTAACAGCTAAGCCCAGCGCTATCTGTGAGGATCTCGAAGTCAGGGCTGCTTCTGGGTTCTGGGGGGAGGGGGGGAGACCAAGGCCATCGCCAAGCTGAGGCTCTCCCCTCCACAGGTAGGTGCGGCTCAGGATCTGTGCCTCCACCCCTCCCCTCCAGTGCCCAGCCCCGTGTGGTGCACCTGGTGAATGCCCGCCCATCATTTCTTTGGCATCCCTCCCCCCCGGGCCCCGTTCTTTCGGTCAGTTAAGGGCCTGCCTTAACTGTCATACATCTTGGCTTCTTCATTTTAAAAGAAAACAAAAGTCCTCTCCCTAGCAAGGCACCTTGCTCTCCCCGGGCCCTCCTGCCTGCTGGCCTCCTCCCTGCCTGCTGCCTCCGGCCCTTGGCTTCCAGGTGACAGAATCCCACTGCCCTTTTTCTCCCCCAGCCCTCTGCCCATTGGAAACACCTCGACCCAGCACTCTTACTCACCTTGTGTCGTGTACTTTTCCAAAGCACATTCCTGGCTGGTATGTCATCTGTGTCCTAGCAACCCTGGGAAGCTCGTGGTCTGGGGATGGTTGCCCCGAGCTTCAGCCTGGCTCTCTGCAGACCCCTGAGTAAGCTGGAACTTGTCTCTGCCTCAGTATCTACCCTGTGAATGGAGGCGAGGGTTTGCAGACAAGCAAACAGACGGGCCGGGAGGAGTGGGGAAGGGGACTCACCTGCTGGAATTCACAGAGCAAGGAGGCAGGTGGGCTGGAATTAGAAGCCAGCATCTTGGGCTCCAAATCCAGGGCACTTTGCCCATCCATGCCGCTCCTCCCACGTAATTGGGCCCCCCTTGCCTTGGTTCCTGGGCCTCCCAGCCAGAGAGTCTGGAGCCACCTCAAGCCCAGGCATGGCTTCAACAGGGGAATGAGACCCCGGAGAATGCCAAGCCCTGGCTACAGAGAGGGGGAAGACCCTAATTACCCTCTCTCCCCAGGAATGAGTCTGGCCAGCCCGGTGTCTAGAAGTTGGCAGGGCTGGTTTGGGCACCTGAGGTCAGGAAGTGGCCAGGTTTCTTCAGAGAAGGGCTGGTGTGGTGCCAGGAGTCAGGCAAGCTATCTGAACAAGGGAACCTGCCAGCCCAGGCCCTGCCCTCTAGTAACCTGGGCCTGACGTGCCTCTAACAGTGTGGGGTTTTCTCTCTGCAGAAGCTGACGGGCCGCCTCATGCTGGCTGTGGGAGGGGCAGTGCTCGGCTCCCTGCAGTTTGGCTACAACACTGGAGTCATCAATGCCCCCCAGAAGGTGAGTGCTGTGCTGTCCTAGGCTTCTCGAGACCAGAGGGCTCTGCTGTGCACCCCTGCCCCCATCACACACACACACACACACACACACACACACACACACACACACACACGCTCACCCTGCCTCTTGGACATTGGAGTCATTTACATCAACTCACCATCTGCCTTACCAGCCAATATTCTGGCCCTGAATGGGTTAGAGACTCTTAGCTTTGGCCTTGGAACCTTGGGGCCCACAGAACCACGGGGTCTTTATAGGTCATCTTTTTTTTTTTTTTTTTTTTTTTTGTGGTACGCGGGCCTCTCACTGTTGTGGCCTCTCCCATTGCGGAGCACAGGCTCTGGACGCACAGGCTCAGCGGCCATGGCTCACGGGCCCAGCCGCTCCACGGCATGTGGAATCTTCCCGGACTGGGGCACGAACCCATGTCCCCTGCATTGGAAGGCGGACTGTCAACCACTGCGCCACTAGGGAAGCCCTTTATAGGTCATCTTGACCAACCTCCCACCCGACACAGAAATTTGTAAAAATTGAAGCCATGTTCGGTGTAGTGATGCTGCATTCGTGCGGCCCTCTGGGGCTACAGAGGGCTTCCGTGGTGCTTTTCTCACCTGTTCACACCGAGCCCTAAGGCAGGCAGGCAGCCGTGCCCACTCCTACCCTGCAGGTGTGGGGAATGGCCAGAACCTGCCCAGCATGACCAGCTAGTCAGGGATGGAGCTGGTATACGACACCAGTCTGCCTTGGCGCCCTCCCTGCCAGGTGGTCCCCAAGCCCGTGCTCTCACCCATCCACATGCAGCACACTCCCTTGTAAGGGAGCCCATTCTAGGCTGAAACTGCCTATCTCCCTGGAGGCCCTGGGCCAGGCAAAGCAAAAATGGCGTCTTGCCCTAGGGAACTGGAGGGGTGCAAGTGTGCACTTATTCCCTTCTCCCCACAGCACAGCCCAGATCTGTCCTTATGTGCTCACCAGTGTCGGGACTGGGGGGTGCCCCGGTGAGGGCCTCCAGCGTAGCCAACCCACTGCTCTGGGGAGGAGAGCGGAGGATGGGGGCAGGAAAGGAGACTGTAACGAGTCCCTCCTCTGCGCCAGGCCTGTTGTGTACATTCATAAGGTCGGGCGGTGATTTCCATTTTATACACCCGAAAACCGAGGCCCAGGGCAGGTGAAAGGACCAATGGGCTCAAGGCCACATAGCTAGGGGATGGTGGAGTCAGAAGCCAAACTCTGTTGTTTACACAACCTCAGGCTGTCTTCCGGACCAGCCACCTGGTCAGTTTAAAAGTCTCTACCTTCCCGGGCAGGACAAGATGAGAGTGGATTGTCCTGTCAAGGCCACATTCATGGTCCAGACAGGTGAGGCCAGGAAGTGAGTGTGGCTGCTTCCCGAGGATTGGGGCCTGTGTGGGGGAGCTGGGCCTCCTCCAAATAGGCGGAGGGTGGCCGTGGGGGCCATGCCCGATGCTGGGGAGCAGGTCACCAGAGCGGCCAGGCCTGCTGAGTCATGCTCAGCTGTAGCGGACGTGATGGGGCTTTTCCAAGCTTGTGGGAAGTGGCGACCGTGGGCCCATGCTTGAAACAGTTCCAAGCCCTGCTTTTGCTAAGTGCTCTGAGCAGATCTTGCCAAGGTGTGTGCCTCGGAGCTGGCTCCCTTTGGGAATCCTTACAGATGCAAAGTGTGTACAGTCTTAGAGACAGGTTGAGTTCTCCACTTGATTGCACATCAGTAAGTGTCCCCTGACACTTACAGAATCTGACCTCATTGGTCTGGGATGCTGTCTGGGCATCAGATTTTTAAAGCTCCCCAATTGATTCTAATGTGCAGTCAAAAGATGAGAAGCACTGGATTAAGTGATCACAG
This sequence comes from Monodon monoceros, assembly GCF_005190385.1. Taxonomy (NCBI): domain Eukaryota; kingdom Metazoa; phylum Chordata; class Mammalia; order Artiodactyla; family Monodontidae; genus Monodon; species Monodon monoceros. Next base: position 146,223,525 of record NW_021703774.1, read on the forward strand.
TCAGGGGTGATCACGTGACTGTGATCACATAGTGAGTTACGCACGGTGACAGAACTAGGACTCTAAGAACAGGATAGAGGTGTTTTCCGGAAACAGAACAGGGTTGTGGTAAGCAGGGGCCCACGGGTGGGGATAAAATGCCCAGAGGAAAGAAAGTCTGTGTGTCACTAGGGTAAATGGGAGGAGGGAGAAGGATGGGAGGGCGACGAGGTAAGCCAGAAGCTGCCCACAAGGGGCTCTTGTGGTCGGTAGTTTCATCTGTAGACTCTTCAGCCACTGGCAGGGCATGGCACAGCAAGAATGGGCAGGTGGGCACCAATGCGTAGGCCGAGCTGGGGAGTGTGGACTTCAGAACTCCACTAAAGAGGGTAGATAGGATCAGATTTGCATTTTAGGGCAATGATTCAGGCGTCTGGTGCAGTGGGATGGGTCTCAGAATGTGAAACTAGAGACAGGGAAATAGTGAGAAGGCTGCTGTTGTAATAGGGGTAGAAAAACCAACACTAAGTAGGAAGAATGCGCAGGAGCTGATCATCAGTTCAGCCTGAGGATGAGAGAGTGGGGTTTAAAACTGGCTTCTAGATTTCTGGTTTGGGCGATGCGGGTCTGGAGGCAGAGCAGGGAGGTGCTGTGGGATACGCAGGAACTGAGGTTTGGTGACACAGCGGGACAAGCACTTGGACACGGGGGTCTGTTTCTTTGGAGGGTAGTCAGTGGGAGAAGACCGATAGGTTGGTCACCGGTATCCATAGTGATAGAAAAGGATCTCCCAGAGGGACTGCAGAGTAAAAGGAGAAGTAAGGGTCAAGCCCTGGAGAGCACACCCACTGACAGAAGATCCTGGGAAGGAGGAGGAGAGCTGGCACCTCTACGCCGGGAGACAAGACCCTTCTGAGCCAGAGGAAGAATGGAAGCGCCTGAGGATGAGCGTCCATGGCCATGTCCTTCGTCCCTAGAGCAGTGCCCGTCCATAGGAACAGGCACTCAGATGTGGACGGAGTGAAGGGATGCTATCCGGTGCTCCGGAGGCTGACCTGGGCAGCTCAGCTCCATTTTGCCAAAGGCAAAAGACCCTCCGGTGACCCTGCCGTGGCAAAGGCTGTCCAAGTGGAATCCTGTGGGTAGAGACCTCCCTGCAGTGGGTTGAACAGGGAGAAGGGAGATGGGGGAGAGCAGAGACAGCCCTTCCAAGGGACTCGGTAGAGAAGGAAGAAAGAAGGGTGGTCGCCAGAGGGGTTGTCTGGCTAAGGTTTTTTTTAATACGAAGACTTCAGTTTTAAACGGCTTGTAAGGAATCAGCAGAGGAGGAGAGGGTGAAGATAAGGAGTGGGGGTGGTCCTTCAGGAGGCCGGTGGTGGTGGAGCAGAGGCAGAGGGGTCGCATTTGGCCGGAAGGGACTAAGACACTTCCAAGGGTGCAGTTGTGGACAAACCCAGAGTGATGTTCTCTAATTCTTGGGACTTCCCATCTAATCAGAAACAGGCGAAAGGTGAGAATTACAGCGGAAGATGGGCGGGGCAGCGGGCAGGGGGTCCGGGCAGCACAGAGGGCCCAGCGGTAAACATTTATAGGAGCATTTGCGGGCACCTGTCCAAAGGTCACTTGGGCAGCCGGCCTCTGAGGACTGAGGTGAGAGACCTGCGTGGCATTTCCGGGGCCGTGTGCTCAGGCACTCCTCCGCCTGTTTACTCTTGTACTTTACAGACACTTCTCATAAGCCTGGTCGTAGTTTTCCCAACCCGGAGCAAACGGGATAAACTTAACAGGTGAAGAGGGGAGAGGACGACACTAGAGGAAGAGATGAAAGCGGGGCTCAGAGCCGACGGCCGTGCCTCGGGAGGCACCATAGCCACTGTCCTGGGAGGGCCCAGTGATTGTGCCAACACCGTCACTCAACGTGGACTATGCCAGGCGCTGCCCTAGATGGGGAAGGGATAGAGCCGAGAACACCGCAGGCTCACCCTGGCCCTCAGAGCTGGGCCCTGTCCCTGCCCTCCAAAGATTCAACCATCCAGAGTGCAGGGGCGGGGTGGGGAGGGGAGACCCCTTGGGAAAAGCCGCAGTATTATTAACGGAGGGCTTCTCGGTGCTATGGGAACGAAGAGAAAGGAATGACTAATGCTGGGGGTAGGGCTGATGGCAGAGACAGAAAGGGCCTCACGAAGTAGTTAGCAGCTGTGCTAGACCTTGAGGGCAAATCGGCCCCAGAGGGAAGGAGGGGCGGGTATCCCAGGCAATAGGAACGGCTTGTGCAGAGATGCGGTGGCGTGAAGTGTTCCACTGATGGGGAATTGCTAACGGCCCGCGCTGACCAGGCCGACCCCCCTTGTCTGTCTAGAGGCACTTCCCTTAGGAAACTGCACTGCGCTGGCCAGGTTGGCCTACTTGCCAATGGAGACTTTGTCCCACTAGAGGGGAGGGTGCCAGTACTGCTGTTAATTACCAGAAGCTTGGTCTCCTCCATAAAACAGGCCCCAAAGGGCTTCCTCTTGGAAGTGGTTAATTAATCATAACATTATCTTAAATGTTTACAAAGCACCTCCTAATAAGTTACCTCCTCACAGCAGTCCCACAAGGTGGGTGGGGCCGGGCTTATCTTCCCCTCATAAAGGAGGCACCAAGGCTGGGAGAGGTCACCTGGAGAGTGAGAGGCTGAGTTACAGATGGACGCCAGGCCTCACGCCTGATGACGACATCCCTGCCAGGCCTCCGGCCTCTGCAGGGTAGGAGGGGAGCCCAGTCACACAGAGAGCAGATAAATGAGCAAGGGCATCCTGACCATCATACTGAGTGGAGAGAACTACCTCTCCCCTCCCCAAATGGCTGAGCTGCCAACAGAGGTGACTAAAGGCCATTGAGAAGCCATGAGTTCCTGGCCAAGGGACAGTGTCAGGCATGTCTGAGGCATCCTCAGAAACCAGACCGCTCGGGCTGGAAGGGGCCTGACAGTCCGCAGGCTCAACGTTCCTGTCTGCCAAAGGAAGAACTTGGTCTAGAGAGCAGGCGAGGTCTGCCCAGGACGACCTGCTTGGTGAGTGAAAGCACTGGAGGCAAGATGGGCTTCCCAGCCCAGGCTCCAGGCAGCCTCTCCTTATCTCTGCCTAGATCCAAATGGCTCTGGGCCCCCTCTCCCCTTCGCCCATCTCCGCTTATACGGACTCTCACGGCTTACAGCTCACTTGTCATGCGCCAGGCATTGTTCCAAATGCATTAGAAACAATAATTCAATTGTTCCATATAATATAACCCCATTAGGGAGACACCATAATCCCTGTTTTATAAAAAACTAGGGCACAGAGATGTTAAGCAATTAAACCAAGGACACACAGCTAGTAAGTGGCAGAGCTGGGATTTAAATCCAGGGAGTCTGGCTCCAGTCTACATCCTTGACCACCACAGAAGAAATGGCAGTTACACTTACAGGCACCGAAACACCCTTTTACATGCCAACAACTGCTACCCTGCTGCTCTCTCCTGCTCTTACTTCAAGCTGAGTCACGCACAGACGTCCCAGTTTCCCACGCACAGTTGCACAGCCTCTTACACCACGACACCCTGCCACAGCTCCATCATCTCTTAAGCCTCTCCGGTTCATGGCCTGTTCATCAATTAGTGATGATGCTTTCTGCCTCCAGCCCTGTGCTGGGACCCAGATGAACCAGACTGTCCCCCTGTTGGAGTTTAGTCTAGAGGGAGCACACAGTGCCTCATAGTTAGCTGTCCAGGGCAGTGATGGAAACAAGGACAGGCTGGTGTAAGCGGACAAGGGGGAGGGAGAGGGTACCTGGCCCATAGAGGAGGGTTTTTTTCAACACCATAGACATTTGTGGCCAGATAGTTCTTTGGCATTACGGAGGCTGTCCCATGCATTGTAGGATGTTTAGCAGCATCCCTGGCCTCTACCCCTGCCAGTGTAACAACCAAAAATGTCTCCAGACATTGCGGGGGGGGGAGCAAATTGCCCCTGTTTGGGAACCACTGCAGTAATGAAGAGGTTATGAAGGCTCTCCAGAGGAGGGATGGCGCGTTCTCTAGAAAGTGACCAACAGCTCACCAGGCAGAAGGCGAAGCAGCAGCAAAGCGAAGGTGCAGAGGTGTGGGGTGCCCGGGCAGCATGGGGGCGTTGCCATGTGGGGTGGGAAGAGACACTTCATCCTGAGGGTGGTGGGGAGACAAGAAAAGCTGTGAGCAGGGGAAATGAAGATCCTTCTGTTTGCAGGGGAGACCCCAGACGCCAGGGACCAGTGAGGAGGTCAGAGCAAAGGCTTGGAGAGAAGCCCTATCAGGGCTCTTCCAGAAAAGCAGCCAAAGCAGCCAGGGTGGTCCGATCATCTGCTCTGGGGTTGGGGCCCAGCTTCTAGCTCCATCTGGCTGACTGGGCCTCTTCACCAGGCCCCAGGGAGAGGCCCTGAGGAACCCAGAAGTTATCTGTCCAGCCCCACCTGTAGCATCTGTCTCCGAACTCCCAGCTGACCCTGGGGCGTGGCTGAGTTGCTATGGAGACATACCGCCTGGGGCGAGGGGCGGGGGCAGCCCCAGCTGTGGGGGAGGGGTAGGTAGGGAACAGGAAATAGGGGTCAAAGCCAGGCTGAGGGGCTGAACTGGACAAGCTGGCCCTTTCTTCCTCGCGACTGGACCTCAAAGCTTGGGCGGCTGTTTAACCCCTTCATGCCCACAGTATATCTAAGAGAGAGAAGAAAGGGTTGAGAGAGAGCTGATTCCCTCTCAGGATGATCTAGAACAGGGGGCCCCAACCCCCGGGCCAGGGACCAGTACGGGGCCTCACAGCAGGAGGTGAGCGGCGGGCGGGCCGGTCAGCTGCTCCCCGCCGCTCGCGTTACTGCCTGAATCACTACTGCCTGAATCACGCCCACCGCCACCCCCGGTCCGTGGAAAAACCCTCTTCCATGAAACCGGCCCCTGGTGCCAAAAAGGTTGGGGCCCGCTGATCTAGGAGACCAGGCCTCTGCAGGGAAGATGTGGAGAGCGGCCAGAAATTCCAAAACATATACCCCTTCTCTTGGCAGTGGTCTGGAATTCTAGAACACGGGTTGGCAGGGGGACCAAATCCAGCTAGCAGCCTGTTTTTGTGTGGCCTATGAGCCAAGAATGGGTTTTACGTGTTTAAAAGGTTGGGGTGGCGGGGAGGGAGGGAAGGGAAGAAAAATAAGCAACAGAGGCCATGTGTCATCAACAGACTCTAATATTTTCTATCTAGCCTTTTACATAAATTGTTTATATCAATCCCTGATCCAAACTTTGACTTGTATGCTCCCTGCTGACAGGGGACTCACTAACTGTAACATGGGTAATCTCATCCTCTGAAGCCTAGAAAGCTCTTCTTTCCCCTGAGCTGAAGTCTGTGCCCTGGGGCTCTGCAGACCTGCTGGGTCCCTCGGCCTGGGCAGCCAGCAAGTTCTGAAGATAGAGCTTTACTCCCCAAGGCAAGCCTCTAGTTCCTTCAGGTTCTTTCTTGTACTATAAATTCCTAGGTTAATGCTTTGTCTTGCAGTAATTAAAAAATGGAAAACTCTGTCCTTAATGTTCCTCTCAAGGAGATGGCTTCTCTCCTTGAGAGAACAGTGACACAAGGAACAGCTTACTCCATGTGCCAGGCAGTGGGCTCCGCCTCACACCCAGAGCCTCACTACAGACGCTTCCCTGACACAGAGAAAGTCAGAACTTCTGCTCTAGACAGAGAGACGCGTGGTCCTTCAGCCACAGTTACCCAGGCAGGGAAGGGAGGGGGATGACAGACATGACACAAGCCTCTCCCCACCCTCACCCCCAGGAGAACTGCTGGGATGAGGAATAGCTCTTTACTGGAAACCATTCAGTCCAAGGGATGGCAGTTGCCCAGGGCCATCCTGCTTCTCCAGGCTGGCCCCTACAGTGTCGCCAAGTGAGCCTCTGCCCTAGGTTCAATGAGGGGATGCTTAGAGAAAGAGCTCTAATAGCCCCTCAGCTTCCAACAGCCTGATGCCATGGCTGACCGGGACCTGCCCTTTCTCCCCAGCACACGTGCACTCACACCGACCCTTGGCAGGGAGAGGGGTTGGGAATGGGCTGGGAAGGGAACAGAGACAAATGGAGGGCTGAGCCTGGTCTGCTTGATGTCCAGGGCTCGACTGCCAAGTCAGGGAATAATGGTGGGAATCGGAATCTGGCTTCGGTGGATGGGAGAAGTCAGGAGCAGAATCCAGGTGAGACCTAGGGCAGGTGCTGCGTGAGTAGAGAGGAGGACCGATAAGGAGGTAGGATTTTATGGACAGGACCTGGTGAGTGACTGCATGTGGAGCAGTGGCAGGATCAAGGGTAGCTCCCAGGCTTGTAACCAGAATGTGAGGAAAAAGCATTCAGAAGAAGCACGTGTGAGGCCTCGCCTCAGACATGAGCCGGGGCTGAGGAGGCCGCCAGGAAGCTCGCTGCCGAGACCGGGCCTGTGGGATCCTGTTAAGGGTGCAGAGCAGTAAGGAGGCTCTTCTTCCATGACGGGCACCCAGCCACCGCTGGATGATGCTCAAGGCAGCGGCTGGGTGGAAGAAGTGACCCCGGAACTTTTCCCCACGCAGGGTTCTCCTGTTCTCCAGGGACCCACCACCTTTCCTGGGCCAAGGGCCAGCTTCACCCCCCACACAGGGCATGGACCCGAGGGGAGAGGACAAACAGCCCATGCACCGCCCGCAGGAAAGGAAAACCACACTTGGCTTCTTCCCACAAATCTCAAGCACCAGATCAAGAGGCAGGAACCCAGTGGGCAACCTCGGCTTGGCCAAGAAGTGCTGCTGGGGGGGGTGAAGAGGATGAGCCTGGGGCCAAGGTGGACGGTGCTGGCTGCTCACCGCGCCTCAACCCCATAAAGTGGTCTAGGCAGCAAGGGGCTCAGGAGCCATAAAGGAGCTATAGCCATGGCCAGGGTCTGGCCCCTCTGACTTGTTACCACATGCAGGAGACTTAACTGGGGAGCCTCTGGTAACACCTCACCTAACACATGGCTCCTCAACATCTCCAGCCAGATCCCAAGGAGAGGGTTAAAGACCTCAGCCTCACACCCTTAAACCCATTTAGGTAGTAAGCACTTACTGCCTAAATACTACACGTATTGGCTCTGCGTACAATTCAGGCAAGTTCCATTAGCCGACTTGAAAAATTTTAAAACGAGATGTGGAGAGCTCTATGAGACAAGCATCTGAAACACAGGGGGCAGGGGGTGAGCCTGAGAACTACAGCATGCAAAAATTAAGTGTCATCTGGGGCAAACAACTCTCCTTGCCCCTGCAGAGAGCCCCAAGGACATCAGTGCCCCGGAGCCCTGCTTGTAGGTCTGGTTGCTCTGGGCGGCAGAGTGTGAGGGACGGGAGGGAGAAAGATTTCCAGCCAGATGATGGGCCCTCCAAGGGGTGAGGGCCATCTATCTGGGCAGTTCCCTTATCCAGGACAGCTTGCTCTCTTCAGAGCCTGATAAGTGGAGCATTACTGTTCCCAACCAGTCCTCCTCTGGGGTTGGTTTTGTCCCTTGAAGAACACAAGCACTTTGTGTTTGTTTTGTTGAAATCTGCCTTCTCTGCCCCTGGCAGAAGCAAGGGCTGCTAGGAGGGAAGCCTAAGGCCCTTTCATTGCTCCTCCATCCACTTGCTAGGCGCCCCTGCACCAGCTCTGGGAGAGGCCCTGGGGTGAATCCACTGGGGTCCCTGCCCTCAGGGAGGACAGACTCTTGGGACCCTCTGAGCTGGGTCTCAAAAGGTTTCAGCCTGGTAAGGCAGGTGGGCCCTCCAGGAGGAGTAACCGTGGAACTGGGGGAAAGGGTGCATAGGGCAAAAGTAGAGATGCTGGGAGGTGGGACTGATACCTGGCAGGAGCCTTGACTTTGAATTATGGGACGCAGGCTCTGTTAGCCTTTGTCAGTGGCCTGCACTGCCCCTGGATCAGTACCAGAACGTGGTGGGGTCCCTCAGCTCAGTGGTGGTACCAAGCACCGTGTGAGCACTGCCAAGGGTGTTTCATTAACTTCCCGCAACACTATGGAAGTGGATATTGCTAATGTCATTCGAGATAAAATCATTTGCCTTCGGTCACACTGGAGATGAGTGGTAGAGCTGGGTCTGAACTTGGTTGCGTCCAGGTTCCTCACCTCTGAGCTGTCCAGCTTCCCTGGGACAGACAAGTAGGTAACTCAGTGGGCACTCCTGGGGCTGTGGGCTTGGCAGTTGCGGCTACCCACAGCCTCCTCTTCTGCTAGGCCCCTGGAGCTTGGGAGGGTTACGGAGGGCCAAGAGCAGTGGAGATCGTACTGTATGAGAGGCTGCATATTGCCCGGTGCACACAAACTTGCAGTGGGGAGGGGTGCCAGATGGGTTGGGCTCGCGTAGAGTTGAGTTTGAGCTGCAAGTGGGGAGGGGAAGAGGGGCATGCACGTTTGTGACTGGCTGAAGTCGGGAATATTCAGATTACGTGAGCGCGAGTTCGTGTGTGTGATGGCGTGTGTACACAGGAGGCTGTTTCTGGGTACGGTGGGCCTGTGGCTGCGCATGTTGCTGGGTGGGTCTGGCTTGTCCCGAGGCACTGGGCATGTATCTGCATCACCTGAGAGGAGGGGTGAGTGTGAGCAAGCAGAACCAGGGCTGCCTGCCTGCCACATTCCTGGGCCTGGGCCAGCCAGGCCCTCCCTTTGGTGGGGGCAGGGCTAGCGGGAGGCCTGTTCTAGGACAGGTGTCTCCAGTTCCTGGAACTGCTTCCTTGTCTGTAGCTTTCCCTGTACCGCCCAACTGGGCACCTGAGAGAGGGGACGAGGCCATGGGTCCTTCAGAGGGGAGCTCCCAGGCCAGCCGGGGGTGGGTCTCACAAGCATTTGTGTGCAAGTTGCTCACACCAGGCCTGAGTGCAAAGTCAGCCTGCCCTTCCCTTCCTCGAAGGGCCTCTGTCCAGCTGTATTTCCTCCCCAGCAAGGGGGATTGGGGAGGGGCATGCGGGAAGAAGCACTCTCTCTCTGAGCCTCTCTCTGCTATGCCTGAACTTCCACCACTCTTCACTTGCCATCATCCCCAGAAAGTCCTGTTGAGCTCCTGAAACTACAGGGCTCTGGAAACCACCCCTGGGGGAGGTATGAGAGCCGGCACCACTCTCCCTCGGTGGTGTGGGTGGCTGAGGCCCACAAAAGGGGTGGCACCTGGCGTAAGAAAGCAGCGAGTTTGGGGCTGGGCCTGGTGCTGGGTCCCTGGGCCCCCTCTAGCCGTGATAAAATGGTCCTCTTTGAGGCGGGGGAGTGCAAGGGAGAAGGATGACTGGGTCCTGGCCTCGCCCACCAGGCTGCTTCTGCTCCTGCAGGTGATTGAGGAGTTCTACAACCAGACATGGATCCACCGCTATGGGGAGCGCATCTTGCCTGCCACACTGACCACGCTCTGGTCCCTCTCTGTGGCCATCTTCTCCGTGGGGGGCATGATTGGCTCCTTCTCTGTGGGCCTTTTCGTTAACCGCTTTGGCCGGTGAGCAGAAGGGGTCCCGGCCCTGCCCAGGGAGTGGGAGGTGGGGGCCTTCCCTGGCTGTCCTAGGGTCTACCTATGGCCCAGCCCCTGGGGCCTCCGGGGGGTCCAGGGACCTGCCTGACCTGTGACCTCCTCCCCGTCCTGCCCCCCAGGCGGAATTCCATGCTGATGATGAACCTGCTGACCTTTGTGTCCGCTGTGCTCATGGGCTTCTCAAAACTGGCCAAGTCCTTTGAGATGCTGATCCTGGGTCGCTTCGTCATTGGTGTATACTGCGGCCTGACCACTGGCTTTGTGCCAATGTACGTGGGGGAGGTGTCCCCCACAGACCTTCGCGGGGCCCTGGGTACCCTGCACCAGCTGGGCATCGTCGTCGGCATCCTCATCGCCCAGGTAAGCCCCCACCCATGGCTCCAGTGCCTCAGGTGTGTGTCCAGATTCAACTCCTCACCTGGCCTTCCACAGCCCTGCAAAGGGCAGCCTCGTAGACACATCCTAGGCGCAGGTCCCAAGAACAACACCGCTCACCCTTCTCCCGGGGCCCCCCGGTGGGAGAGCAAGTCCAGATGCCTTGACCCTCCTCTTCCCAGCCCACTCAGCCTTGCATCCTTTCTTCTCACTGTGGGGATCCAACCACAGGGCAGCCCACTGGTTCCTCAACATGCCGACTCTCTCACACCTCCACACCTTGATGCCTGTATATATATATATATATATATATATATATATATATGCACTACCCTCTCTCGAGGCTCTCCCTGCCCCATCCCTAAATCGTCCTGTGGCAAAGTAGCAGCCCCCATCCCCCTGCCAGATATGTCTGTAGCCCTGCCATCTCATCCCCCAATAATGCCGTGATGTAGGTCCTACTTCCCCCTTGTCACAGATGAGGAAACTGAGGTTCAGAGAAGTTAAGCCTCACGTTAGTGGCAGAACTAGACTGAGGACTAGAGCCCTCTAAAGCAGCAGCTGCCACAAAGCAGGTGAAGAAGGCCCCTGGGTGGATCGGGGCCGCGAGTGGGCCCAGGGCAGGGCGTTCACAGCTGCTGCTCTGGCCCTGCCTCCCCCAGGTGTTTGGCCTGGACTCCATCATGGGCAACCAGGAGCTGTGGCCCCTGCTGCTGAGTGTCATCTTCATCCCAGCCCTGCTGCAGTGCATTCTGCTGCCCTTCTGCCCTGAGAGCCCCCGCTTCCTGCTCATCAACCGCAACGAGGAGAACCGGGCCAAGAGCGGTACGGCGGGCCCTGCCCCTCCCCGCCCCCGGCCCCGGCCTCCTCCCTGCTCTGAGCCTCCCCCGCCTTCCCTCCGGCCCCCCCAGTGCTGAAGAAGCTGCGCGGGACCTCGGATGTGACCCGCGACCTGCAGGAGATGAAGGAGGAGAGCCGGCAGATGATGCGAGAGAAGAAGGTCACCATCCTGGAGCTGTTCCGCTCGACCGCCTACCGTCAGCCCATCCTCATTGCCGTGGTGCTGCAGCTGTCCCAGCAGCTGTCCGGCATCAATGCTGTGAGTGCCCTCACCCACCCTTTCCTGTGGCCCCAACCAAACCCTGCGGTCACGTGTGTGCTGTGGACAGGTCCCACACTTAAAACAACAGACGAGCCCCTGCCAGAGGAGCAGCTGTCCTTTAGAACCAGAACCCATGAGGGCACTGGTGCAGTGTCCCCTTCATTCTTTACTGACCGTGTGTCCTGACCCCACTGGGACAGAGGCCGGGGAAGAGCCACCGCACCTGGCTGAGCTCCGCGAATTCTGTGTCTCGTAGGTTTTCTATTACTCCACAAGCATCTTCGAGAAGGCGGGGGTGCAGCAGCCTGTGTATGCCACCATCGGCTCCGGCATCGTCAACACAGCCTTCACTGTCGTGTCGGTGAGTCTTTTGCACCATTGCCCACAGCCAGTCGGCAGCTGGGGTCCAGCTTGGGGCCTCAGGGCCTCACGACCAAACAGCAGCCTTTACTGTGAGCCAGGCACGCATCACGGGCTCCCTAAGTGCTCTCTCATTTCATCTTGGACAACTTGTCAAGTTCATTACTCTATCAAACAGCTGATGACCCTGATGCTCAGAGAAGTGCAGTGGCTGACCCAAGGCCACAGCCAGAATGCTCAGCTGTCTGGCTCTCGGGGGCCAGCTCTCATTCCCTCAGATCCTATGTAGTCCCCGAGCTGAGCCCCAGGGAGGAGGCGTCCATCTCTGCAGTGCCACGTGGCTTTCCCAGCACCGGGGGCCACCCTCCCGGAGGAAGGGGTATGTTCAGACGGGCACCAGGCAGGCTGCACTGACATCCTCTCTGCCCGCAGCTGTTTGTGGTGGAACGAGCTGGCCGGCGGACCCTGCACCTCATAGGCCTGGCCGGTATGGCAGGCTGTGCGGTGCTCATGACCATCGCGCTGGCGCTGCTGGTGAGTTGCCTTGCTCGGGGGGCGAGGTGGCAGGTGGGGGGAGCTCACGTGGGCATCAGACCCCAAAGTGCCTGTCTCAGCCCCAGGCTGGCGAGCAGCACTGGAGGCCAGGTGTTGGCGGGGGGGGGGGGCTGCCCTCGCCCTGGTTCTGCACCCCTCACAATCCTGGGCGTGGGCCTGACCTTCTGCCTCTTAAGGCTGGCTCCTTCCATCCCACTCCCATCCTGTCTTCAAATGGCTCCTCGCTGCTTGGTGCTTTCTCACCACCGCACCTCCAGCCCCAGACTTCAAGTTCTCTCTCCCCAGGAGCTACTTTGCCTGATACTAAATTTTTCAAAGTCTTCTCTGCATCTTCAATTCATCTTCAGAACAGCCCTAGAAAGTAATGCCCTCCTCACCACAGAGGCGTGGAAACATGCCTCATCTCACTCAGTCCTCACGACGCACAGGTGTAGTTCAGTCAATATTCCCATTTCTCAGGTGAGGAAACCTCCCCCAGTGAGGTTAGTAATGTAGCAGATAAAGGACGAAGCCAGGAATCAACCTCAGGTCTGCTGGCCCCAAGCCCGTGACTGTAATCTCTGTGATAATCCTGTCCCAGGCACTTCACACACAACACTTGATTGTCCAACATCTGGGCAAGGAAAGCACTAGTGCACTCATTTTACAGCCGAACCAAGGCTTAGAGAGTGCGGTGATGGCCGAGAGGCCTGGCAATACCGTAGGCAGTGAGCAGCGGATCTGGGATCTGGAACAAAGCCCATATAACTTTGCCACTGCAGCTTCCTCGAGAATGATTATACGTAAAACCACATGCCTGCCCTGTGCCAGTCCTGAGTAGGGCACCTTACAAGCCTTCTGACACCCACCCCCAGGAATGTTCTCCCACATCCTCCTACTGTAAGCAGACTGCTCCACAGCCAGAGCCAGGGGACCCCAGGGACCTCTTCTTAGGGCCTTCCACATGCAACTACATGACCATTCTGGGAGGGCAGACCATGCAGGACTTAAACTGTTTTGTTCAGATGAGGAATCCGAGACCCGGCACAGGGTACCTAAGTCACACGGCAAATCCAGGATCAACCCTGGCCTCCTGCTTTCCAGCCTAGAGCTCTTAGGCCTGCCCTGGGCTGCCTTTGCAGTTTGTTTCTCCTGAGGATCCAGCACAGCCCAATCTAACTTTCCTCCCGTCTCTCGTCCTCAACAGGAGCAGCTGCCCTGGATGTCCTACCTGAGCATCGTGGCCATCTTTGGCTTCGTGGCCTTCTTCGAAGTGGGCCCCGGCCCCATCCCATGGTTCATTGTGGCTGAACTCTTCAGCCAGGGCCCTCGTCCAGCTGCCATTGCTGTCGCTGGCTTCTCCAACTGGACCTCAAATTTCATTGTGGGCATGTGCTTCCAGTATGTGGAGGTGAGAACTCCCAGAGTGCCCACACTCAGCATTTCTCTCCTGCATGCAGGACCCCATAGTACTGTGCAAAATGCTGTCCCTGCCGTTCTTACGGGAATCATGCTGGGGAGGAAACAGGCTCAGAAGCCCAAGTCACACAGGGTTCTTTCCTTATCTTTGAATTTTCTGTTCTGCTCTGCTGTGGGAAACTGCTCCTATCACATGCCAGGTGCCGCGGAGTCTAATACTAACATCCCAATGCTCCTGGGTTGTCGGTGGGTGTTCCCTTTTTCAGATCAAAGGCCCAGAGGTAAAGTGACTTAGCCAAGGTCCTACGGCCCAATGTAGGGTCAGGTCTCCAACCGAGTGTTTCTGTGTATCTTTCAGCAACTGTGTGGTCCCTATGTCTTCATCATCTTCACCGTGCTCCTGGTTCTGTTCTTCATCTTCACCTACTTCAAAGTTCCCGAGACGAAAGGCAGGACCTTCGATGAGATTGCTTCCGGCTTCCGGCAGGGGGGAGCGAGCCAAAGTGACAAGACACCCGAGGAGCTGTTCCACCCCCTGGGAGCTGATTCACAAGTGTGAGGTGCCCCACACCACCAGCCCGGTCTGCTCCCAGCAGCCCAAGGATCTCTCGGAGCACAGGCAGCTGGATGAGACTTTCAAACTGACAAGATCTCAGCAGAGCTGGGCCTGGGGCTCTTTCCTTCAGCCAGCAGTGATGTCCAGAAGAATATTCAGGACTTTTAATGGCTCCAGGATTTTAACAAAAGACTGTTGCTCAGATCTATTCAGACAAGCAACGGGTTTTATAATTTTTTTATTACTGATTTTGTTATTATTTTTTTATCAGCCAGAGTCTCCTTTATCCACATCCCTGGCTTCACCCTGAATGGCTCAGTGCCTGAGGGTGGGGACCAAGCCCTGCCTAGACACTTGCCTTCTTTGCCAAGCTAATCTGTAGGGCCGGACCTATGACCCAAGGACACACTAATCGAACTATGAACCATGAGTCTTCTACCCCAAGAGGTGGCTCTGGCCACTCCTTCTGTGGGCCTGGGTCTCCCCACCTAGGGATCAGGCTCCAGGATCAGGCTCCATTAGGATTCGCCCATGCCTGTCTCTTCCTACCCAACCACTCAAATTAATCTTCCCTTGCCTGAGACCAGTTGGGAGCACTGGAGTACAGGGAGGAGAGGGGAAGGGCCAGACTGGGCTGCCAGGTGCTAGTCTCCTTTGCACTGAGGGCCAGATGGTCACCAAGAGAGGAGGGCCATGGGAAACTGAGAACTCACTATTCAAGAAGACGTGAACACTCCTGCCCTGCTGTGTATAGTTGGAAGATATTTATATATATTTTTTGGTTGTCAATATTAAATACAGACACTAAGTTATAGTATATCTGGAAAAACCAACTTGTAAATACACCACCTTACTCTGTAACTTACCTAAGCAGATATAAATGGCTGGTTTTTAGAAACATCGTTCTGAAATGCATATGGGTTGAGGGTAGACAGATTTGGATGGGAATGGGAAAGAAGCAACTATTAGAGCGGCTTCAGACTTTTTGACTCCGAGATTCAGTCACTTCCAAGCACCTTTGATCAACACCCTCTACTGCTTAAAAATCTGTTTGATCTCTATTACCTAGAGAAAAATCTAAAAATCTTGGCATTCGAGGCATTCCCATTTTCCTTCACGTATGACAGCTGGTATTCAAAAAAATGACAGCTATGTGCTGACCTTGATGCTCAGGCATCAAGATAATATGCATTATCTTGAATGTGAGGTAGGTACTATCTCTGTACATTTGACAGGCTCAGAGAGGTTAATGTGCCTGAAGTCTCACAGCAAATATGCTAAAACCCCTGCTTTTAACAATTATACTGCAGGAATTGCCTGGTGGTCCAGTGGTTAGGATTCGGCACTTTCACTGTGGTGGCCCAGGTTCAGTCCCTGGTCAGGGAACTAAGATCCCGCAAGCCGCGTGGCCAAAAAAAAAAAAAAAATTATACTGCACACCCCCCCACCCTATACCCCACTCCTCACCCCAAACCCCCAGCCCCTCCAAAGCAAAATGAACCATGTTCACTGCATGGGCAGAGTGAGCTGTCAAGCTGCCTTCTCCCATCTATTTAATTCAGAATGCCCCCTCTGATCCAGCTTATAGGCTACTGCACACCCTCTAAAGACTTCTAACCCCCTTCTCCCAATCCCTGAATTTCAAGAGCACTTCATTTGTTCCTTTCTTGTGGCACTGTATCTTTATCACATGTCTTTTATCACCACCTTTATCACAAGTTCCTATTTCCCCCACTAGTCTCAATTTCATGGAAAGAAGTCACTTTGGTTCATCTGGGTCTTCAGTACTAAATACAGTGCTTGGCACAGAGCAGGCACTCAGAAAACAGTTGAAATAAAAGCACCAAGGATATTTGTCCCTAGAGGCTCAGCTGACAAAATCGGGGGGTGGGGTGGATATGCCTGTCGAAGCCTTCATAACTGCACACAGGTTAAACTATAAAATCTGCTTGCCATGAAGCGGGGTTGTACGGAGAGGGTGAGAAGGGAAAACGGGTACATCGTAATTGGCAGCGCCTGTGTGTATTATCATTCGGTACAGAGAATCTGAGGAGTTAGCCATCCCCATCTCACAAATCAGGAGTGAGGCTCGGAGAAGGGCTGTGCCTTGCCTGAGCCTGGGGGCAGGGTGGTTAACCGATGAAGGGCTGGGACCAGGTGCGATGGAGGAGGCCTTATCACATGGCTCCAGCAGGCTTCTGTTGAAAGGAGTTAGCTCTTGCTTCGCAGGGCCCCCGGGAGGGGTAATGCAAAGAGGAGTCACGGGCCCAGGATGCCAGGTGCGCACTCGGGGCTCTTAAAATCCTATGGTGGCACCCTGGCTGCTGTTCCTACCGGATGGAAGGAAACGGACTAGGGGTGGGGTTGGGGCGGAAGGGGCACACTAGAGGCCTGAGCTTAAGAATGCAAAGCAGTGGCGCCCGAGGCCCCGAAGCGGGGCGGCGCCCGGTAACATCCCGGCCCCACCCCAGGCCAGGGCTCCACACCCTGGTCTGAAAATGCCCGAGAACCCACTCCCCGGTTCCCGCCCCCCACAGGGCTTGCACCAACGTGCCGGGGGCCACCATTTCCCAAACTGCTAGGTGCACGCAGGCGCCGGAAGACCCGGCCCACCCCCGCCTGGGCCCACAATGCTCCGGGAAGCACAGCTTCCGGTCCCTTGACGCCTTTTCTCTAGGGACTGCAGTCCATCGCGGGTGTAGAAGATTTGGGGCCGGGGCGATCTTCCATCTCTCCCAGACCGTAACAGCGGTGCTCTAGGGCCCCCTCAGCAGTCGCGCACCCACCTGGGTAGCCTCCTTTGCCGACTGGCGGGAGAGGCGGGGCTACGCGGTTTCTCCACCAATCAGAACCGCAGTGTTGGGCTGGTGAGGGGCGGGCCCCGGGCTCCTACCAATCACAGCCTGTCTGCCCTGGGCGGCGGTCCAGGAGCCTCTGAGGGACACTAAGCATGTCTGTCTTCTGGGAAGTGAGTTTGCTCCAGGAGCTGGCGACCGTGGCTGGGTTAGCGCTTTCATCCTGGGGAATGTAGCTCACCTGGGACACCTTATCGCGCATAAGGTGACGCCTACGGTTTGTGACGAAAAGGGGTAAACAGATAACGGGGCTGCTCCCAGACTCCCTTCTTTTCCAGTGCTTAGCTCACTGACAGTTTTGTGAGATCCTTTGCATATTTTGGGCTCACAAGTCTCCTCTCCCTGGAAACCTACATCAGGTTCCCCCGCTGGACCCCACACTGTCCTGTATTTCCTCCATCAAAGCCCTCTCCACACTGTACAGTTGACTGTTATTCCACCAGTGGGGAGGCAGGCAACTGCTAAGTCATTCCTTTGTCGCCGGTTCCCACCACAGACTGAGTAAATTTAGACCTAAAGAAGTTCCACGATCTGAGCTCTTCCACTGCAGTTTTAGGGAGAAAATCCAGCAATTCAGAAAGTGTTCTTAATAATGGGGAGAGAATATTCATTCTCTTCTGTGAAAACTACATTTCAATGCCCTCTTTCTCATTCTATGATTTTTATTTCTTAAGTCACCTACAAATCTGACCCCTTCTGTCCACTTCAATTGCTGACCCTAGTTCAGACCACTCATCATCTCTCTGGGGATCACTGCAGCACCTCCTCACTGTTTTCTCTGCTTCCTGTCTCTTTCCCCTCATTCTCCACACTGCAATCTTGGTGATCTTTCTAAAAGGCAAGTCTAGTCATGTTTCTCTTCTACTTAAACATGGGTTTCCTGGGTCCCCATTTCCCTCAGGATAATGTCCAGCTTTCTTAGCCTGGAAATTCAAGGCCATTTGCAATCAGTTTCTACCTCTCAGATGCAGCCTCCCCTCTCACCCCTGCCCCCCATCCCACTGCAACCATCCTCCAGGCATTTATCACCCTGTCCTCTGACCTCCACATACTCCTTCCCCTGTGGGTCTTTGGGGTTCCCTCCACACAGGCTGTTCTCCCAACTACTCTTGTGTTCCACCAGGTGACCATACCCCATCACAACCCAAGGAGTTGGCTGAGGAAGCTCCTACTTGGAGGCTGGCTCACCTGTTTCTTGGGACATTGCTGCCAACTAGTGGCTGTTGTGTGAATGTTTAGGTCAGGGCTGGTTTTAACCTCAACCTTTCATGGGTTCAGAGAGAATTGACTGCTTTGGCGATAACTCTTCACTGGGACTATTACAATAAATCCATTTGGTAATCCCATCCCCAGCACCCCAGAATGACTTCCTAAAGCAGTGTCTGAGCACATTACTCTACAGCTTAATGCTCCCCACCGTCTCATGGTAAAGTCCAAATTCCATAACCGAGCAGTCAAGATCTCTCACATTTGGGTCCTTGGAGACCTTATCTCCCAAAATGCTCCATTAACACTCTAAGATCCAGCTAAGCTGATGTACTCAGTGTTCCCTGGACAGCTCCTCACCTAACTATCTAATCTTAAAACTTTTTGTTCAATCTCCTTCTTTCTCCAGGTCTGCCTTTGGTCTCTCCATAAGGCTGTTTGATCTCAAAAAAGACCAAATTAACACTTTCTCTATGAAGCATTTGTTCATTCCTTCAACTGTTACTTAACTGAACACACACTCTTTGCCAAACTTTCTCCTCAGCTGTGTGGTGTCTTGAAAAGAACATGGTTTCTAGAGTCAGACAGAGTTGACTTCAGATCGAGGCTCTGCTACTTAGCTGAATAACCATGGGTAAGTCACTTCACCTTTCTGATCTTCAATTTCCTCATCTGTTGTGATATTAAGATGAAATAAGATAAAGTGTGTGTGATGCATGTGTCAGTTAGAGTTACTCCATATTCCCCCTTTCACCCCCTTCATAAAGTCTGGTACTCACCCCCCAGGTTTCTGTGAATTCCCAGGGATCTCTTCCCTTCTCAAGGTCATCTCTGGCTCTGATGGTCGGCATCTCCTAAACCACCTGGTGCAGGGTTCCCAG
The DNA here is from genome assembly GCF_005190385.1 of Monodon monoceros. NCBI lineage: Eukaryota > Metazoa > Chordata > Mammalia > Artiodactyla > Monodontidae > Monodon > Monodon monoceros. The sequence goes on from NW_021703774.1 coordinate 146,242,331, forward strand.
TGCAAGCTCTTTCCTGTCATGGAACCCATATCTTTTCATTAGTTTCACTTCATTCATTTATTGAGCACCTGCTGGGTGCCAGGCATTGTTCTAGGGCTGGGGATACAGCAGCAAACAAAACAAAGATTTGCCTTCATGGAGCTTACATTCTGGTGGGGAAAACCCAGCAATCAACAATCAACAAATAAAGTATCAGATGGTGATTTGTGTTATGGGGAAGAAAAGGCAAACCAAAGAATAGAAGATGATGGATGTGAGGGTGGGGTGGGTGGCTTGATTTTAGATGAGATAATTTGAAGGTCTCCCTGAGGGAGTGATATTTGAACAAATGTGAATGAAGTAAGGGAGCAAATCATATGCATAATCTGGGGGAAAGGCTTTTCTAAGCCAAGAGAACAGCAAGTACAAAGGTACAAAGGCAGGACCATGTCTGGTGTGTTGAAGGACAAGCAAGGAGGCCAGGATGGCTGGACCAGGGCGACAGGGAGATGAGGGCAGAGAGGTGGCAGTATGCTAGATCATGTAGGGCCTCATATATCACATGAGGACTTTGGGTTTTGTTTTGGGTTTTTTTTTTTAATGTAAGAAGAAACTTCCCAGTTTTGATATTTTGTTTGTGTTCATTATAATATGCAGTTATGCTTAGCAGGTTAGTTATCATAGAGTTAGTGAGCAAGTCCACCCTCCTGTGACATACTTTACAACTTGGAGGGGACCTATATTGCAACACATATAGTTTTCTATAATGAAAATATAGTTGTAAGGGGAAAACAACCCACGGAAGATAATTATGAAAACAAACCTCTGACTCTTACAGAAATTTCATTGCCTTCCCCAGTAACGAGTCTTGGAAATTTCTACTGCTCTGCAAGATAGAAATAAGTATAAAGAATAAGTACTAAGTTTCACGGTGGCGCACTTGTGGCAGGAATCGGGAGGAGCAGGAGACAGCAAGGACAGGCCCAGGGAGACGAAGAAATGGAGCAGCCTGTGCAAAAAGGAAAGGAAAACCGCCTTTTGGGAGGGGGCGAAGGCCACCAGCCGGCAGGAAGTAATAGACGGGGACAGGCTCGCCAACTTGCCCCTAATTTCTGATGGGCCATACCCAATAGGCAGGTCAAAGATGGGATGGGTGGAGATGGAGATTATACGGAAATGTTCATGAAGAGATGAGCGAAATCAGGAGAAAACTTAGGGAGATGCAGTTGAGGAATTGTCTACATATCCTTATGGGGGAGCTCTCTAATCACCATGACCATCATGATGAATTTTGCCTTATGCGTTGACTCCTGCCATTTTCCATGAGATTAATACTGTGATTCCCACTGTTGTTCTCTTTTTTCTTGCATTTTCCTGATACGCCTTTTCTGATCCATTTGCTGTGAACCTTACGTAATTTCCATGTCAGGTGGGTTCTGTGTTACCAGCTTCTAATTGGAGATTGCCTTGGCACCCAATCTAAGTTTCTGTCAACAGTAGAGTTTCACCCATTTACATGGAAAATGTGAAGTTAATAAAGCAATTAAAAAGCAAAAAAAAAACACCCCAAAACAAGAATAAGTATAAATTTAACCTAAACTTTATAAAACCTGGGAAGTAGATATTCTCTCTCCTCCCTCCTTTCTTTCTAAGCAGAGGGTACAAGATCTATTGGTGTTTTGAACTTTCAAAAGCACTTGTGTCAACAGGCTTCACTCAGAGTTTCTCAGAAAGTACCATTGATACTCGTGGCCTAGGGTTTAAAATCTAATTTTAAACGAGGAAACTCAAAGTACTGGGGGCCTATAATTTATTTCCTTAAACCCTACTGCAGACTGTGGTGTAATTATGGTGTGTCTTAGTTCCCCCACCTCCACCCCAGCCTGTTGACCCCCCACCTTGACGTCTGGTTCCCAGTGGTAAACCCTCAAAGAAGCTGAGGGTAGAGGTTAGAAGTGTGGGCTCTGGGGTCATATTGCCCAGCAAGAATACCCATCACTTTTTGTTTGTTTGTTTTAAAATGAATTTATTAAAGAATAGTCTTAGGAAGGCAACAGTGTTTGATGTGTCATTAAGAAGAAAGTTCTGTTTCTTCATGATGTATAATAAATGTAATGTAAGAGGGTACAGAGTTATAAGCTTCTTTCTACTGGAATTCTCTGATAGTACGGCACGGTGTAGTCATTTCTGCAATGCTAGAATAAATTTTTTAAAAAGTCTCCTATGCTTCTCTTCGAAAAGAGATGAACAATAACAGGATGGCATTAAAAAGCCAATTTTTTTCTATTCATTCCGTAGTACTGGAGCCAGTATTTTTACCATCGCAGGCTACACTTTTTTAAATTATTTATTTATTTATTTGGCTGCGCCGGGTCTTAGTTGCAGCACATGGGATCTTCATTGCCGCGTGCAGGATCTTTGTTGTGGCATGCAGGATCCTTAGTTGCAGCCTGCGGGATCTATTTTGGTTGCCGCGTGCGGAAACTTTAGTGGCGGCATGCGCAACTCTTAGTTGCGGCATGTGGAACTCTTAGTTGCGGCATGTGGGATCTAGTTCCCTGACCAGGGATTGAACCCGGACCCCCTGCATTGGGAGCACAGAGTCTTAGCCACTTGTCCACCAGAGAGGTCCCACTCACAGGCTACAATTTTCACTTTATCAAGTTCTGTCACCTCTCTGAATTCAACGTCATTCAATACAAAAGTCCATATATTATCGCAGAATCTGTATGTATTCAGAGAGCCCTTCAATCCTGCAGATAATGTTTCAGACGTTTGAAATCTCAGTAACTCTTTAGGGAAGGTAGCCAAACATACATAGCCCTGGAATTGACTCTGTTCCTGACCTTCTGTACCAACACTGAATATATAGCCTTATCAAACGGAAGTAAAACTTGAAGGGCAAGTTGGCGGGTAATCTGTTGAGATTGTATGAGCTCATCGAGGCTCTCCTGAAGACTGTTTCCCAAAGTGGTATTTCTGTGCAACTGATGTGCCATGGCTTAGGAGGGAGAAATTTTTTTTGTTATTCAGGCTTACACTGATGTCCTGTGGAAGAGGCGCTTCCTGCCTCGGAGAGAGCCAAGAGAAGCTGCTCAGCCAGGAGCCCAGCAGGACCACCCTCCCCCCACCTCTCCCATCACCTTCTATTGTCTTTTTACAGAGGTGGGAGTGGAGGCTGACAGAGGACACAGTTAATAACATCTACCCCACAGAACTGTGAGGAGTAGGCAAGACCAAGTTGGTATACTCTTAATGTGGTGCGTGATTGTAGAAATGGTAAAAATTAGGAGCTATTTTTATCTTCTGATAACGTTATTTCTCCATCCCTGTCATTTTCTTTGCGCTCTGCTTACTATTGGCCAAGATTATAGCTAGCTAATCTTCCTAACTAAATGCCTATTGAGAAAAAGCCAGGGTGAGTGAGGCTTCTCCCTATCTCTGCTTAGAGGTTACATATATTTATGGCCACAGTGATCCCTGGTAGCCAAGTTTCTATCTTTAATACCAGTAATGGCTAGTATTTAGATAGCGAGTGCTATTTGTCAAGCACTGTCCTAAATCTGTGACATGTATGAATACACTGGATCCTTACAAACATCCTAGGAGGTGGACACTATTATTATTATACCCATTGTATAGATGAGGCAGCTGCACTTGGGCCACCAACACAAACCACACTCTGTAAGTGGCCTCTTATTTCCATTCACACCTATGGGTGGACATGGCCTCTTTTGCAATCAAACCAAGAGAGAAAAACAGTCTTATCTCCCGTTACTCTGCCTGATAAAAAGGCAGTTATTATTTCCACTTATTGCTGAACAAATCAAGACACAAAGAAGTCAAGCAGTTCTTTTCTTGTCACATCATCATCCCCAGGGGCAATGCTATACGCTGTCTGCCAAGCACAGCTGCTTAAGCACATGAAGTGCAATGGGTAAAGACATGATTTTGAAATAGAAAGCACAGCATTTTAATCTAAATAATGCTGCATATTGACTCTGACCTCTCTTAGACTCAGTTTCTTTATCTATGAAATGATGATAATAAGTGACTCTACATCACAGGTTTGTGAGTATTGAATGAGGAAAGATTTACAGTACCTGGCTCATAGCAAGTGCTCATTCAATGGTTACTATAATCATTTTGTTTGTTTATTTGTTTTTAATTCTTTTTTTTTTTTGCGGTACGCGGGCCTCTCACTGTTGTGGCCTCTCCCATTGCGGAGCACAGGCTCCGGACGCACAGGCTCAGCGGCCATGGCCCACGGGCCCAGCCGCTCCGCGGCATGTGGGATCCTCCCAGACCAGGGCATGAACCCGTGTCCCCTGCATCAGCAGGCAGACTCTCAACCACTGCGCCACCAGGGAAGCCCTTTAATTCTTTTTTTAATTGAAGTATAGTTGATTTACAATGTTGTGTTTTATTATTATTGTATTATTATACAGCCAACCTCTGCTGGCTCTCTTAAAAACCAGTTAGAACAAAAGCAACCTGGTCAAAATCTGTACATTTGTTTGTTCTTTTATTTTGGGGCAACAGGTGCTGGAGCTTGGGCAAGCTTTAGCCTTTCATTTTATACTTTCAAAAATCATGTCTAACTCTTTGAGACATATTTTCAGAGGCAGACCCTATTAGGGGTATTTTATATCAGGACATTTCTGGAAAAAGGTATATTGTTCTCTGAGTAAACTGAAATAACTCCTCAACCAAGTTGACTTCCTCCACACTCTTCTCATTTCATCCTTCACACTCAGGTCTAGGATTATGGCTCCTCCCTGCTGGATGGCCTTGATGACTGCACACTGCAGAAAGAATACCTAGCCTGCCATTTAAAACTCTGTACTCTCTGGCCTGCTTTTTCTTACACCCTTACCTCTGCTAATACCCCTAGTAATCTGTAACCTTTTTTGATATAAAGTCTATTTTGTCTTTTTGCTCTCTTTTGCTTACTATTTCCATGGAATATCTTTTTCCATCCTTTCACTTTCAATCTACTGTATTTGTGTCTTTGGATCTAAAGTGAGTCTTTTCAGAGGAATGGATAAAGAAGATGTGGTACATATGTATAACGGAATATTACTCAGTCATTAAAAAGAATGAAATAATGCTATTTGCAACAACATGGATGGACCTAGAGATTGTCATACTGAGTGAAGTAAGTCAAACAGAGAAAGAGAAATATTGTATGACATCCCTTATATGCAGAATCTAAAAAGAAATGATACAAATGAACTTACTTACAAAACAGAAACAGACTCACAGACATAGAAAACAAACTTATGGTTACCAAAGGGGAAAGTGGGGGGAGGGATAGTTAGGGAGTCTGGGATGAACATGTACACACTGCTATATTTAAAATGAATAACCAACAAGGACCTTACTGTATAGTACAGGGAACTCTGCTCAATGTTATGTGGCAGCCTGGATGGGAGGGAAGTTTGGGGGAGAATGGATACATGTATATGTATACTCCAATATAAAATAAAAAGTTTAAAAAAAATAAAAAATAAATAAAATAAAGTGAGTCTTTTGTAGGCAGCATATAGTTGGATTATGTGTTTTCTATCCATTCTGCCAGTCTCTGTCTTTTGATTAGAGAACTTAATCCATTTTACATTTAAAGTAATTCCTGATAAGGAAGGACTTACTTCTGTCATTTTGCTACTTGTTTTCTATATGCTCCATAGCTTTTTGTTCCTCATTTTCTGTGTTACTGTCTTCTTTTGTGTTTAGTTGATTCATTTATAGCAAAACATTTGCATTCCTTTCTCATTTTCTTTTGTTTATATTCTGTAGTTCTTTTCTTTGTGATTATCATGGGAACTACATTGAACATCCTTAACTTATAACATTCTAATTTTAATTTATAACAACTTAACTTAAATAAGATGCAAAAACTCTGCTCCTTTCCATCTCCATCCCCACCCCTTTTGGTTGTTGATGCCACAGAATTACATCTTTATACACTGTGTGCCCCAAAACATAAACTAATAATTCTTTTAAATTCATTAGTCTCTTAAATTATGTCAAAAATGAAATTTGGAGTTTCAAACCAGTTACAAGACTACTAGCTTTTAGACTAATTAGATTTTTTTCTTTAAATGTATTAGTCTCTTAAATCATGTTGAAAGCAAAATATGCAGTTACAAACCATTGTTACAATAATACTAGCTTTTGTAATTGCCCATGTATTTACTTCCGTTGAGATTTCTATTTCTCTATATGGCTCCAAGTTACTATTTAATGTCCTTGTATTTCACATTGCAGGACTCTCTTGAGCATTTCTTGCAGATCAAGTATAGAGATTGATTTCTTCAGCTTTTGTTTATTGGGGAATGTCTTAATTTCTCCCTCACTTTTGAAGGCCAGTTTTGCCAGATATAGGATTCTGGTTCACAGTTTTTTCCCTTGAACACTTTGAATATGTTGGCCCACTGTCTTCTGGCCTCCAAAGTTTCTCATGAGAACTCTGCCAAAAATCTTATTGAGGCTCACTTTTGTGTGATGATTTGCTTCTTTCCCGCTGCTTTTATATCTCAGTATGAGTCTCTGAGTTCATCTTACCTGGAGTTCATTGAGCTTGTTAGATGTTTATATTCATATTTTTCATCAAATTTGGGAAGTTTTCAAACATTGTTTTCTTCAAATTTTCTCTCTGTCCCTTTCTCTCTCTCGTCATGCTGGGTCTCCTGCAATGCATATAATCAGTCTGCTTGATGTTGTCCCACAGTTCCCTTAAGCTCTGTTCACTTTTCTTTTTTTTTTTGCGGTACGCGGGCCTCTCACTGCTGTGGCCTCTCCCATTGTGGAGCACAGGCTCCGGACATGCAGGCTCAGCGGCCATGGCTCACAGGCCCAGCCGCTCCGCGGCATGTGGGATCTTCCCGGACCGGGGCACGAACCTGTGTACCCTGCATCGGCAGGCGGACTCTCAACCACTGCACCACCAGGGAAGCCCTCTGTTCACTTTTCTTTAATCTTTTTTCTTTCTGTTCCTCAGACTTAACAATTTCTATTGTCCTATCTTCAAGTTCACTGATTCTTTCTTCTGCCTGCTCAAATGTGACTTTGAATCTCTCTAGTGAATTTTTCATTTCAGTTATTATAACTTCTGGCTCCAGAATTTCTTTTTGGCTTCTTATTAGGTTTTCTATCTCTTTCTTGATATTTCCATTTTGCTCATAGATTACTTTCTTGACTTTCTCTACATCTCCCTTTAGTTCTTTAAGCATCTTTAAGACAAGTGTTTTAAGTCTTTTCTAGTAGATTTGCCATCAGGCTTTTTTCAGAGACAGTTTTTGTTGGTTTTTAAAATTTTTTTATTTTTTGAATGGGCCATGATTTCTTGTTTCTTTGTATGCCTTGTGATTTTTTATTGTTGTTGAAAACTGGACATTTGAATCTAATAATGTGGTAACTTTGGAAATCATATTCTCTCCCATCCCCAGGACTTGATGGATTTGTTTGTTTTTTTGTTTTATTGTTGTAGGCTGTCTCTGTGCCACAGATCAGCCTGAGATGTAAACTTAAGGTCTCCTCAGGTCTTTTCTGGACCTGCATCTTTCCCTGGGTATGTACAGTCACATTCTAATTTTCCCCATATATGCAGTTGTTTTTGAATCTCCTAGTCTTTAATATCTGGGCTCCAAAAGGAGAAAAAGAAAAATGAAGGGCAAGAAAAGGGTGCTGGTCCTTTAAATCACCTGGAAGTCATTTGAACCAGAGGGGGAGTGGCTTGTGACAGTGGGGGAAGATACAACAACAATAGCTGCCCTTCTCTTGGCACCTCTGTGATCAGAAGCAGCAATCAAATGCCATTTACAGCAACATGGATAGACCTAGAGGCTGTCATACTGAGTGAAGTAAGTCAGACAGAGAAAGACAAGTATCTTATGATATTGCTTATATGTGGAATCTAAAAAAATGGTACAAATAAACTTATTTACAAAACGGAAATAGAGTCACAGACATAGAAAATAAGTGTATGGCTACCAGGGGGAAAAGGGGAGAAGGGATAAACTGGGAGATTGGGATTGACATATACACAGTATTTTTTAAAGATTTTTTAAATATTTATTTATTTATTATTTATTTCTGGCTGCATTGGGTCTTCGTTGCTGTGCACAGACTTTCTCTAGTTGCGGCAAGTGGAGGCTACTCTTCGTCGTGGTGCGCAGCCTTCTCATTTGTAGTGGTTCTCTTATTGCAGAGCACAGGCTCTAGGTGCGTGGGCTTCACTAGTTGTGGCACGTGGGCTCAGTAGTTGTGGCTCACAGGCTCTAGAGCACAGGCTTAGTAGTTGCTCTGTGGCATGTGGGATCTTCCTGGACCAGGGCTCGAACCTGTGTCCCCTGCATTGGCAGGTGGATTCTTAACCACTGCGCCAGCAGGGAAGCCCCTATACACATTATTATATATAAAATAGATAACTAATAAGGACCTACTGTATAGCACAGGGAACTCTACTCAATGCTCTGTAATGACCTATATGGGAAAAGAATCTAAAAAAGAGTGGATATATGTATACGTATAACTGATTCACTTTGCTGTTCACCTGAAACTAATATAACATAAATCAACTATACTCCAATAAAAATTATTTTAAAAAAAGAAAGCAGCAGCAGCAATCAGAGCACACCAATATTTGGAGGACAGTGTCCTTTTTATTGACCATGGCTCCCACTAGCTCTGTGTAGGTTACTCCCAGAAATGTGTGTGTTGCCTGCTATGAGGCTGGAGCGGAGGATGAGTACCTGCTACTGTGCTAAGAGCTGAAATTGACCAGAATTAACTGCTATTTATCATCCAGGCCTTCCCCTGTAAGTTGCAGGCTTTCAGTAGACTCCAGCCAGATCTCCAAAACAGTTACATCAGACAGATTCTGCCAGTTCAATTGTTGTCTTGGTGGGGAAACAGATTCCAGGTGCTTCCTACTCTGCTATCTTCCCAGAATCCTCCCTCTGTAATTCTTTTTATATTGAATACATCGTCGGATTCCATTTACTAATATTTTGTTGAGAATTTTTGTATCTATGTTCATGAGAGATATTTTTCTGTAGTTTTCTGTATTTGTAAGGTCTTTGTCTAGTTTTGGTATTAGCATAATGCTGATATCATAGAATGAGTTAGGAAGTAGTCCTTCTTGATTCTGTCTTCTGGAGGAATTGTAGAAAATAGATATAATTTCTTCCTTAAATATTTGGTAGAATTCACCAATGAAGCCACCAGGGCCTGGTGCTTTCTGTTTGGGGAAGTTATTAAATATTGATCAATTTCTTTAATAAATATAAGCCTACTCAGATTTCCTGTTTCTTCTTATGTTTTTTGGGTTTTTTTTTTCGGTACGCGGGCCTCTCACTGTTGTGGCCTCTCCCGTTGCGGAGCACAGGCTCCGGATGTGCAGGCTCAGCGGCCATGGCTCACGGGACCAGCCGCTCCGCGGCATGTGGGATCTTCCCGGACCGGGGCACGAACCCGCGTCCCCTGCATCAGCAGGCAGACTCTCAACCACTGCGCCACCAGGGAAGCCCCTTATGTGAGTTTTGATAGTTTATATCTTTCAGGGAATTGGCCCATTTCATCTAGATTATTAAATTTGTGGGCATAGAGTTGCTCATATTCCTTTATTATCCTTTTAATGTCCATGGGATCAGATGCCCCCTTTTTCACTTCGGATATTAGAAATTTGTGTCCTCTTTTTTCTCAGTTAGCCTAGCTAGAGGCTTATCAACTTTATTCATCTTTTCAAAGAACCAGCTTTCAGTTTTGATCATTTTCTCTATTGATATCCTGTTTTCAACTTCATTGATTTCTGCTCTAATTTTTATTATTTCTTTTCTTCTGCTTACTTTTGATTTAGTTTTCTCTTCTTTTTCTAAACTTCCAAAGGTAGAGCTTAGATTATTGAGTTTAGAGTTTCCCTCTTTTCTAATATATGTTATTCAGTGCCATCAAAGCACTTCTTTTGCTACATCCCACACATTTTGATAAGTTGTGTTTCTCATTTAGTTCAAAACATTTTAAAATTTCTCTTGATATTTCTTCTTTGGACTGTGTGTTGTTTAGAAGCTTTGTGTTATTTAAAGTTTATTTAATACTTTAAATTCCATGTATTTTGGGATTATCTAGCCATTTTTCTGTTGTTGATTTCTAGTTTAATTCCACTGTGGTCTGAGAGCACTCAATCTATGATTTCTATTCTACTCCTGAGTGCTCCAAGCCGTGCCAGCTTGGGAGAAGGGCTATTGTGAGTGAAATGAAATGGTTCCTCTTATCTGTTTCAGTGTAGCTGTTCTTGGCTTTTAGTTTGCCTGGGTACTATGAGTTTCTTCACTGGTTTCTGGAATTCTCATAAAGGCTTTTTGGACTGTATATTATTGTTACGTCAATGTCTCTGTTGGGGAAGGGAGTCTGAGCTTCTTATTTTACCATCTTGCTGTCATCACTCCTCTTAGTCAGATTAATTTTTGTAAAGAGTACACCTGGAAGCTGAGGATCTTTACATTGATTCCCTTTAAGCTAAATATGCTCACATACCTCTTGGAAAGTTTTTGTGAACCCCCAGGGGTATGCATACCCAGTTTGAAGACAACTTTTCTGGAGGGTCCAGATTAGTGTTCCTCTGGCTTCCCTTGGGGTTGTGTTTTCTAACTCTGCCCCTGTTGTGCTGACAGGGTGCCAGCTCCCTGTTCAGGTTCTCTTCCATCCCCTACCTGGGGCATCTGCGTCAAGGGAGCTGTCTGGCAGGCCTTGAGTGATGAGTGATGGGAAGCCGTCCTGGGCCCATATGTAACAGCAGCAGGGTTACCGTTTGACCAGGAGGGCAGGCTATTCCCTGTTTACCCTTAAGAAGCTCTCCATGTTTACCTCAGACCCACATACACTGAGAAACGAGTATCATGGTGGGCTGCCTTCTATCACTAGCCTCTCCCTCCAGGAAGGTAGGAGGGAAAAGGAATGAGCTGTTCTCTCATAGAGCCTGAATGGCTCCTTCTCCAGCTCTCCTCCTGTTTTCCCCCACTTCCTATGCAAGCCTTGGCTTCTGAATGACCACAGTCAGGTTTTCAGAATGGGTGCAGTTTGATAAAGATGTCCTTCCTCTGAACAGCCAAAGTAAAAAGTGTGATCAACTCTATTTCACAAAGTCTCAAGCTCAGGCACCCTGCCCACCCCCCCTCTGGAACTAAGCAGTACCCTTTCCATGTCTGTAGACATGCTGTCTCTGGGACAATGCTCCATTCCTTTGGGTGTCTGGAAGCATGGTCTCTGCTTTGTCCCAATTTGCCCCATATGTCTGTGGTTTTGTGGGTATCTGGGGCTATTTGTGACTAGGTTCTTCACACTCTGAAGTGGTGGTTTTAACCCTGAGCCAGGGCCTGGGCCTACTCTGGGAGCCTTTTGACCTGCCTACTCCCCAGGCCCCAGGCCTTGGGTATAAGTAACTTGATGGGGGTGCTCCATAAATGGAAACTAAAAACCTTAAACCCAATCAACATTACACTTGATAACCCCAACCCTCCCCAGGACTCAACCCATTACCAAGGGCTATATGGTGGCCCATTCTAACATGGATCTGGGCCGAAACCATATCACAGTAACCAACACCTTCCATCTGTCTCTTCCTCTAGGCTGGTTGCTCCTTGAAGGCCACTGGAACACTGTCCCCAACAGGAATCAGCCTAACACAAAGAAGTTATCAGTAAGTGTCTGGTGAATTTGACTTACCTTCCTTATACTACATAGCTACCACCCACAATACCATAAAAACACTTTCCCATCTTCCTTATTTCTCTTCTGAGGTAACAAACCGAGGCTCCTGTAATCTGGGTTTCATTCATTTAGATAAATGCCTGAACAGCTTTTATTTTGGTCATGGATGAAAGGAAAGACAGATATCCCTGCTCTCAAAATGCAATAATGGGCAGAATAAAGGATACACAGTTAAGTTATAGTGTTGTATCGTGATTCCTGGCCAAAAGGAAGAGACTATGTCAGCAGTACATGTGAATGATATAGTGAGGTACTTAAGTAAGAGAGAAGTTTGCCCACTGTAATGGACATCTGTTTTTGTTGCCTGTCATCCAATCACCCTTCTCTAGGACTGCTCCCTCCCTACTCTCAGCCCACGTGTTAGTGGTGGATTTGACTCCACCTCCAACTCTAGGGGTCAACCTGAGACCCCAGGCATGGCCATTTAAAACATCACATTTTCTCAGTCACAGTAATGAGCTAATCAGAGTCAGTGAGATGCAATGATTCCTTTGTGGGAGCACTGGGAGAGAGGCAGCCACATTTTCCAGCTGTCCTTGAGCCCAGAGGGATAGCACCAGTCATCCTGCACCACAAGAAAGCCTGTGTCTGAATGGAGTCAACACAGACAAATGGACAGAGAGAAGCAGGGTTTGAGTCTGTAGCAACCCTGCCTGAAGCCAGAATTTTCTGTCACATGAGCCAGTAAAGTCTCTTTCCTTGAGCTGAAATTGACCGCTTAGCTGTGAAGTCAACCTATAATGCATATGAGCAGACATTGCTTAAGTCACTTCAAAATAGTTTACTTAATTATTCCAAAGTCATTTGACTTTTCAGGAGGTTGATCCATCAGGGAAACCACATGCACACTGGTTAAGAGCACAGGCTTTAAAGCCACACACGCATGGAGTTGATTCCTGTTTTCTTAACCTTCCTGAGCTTCCATTTCTTCATCAGTTAAATGCAGATAATAATAGTGTTGATGTGATTTTTTTTCATGTCTGAGGGCAGATTTTGTGAGCACAAAACACTACAGCATTTTAAGTTCTAAATTAATATTAAATTTTTTCATCTACAAACTCAAAACCTTGGCTTTATTTAAAACTTCAACTTACAAATATATTATTCTATTTATAAATTGATTATATTTATATAAAAATAATGATTAGGCTTAAGGGGATCTTTTATTATTGTTCGGGTAACTCAGGCAGAACAATTAAACTCTGTTAAACAATTCCAATTTTTGGGGCTTCCCTGGTGGCACAGTGGTTGAGAGTCCGCCTGCCGATGTAGGGGTCGTGGGTTCGTGCCCCTGTCTGGGAGGATCCCGCATGCCACGGAGCGCCTGGGCCAGTGAGCCATGGCCGCTGGGCCTGCGCATCAGGAGCCTGTGCTCCGAGGTGGGAGAGGCCACAACAGTGAGAGGCCCGGGTATCACACACACACACAAAAAAACCCATTTTAAAATTTATAAAATGTAATTTCATTAAACATTGTAAACTGAATATAAATTTCAAGTATTCTCTTTTCATTTTACACCCATCATATGCCTGCTCAATCAACTTTCATCTCTAGCGAGCAAATTCTTCCCAAGTACTTAACAAAAATTTGTTACATATATATAAATAACATATGGATCAGGATTTCTCTGGTGGCGCAGTGGTTAAGAATCCTCCTGCCAGGGCCTCCCTGGTGGCGCAGTGGTTGGGAGTCTGCCTGCCGATGCAGGGGACACGGGTTCGTGCCCCGGTCTGGGAGGATCCCACATGCCGCTGAGCGGCTGGGCCCGTGGGCCATGGCCGCTGGGCCTGCGCGTCTGGAGCCTGTGCTCCACAGCGGGAAAGGCCACAACAGTGAGAGGCCCACATACCGCAAAAAAAAAAAAAGAATCCTCTTGCCAGTGCAGGAAACACAGGTTCAAGCCCTGGTCCGGAAAGGCCCCACATGCTACAGAGCAACTAAGCCCATGTGCCACAACTACTGAGCCTGCGCTCTAGAGCCCGCAAGCCACAACTACTGAGCCCGTGTGCTGCAACTACTGAAGCCCGTGCGCCTAGAGCCCGTGTTCCACAACAAGAGAAGCCACGGCAATGAGAAGCCCGCACATCGCAACGAAGAGTAACCCCCACTTGCTGCAACTAGAGAAAGCCTGCATGCAGGAACGAAGACCCAAAGCAGCCACAAGTAAATAAATAAATAAATAAATTTTAAAATAAATAAATAACATATAGATCTAGTAGATCTAGTATTCTAATATTATTTACATGGGAATTCCCTGGTGGTCCAGTGGTTAGGACTCTGTGCTCTCATCACCAAGGGCCTGGGTTCAATCCCTGGTCGGGGAGCTAAGATCCCACAAGCTGCACGTCATGGCCAAAAAAAAATTTTTTTTTAAAATAATATTGTTATTGGGCTTCCCTGGTGGCGCAGTGGTTGAAAGTCTGCCTGCCGAAGCAAGGGACGTGGGTTCGTGCCCCGGTCCGGAAAGATCCCACATGCCGTGGAGCGGCTGGGCCCGTGAGCCATGGCCGCTGAGCCTGCGCGTCCAGAGCCTGTGCTCCGCAACAGGAGAGGCTACAACAGTGAGAGGCCCGCGTCCCGCAAAAAAAATAAATAAATAAAAAAGAATATTATTATTTACAAACAATTAAATTTCCTTACATTTCATAGGTCTAATCTACCAAACTAGGCTAATCTCTTAGATTCTTCAATATGCCATATTATTTCAAAATTACATTTTAAGTACCAAACACATACACACAATTATGTTAAACACAAAAGTATTTTATGTGATAGGTTTGATTTATTTTTTATTTCTATATTTATTTATTTATTTGGCTGCGCTGGGTCTTACTTGTGGCATGTGGGATCTTTAGTTGCGGCATGCGAAATCTTAGTTGCAGCATGTGGGATCTACTTCCCTGACCAGGGATTAAACCTGGGCCCCCTGCATTGGGAGAATGGAGTCTTAGCCATTGGACCACCAGGGAAGTCCCCATTTCTATATTTAATTCTAAGCATTTTCAGACTTGAAAAGCCACTTACGCACTGAAAAAGAAGTTCTACTGTCTCCAGGGATTTCAGATTACTGGGTCAACAATTCACAATCATGATAGAGTTACCATCTAGGGAGGCCACATTGAGGTAACCAGCTTAACAGTTCCTGGCTGTGATATAGTTACCTTCTTAGGAAGGCTGAGATTGACACCTTAAACAAGTCGAGGCTATTGGGTTGACAATTTATTAGCACAATAAGTCATTATCAGTCAGAGATTTGACACCTGAGCTTTGCAGGGTTCAGGATGACTCTGTCTGAGCCACATGTGGATACACTGAGACCTTTTTACAGTCTCCACCACAATGTGGGACTTCTAGTCCCTATCCTTCTCCTGGGTTCAAATTACACCCTTCTGTAATTCATCTGCTCAGAGTGTGCAACCTCACCCAGCTTGCAAGAAAGGAAACTTACACCACAATTTGAATGGATTCTTGAGTTCTCTTAAGACATTTTAATGCAATTGTTCTTTAAAAACTACTGAGGCGGGGCTTCCCTGGTGGCACAGTGGTTGAGAGTCCGCCTGCCGATGCAGGGGACACAGGTTCGTGCCCCGGTCCAGGAGGATCCCACATGCCACGGAGCGGCTGGGCCCTAACGAGGCCTTTCCACCCTTCTTCCAAGATTCAGATGTAATTGGTCTGGGTGCAGGCTGGGCATCAGGATTTTTCAAAGCTCTCCAAGTGATTCCAGTATGCAGCCAATATTGAGAACCACTGTTACGCCTTCTCCTCTAGCTCTAAAGACATACTAATTTTATTGCATTGGCTCTTGACTACCTCTCATACCTCTCTTTGTCGCAAGTTGCGTTGATGACAGTAAAGTTATAATACAGAAGAGTGATTAAAACTTAAGGGCCTAGAATTAGACTGCTCTGGTTGATCTTGAGCGAATTTCTTACCTTCTCTGTGCCTTGGTGTCACTATCTGTAAGATGGGGTAATAGTTATACGTATCTCCTAGGGTTGTTTTAAAGTAGGATTAAGTGGCGTTTATACATGTAATGCTTACTGAACAGGTCCTGCAATACATTAAGTACTCAATACACATTAGCTATTCTTATTATGATTATTTTTATGCAAATGATCATATAATCTGCAAATAAATCTCTTCCTTTCCAATCCTTAGAGTTACTCTTTCATTTTCTGGTCTTATTGTTTTGGTCAGGACCTCCAATATCACACTGAACATTAGTGGTGATAGAAGTACCCTGCATCCTAATGGTCTACTTCATTACCACTATTAAAGGAAATGCTTCTAAGGTTCATAAGCATACTTGTACTTTAATGTATGAGGTTTGATGGAGGTTTTGCTACAGATGCTCCTTTTCATATTAAGGAAATTCTTTTCTCACTTTTTAAGAGGCACTGAATTTTATTGTGTGCTTTCCTTGCACTGAGGGCAACAATCATATAGTTTTCCTCCTTTAAGCTATTAAGGTGAATTTCACTTGTTGAAAAGACAGCATTGATCAATGCGGGGGGAATTGAGAAGGGGAGTTTATTATATAGCAGGTGGGAAAAGCATCAAGGTTAACTACCAAGAAATAAATAAGTAATTCACTAATAAGTAAATTCAGGAGAAGCTATTCAGATGAGTCAGACCTTATGAAGAGAGAGGAGAAAAACAAAAAGTATGGAATGTTTCCATTTTTGTGACCACAAAAGTGAGGGTTTCAAGAACACAGTGGGTGATTAACCAAGTAAGATTAAAGTTTCTGTAATTTTGCACTGCATATCCTTTCTCCCTTGCTGCCCTTGCCTTTTGCCAGCTGTAGTAGTGCATTTTTTTTTAGTTTTTTCTTTTTGCTTTTTCCCCCAACTTTTTATTTTGAAAAATAATCCCCAGAAAAGGTGAACTTACGGTATAATGAATTAATAGCTTATCCATTACCTAGATTCGCCAGTTGTTAACGTTTGGCCACATTTTATTTATCTGGATATCCATCGATGTACTTTTTTCTCTTTTTGCTGAACTATTTGAAAGTTCCAGACATGAAGATGCTTTATGCCTGAACACTTCAGCATGTAGTTCGTTAACAAGAACATTCTCCTGAATATCTGCAATACCATTATTACATCCAAGGAATTTAACATTAATGTATTTAATATACAATAACATAGCAAAATTTCATCAATTATCGCCAATTTCCTTTATAACTTTTTTCTTATTTGATCTACGATCCAGTTAAGGATCCCACAGTGCATTTGGTTGTCAAGCCTTTTTAGTATCCTTTTATCTTTATCTTTAATCTAGAACAGTACACATACACATGCATGTATGCAATGCACACACACATAGGTGGTCTTTCATGACTCTACTGTTTTTGAAGAGTCCAGGGAAGTTGTCTTTTAGAATGTCCCACAATCTGGATTTGGTCACCTTCCCCTCAACAATTAGATTCAGGTGAATCATTTTTGGCAAAAATACTGTATGTGTGATGATGTGTACCTCCCATCACATCACATCAAGAGGCACATAATGTCAGTTTGCCTTGTTATGGGTGACGGTAAATTTGATAATTTGTTTCAGGTGGTATCCATCAGAATTCTACTTTAAAGTTACCTTTTCCTCTTTATAGTTAATCAGTTAACCTATGGAATGATACTTTGAAACCATGTAAATTTCCTGTTCTGCAACAATCTTTCACCCAATAGTTTTAGTATATACATTGATGATCCTTACCTGAATCTATTCATTACATGATGGTTGTAAAATTGTGATCTTCTAAGGCAATAATACCACCTGCAAATGAAATAAGTGGAAGTTAGAGATGTTAACTCTACCTTGGGGGAAGATCTGGGGAGGCAGCTACAAGGGATTTATGCAGAAGACAAAGACATGATGTCCTGAAAGAAAAACATTATCCTGAGCCTTTACACCCAGGAGAGCTTCTGGGTTCTGGATCCATAAGACAGGTGTTTTTCCTGTCAACTTCAACCTAGTTAAAGTTAATAAATCATGCAGTTGCACATCTGTTTTATCCGTATGTTGAAATCATTAGCCTTGCTGTATGAATGAACCCCAGACATTCATTCCCTGGTCCTCCATATAATTTGTCCTGGATCACAGTAACTGTAGTGGCTTACTGCTTGGATTGTTCTCCTTGCCTGTGCTATTTACTGCCTACAAATAAGTAGTGGGACTAGGTTAGGAAGCCAAAAGCACTGACAGTTTTTAATTTTCAAGAATCCTTACATTCCTAGAATAAGTTGTACGCTGGTTGTATGTAATACATTATTTTTAAATTTACTACTAGGTTTAAATTTTAATATTTTATTTAGAATTTTCCCTCCATGTTCACAAATGAGGTTGTCCATTCTACAGCCCTTAAGTGGTCTTGGTATCAGTATTATATTAACCTCTTAAAAATGAGTTGGATAATTTCTCCCCTTTGGAATAACATGTATAAGATAAGAATTATCTGTTCCTTTGAAAGTTTAGTAAAGATTCACCCGTAAAACAGTCTGGCTTTAGGGCTTTTAATGAAAAGAATAGGTAAATAAGTTGTGGCATTTCCCCCAGTACAACAGTATTCATACAATAGAGTGGTGAAAATCAAATGCAGCTTCATGCAATAACATAGATAAATCTCAAAATGATGAAGCCATCATTTTTGTTATATTTGTTTGTTTGTATGTTTTGCTATTATAGGCAATGCAGCTATAAACATTCTTCTACATGTCTCTTGCTGCCCATGTGCAAGAGTTTCTCTAGGAAGTATACCTCATAGTAGAATTCCTAGCTTGTAGAGTGTATGCATTGTTCAACTTATTAAGGTAACGACATACTATTTTCCTAGGGAACTTTTCCAGTTTACACCAATATCAGCAACACGTGAAAGTTCCCTTTAGTCCATATTCTAGCTAACATTCACTATTATCTGTTGCCTTTGGTGGCTGTGTAATTGGATTTTATTATGATTTCAACTTTCATTTCCCTGATTTCAGATGAACTGGAAAATTTTTCCAAATGTTTATGGATTATTTATGCTTTCTCCTAAGTGAAAATACCATTCATTTCTTTGTCCATTTTGCTAATTGAATTATCTTTTCTTATTGATGTATAGAAGTAACTTATATAGCCTAGATATTAAATCTTACTCGGTTTTATGTGTTGCAATTATTCTCTCAGTTTGTAGCTTATCTTTTCACTCTCTTTATGTGAATCAAAAATGCTCAATATAAATGTAGTCAAGTTTATTGATTTTCTTCCTTTTGGTGTGCTCTTTTTTGAACATTAAGAAATATTTTCCTATCTTGCAGTCACAAAGACAATTTCCATACTGTCTTCTCTAATAATTTTCTATTCATATTAAAGTCTTTAATACTCTAGGGGTTGACTTTTATGTATATTGTAAGATAGGGATCCAATTTTATTTTCTCCCTAATATATAATCAATTGTCCAAACACCATTTATTTTAGAAAGTCTGGGGTTTGTTTATTTTCTTTTTAATTTTTTTTTTTGAAATAATTTTAGATTCACGGGTAGTTGCAAAGATGGTACAGGGGCCCTGTATACCCTTCACCCAATTTCCCTCAGTGGTTATTGAGTTAGAAAAACCCAGTCTTCCTCCTGTGTTTCTCCTTTACTTTCACACCACTACCACACTCACAACACTTCTGACACCAGATGTGTGCATGTGGCGGGGGGATAGGTTCCTCACAAGCAATTCTCCGCAACACCAGCTGGTTGTCCTACAGCTTAACTCCATTATGACACAATCAACCTGGAGACGCATCAAATCCCACAGGTTAAGGGCTCATTCCCATGAGTCTTCCCCCCACACACACATGCTTTAGAGGCCAATGGCAAATAGTAGGACCCCATGACTAGCCACAGCTTCTGCCCAACTTAGCTACAAATCGGAGGTTCCCATGACTTCCTCCCCCTTGGATTCAGTTATTTGCTAGAACAGCTCACAGAACTCAGGGAAACACTGACTTAACGTTTACCAGTTTATTAAAAGATATGATAAAGGACACACATGAATAGCCAGATGAACAGACAGATACATAGGGCGAGGTCTGGGAGGGTCCCAAGCACAGGAGCTTCTGACCCTGTGGAGTTGGGTTGCATCACCCTCCCAGAAGGTGGATGTGTTCACCAAGCTGGAAGCTCCACGAACCCCTTCTGTTGAGATTTTTATGGAGGCTTCCTCATGCAGGCATGATCAATTATTAACTCTATTTTCAGCCTCTGTGGCAGGGGAGGGGGGGGTGCGGGGGTGGGAGGCCGGATCCCCAGCTTCTTATTATGGCTTGGTCTTTCTGGTGACCAGCCCCCATTTAAGAGCCATCCGGGGGTCCACCCAGAGTCATTTCATTAGAACAAACGACCCTCCTATCACACAGGAAATTCCAAGGGATTTAGCACCCTATATCAGGGATGGGGTCAAAGACCAAATATTGGAACAAACGATGCTCCTAGTGCTCTTATCACTTAGGAAATCACAAGGGTTTTAGGAGCTCTGGGCCAGGAACCAGGGGCAGAGACCAATATATGTATTTCCTATTATCTCACAGTTATATCTTACATAATTATGATATACTATCAAAACCAGGAATATTAACATTGATACTATGTATGTTTTACTTATCACATGTACATATTTGTGTAACCACCACCACAATCAAGATACAAAACTACCACAAAGATCTCCCTTGTTCTACTGTTTATAGTTACACACACAACCTGTCCTCAGCGGTGTTTTTATTCTCTTAACAGTGTCTTCCAAAGGTCAGAAGTTTTGAGTTGAAAAGGAAAACAAACAACCCAATAAAAAATGAGCAGATATTCAAACAGACACTTCACCAAAGATGATATATGGGTGATGGACAAATAAGCTCATGAAAAGGTTTTCAATGTTATTAGTCACTGTGGAAATGAAAATTAAAACCACCATTGTACACTTTTGTAAAACAGTTTGGCAGTTTCTTTAAAAGGTAAATATACAGCTACTATCTGATCCAGCCATTCCTAGGTATTTACCCAAGAGAAATGAAAGCATACGTCCACACAAAGACTTCTACAGGAATGTTCATAGTAGCTTTATTTGTAATAGCCAAAAACTGGAAACAATCAAAATGTCCATCCATGGGTGAATGGATAAATACATAAATGTACAGCTATATGACAGAATACAACTCAATAAGTATGGATGAACTATTTATGAGCCCTACAGCATGCATGAATCTCAAAATAATTGTGCTGATTGAAAGACAAACAAGGGTACATACTGTATGATTCCATGTATATAAAATTGCAGAAAATGCAAGTGATCTACAATGACCACAGCAGATCCAGTGGTCACATGGAACCAAGCAGAGGGTGATGATGAGAGGGGGGACCACAAAGGACATGAAGAAATTTGGGGGATATTGGATGTGTTCATTACCTTGATTGTGGTGATGGCTTTACAGGTGCATATGTGTGCCAAAACTTAACAAATTGTAGACTTTAAATATGTGTAGTTCATTGTGTGCTGATTTTACCTCAATAAAGCTGTCAGAAACAAGCAGCCCAGTAAAGATTTATTTCTTACTCATGCTCCATGTGCATCATGAATTGCTAGTAGTATTTTCATTATCCCCACTCTAGGACCCAGGCTGATGGAGAAGGTACCATCTGGACAGTCCTGATTGCCATGGTGGAGGAAAACAAGGGCATGTGGCAAAGCACGTGCTAATTCTTAGAGCTTCCACCCAGAAGTAACAAGGCCACACCTAACTTTTGAGGCTTTACTAGGTTCTCATAGCATCAGGATCATTATATGTTTCTGATGAATTATAATTCATCATTATGTGGTCTTTTTTAACCCTAATAATACTTTTTCCCTTACAGTCTGTGATTTCTCATATTAATGTAGCTACACACTGGCTTACTTTTGGTAAGTAATTGCCTGGGATATCTTTTTAAATTCCTTTACTTTTGATCTTTCTGTATCCGTACATCTTATTTATTTATGTTTTATTGTGGTAAGACCATTTAACATGAGATTTACCCTCTTAAATTTTAAGCTTACAAATGGTATTGTTACCATAGGCACTGTGTTGTACAGGTACTATGTTGTACTGTTGCTACTGAGCCACTATATTTGTCTTTAGAACTTGTTCATCTTGCATGATTGAAACTTTATACCCATTGAACAATACCTCCCATTTCCTTTGCACCTAGCAACCACCATTCTACTCTCTGTTTCTATGAGCTTGACTATTTTAGATAAATGGAATCATGCAGTATTTGTCCTACTGTGACTGGCTTATTTCATCTAGCATAATGTCCTCAAAGTTCATCCATATTATTGCACATGGCAGAATTTTCTTCTTTTTTAAGGCTGGTCAATATTTCACTGTATTATATACTGCATTTTCTTTATCTAGGCTACATTAATGGACATTTAAGTGGTTTCTGCATCTTGGCTATTGTGAAAAATGCTGCAGTGAACATAGGAGTGTAGATATCTCTTTGAGATCTTTCTTTCAATTATTTTAGATATATGCCCAGAAATGGGAGTGCTAGATCATATGCTAGTTCAATTTTTAATTTTTTGAGGAATCTCTCTACTATTTTCCATAGTGGCTGTACCATTTTTATATTCCCACCAACAGTGTACAGGGGTTCCAATTTCTCCACATTCTCACTTTTTTTTTTAATAAATGATTTTATTTATTTATTTTTGACTGCGTTGAGCCTTTGTTGCTGCATGTGGGCTTTCTCTAGTTTTGGCGAGCGGGCGCTGCTCTTCATTGCGGTGCACGGGCTTCTCATTGTGGTGGCTTCTCTCACTGTGGAGCACGGGCTTTAGGTGCACAGGCTTCAGTAGTTGCACCATGCGGGCTCAGTAGTTGTGGCTTGCGGGCTCTAGAGCGCAGGCTCAGTAGTTGTGGCATAAGGGCTTAGTTGCTCCATGGCATGTGGGACCTTCCCGGACCAGGGCTTGAACCTGTGTCCCCTGCATTGGCAGGCGGATTCTTAACCACTCTGACACCAGGGAAGCCCCTCATTTTCTTTTTTTTATAGTGGCCATTCTAACAGGTGTGAGGTAACATCTCACTGTGGTTTTGATTTGCATTTCCCTGATGATTTGTGCTGTTGAGCACCTTTTCATATACCTGTTGGCCATTTGTATGTCTTCTTTGTAGAAATGTCTATTCAAGTCCATACCCATTTTTTAATTGAGTTTTTGGTATTTTGCAACTGGGCTGTAGGGCTTCCTTATATATTGTGGATATTAACCCCTTATCAGGTATAATGTTTGCAATATTTTCTCCCATTCTGTAGGCTACATTTTCATTTTGTTGATTGTGTCCCTTTGCTGTTCAGAAACTTTTTAGTTTGATGTGGTCATAGTTGTCTATTTTTGCTTTTGTTGCCTGTGATTTTGGTGTCATATCCGAGAAATTACCAAGACCAATGCCAAGAGGCTTTTCCCCTATGTTTTATTTTAGGAGTTTTACAGTTTCGGGTCTTATATTTAAGTCTTTAATCCATAAGGGTTCAATTTCATTATTTTGTATGTGGATACCCAGTTTTCCAAAACAATTTGTTGAGGAAACTATCCTTCCCCATTGTGTATTCTTAGCTGTCTCTTTTTAATATTATTACTGAAGTAGAGTTAATTTACAATGTTGTTAGCTGCAGGTGTACAGCAAAGTGATTCATACATATATTCATATCATATATATTTTTTCAGATTTTTCCCATTATAGGTTATTACAAGATATTGTACATAGTTTCCTGTGCTATACAGTAGGTCCTTGTTATCTATTTTATATATAGTAGTATATAACTGTTAATCTCAAACTCCCAATTCATCCCTCCCTCCTCCGCTCTGCCCGCTTTGGTAACCATAAATTTGTTTTCTATGTCTGTGAGTCTATTTCTGTTTTGTAAATAAGTTCATTTGTATCATTCTTTTAGATTCCAGATATAAGTGATATCACATGATATTTGTCTTTGTCTGACTTACTTCACTTGGTATGATAATCTCTAAGTCCACCTATATTGCTGCAATGGCCTTATTTCATTTTTTTTTATGGCTGAGTAATATTCCAATGTATATATAACACATCTTCTCTATCCATTCATCTGTTGATGGCCATTTAGGTTGCTTCCATGTCTTGGCTATTATAAACAGTACTGCTATGGGCATTGGGGTGCATGTATCTCTTCGAATTGGAGTTTTTGTCTTTTCCAGATATATGCCCAGGAGTGGGATTGCCAGATCATATGATATCCTTATTTTTAGTTTTTTGAGGAACCTCCATACTATTTTCCATAGTGGCTGCACCAATTTACATTCCCACCAACAGTGTAGAAGGGTTCCCTTTTCTCCACACCCTCTCCAGCAGTTATTATTTGTAGCCTTTTTGATGATGGCCATTCTGACTGGTGTGAGGTGATACCTCATTGTAGCTTTGATTTGCATTTCTCTAATAATTAGCAACGGTGAGCAGCTTTTCATGTGCCCATTGGCCATCTGTATGTCTTCTTTGGAGAAACGTCTATTTAGGTCTTCTGCCCATTTATTTATTTATTTATTTTTGTGGTATGCGGGCCTCTCACTGTTGTGGCCTCTCCCGTTGCGGAGCACAGGCTCCGGGCGCGCAGGCTCAGCAGCCATGGCTCACGGGCCCAGCCGCTCCGCAGCATGTGGGATCTTCCTGGACCGGGGCACAAACCCATGTCCCCTGCATCAGCAGGTGGACTTTCAACCACTGCACCACCAGGGAAGCCCCACATTTATTTTTTAAATTTTTATTTATGTATTTAGTTTTGGCTGTGTTGGGTCTTCGTTGCTGCACGCAGGCTTTCTCTAGTTGCAGTGAGCAGGGGCTACTCTTTGTTGTGGTGCGCAGGCTTCTCATTGTGGTGGCTTCTCTTGTTGTGGAGCACAGGCTCTAGGCACGCAGGCTTCAGTAGTTGTGGCACACAGGTTCAGCAGTTGTGGCTTGTGGGCTCTAGAGCGCAGGCTCAGTAGTTGTGGCGCACAGGCTTAGTTGCTCCACGGCATGTGGGATCTTCCCGGACCAGGGCTCGAACCCACGTCCCCTGCACTGGCAGGCAGATTCTTAACCACTGTGGCATGTGGATTCTTAACCACTGCACCACCAGGAAAGTCCCTTCTGCCCACTTTTTGATTGAATTGTTTGGTGTTTTGATATTGAGCTATATAATCTGTCTGTATATTTTGGAAATTAATCCCTTGTCGATTGCATCATTTGCAAATACTTTCTCCCATCTGAGGGTTGTCTTTTCGTTTTGTTTATAGTCTCCTTTGCTGTGCAAAACCTATTCAGTTTAATAAGGTCCCATTTGTTTATTTTTGCTTTTATTTCCATTACTCTAGGAGACAGATTCAAAAAAATATTGCTGTGGTTTATGTCAAAGAGTGTTCTACTGATGTTTTCCTCTAGGAGTTTTATAGTATCCAGTCTTATATTTATGTCTTTCATGCATTTTTAGTTTATTTTTGTATATGGTGTTAGAGCATGTTCTAATTTCATTCTTTTAATGTAGCTGTCCAGTTTTCCCAGTACCACTTACTGAAGAGACTGTCTTTTCTCGAATGGATATTCTTGCTTCCTTTGTCATAGGTTAATTGACCATAAGTGTGTGGGTTTATTTCTGGGCTTTCTATCCTGTTCCGTTGATCTATTTGTCTGTTTTCGTGCCAGTACCATACTGTTTTGATTACTGTTGTTTTGTAATAGGGGAGAAGTCAGGGAGAGTGATTCCTCCAGCTCTGTTCTTCTTTCTCAAGATTGTTTTGGCTATTTGGAGTCTTTCATGTTTCCATACAAATTTTAAATTATTTGTTCTAGTTATGTGAAAAATGCCATTGGTAATTTGATAGGATTGCATTGAATCCATAGATTGCCTTGGGTAGTACGGTCATTTTAACAATATTGTTTCTTCCAATCCAAGAACACAGTATATCTTTCCATCTGTTTGTGTTGTCTTCAGTTTCTTTCATCAGTGTCTTATAGTTTTTGGAGTACAGGTCTTTTGTCCACTTAGGTAGGTTTATTCCTGGGTATTTTATTCTTTTTGATACAGTGGTAAATGGATTTGTTTCATTAATTTCTCTTTCTGATATTTCATTGTTAGTGTATAGAAATGCAACAGATTTCTGTTATGTTAATTTTGTATCTGACAACTTTACCAAATTCACTGATGAGTTCTAGTAGTTTTCTGATGGCATCTTTAGGATTTTCTTTTCTTTCCTTTTTTT
Source organism: Monodon monoceros (assembly GCF_005190385.1). Taxonomy (NCBI): domain Eukaryota; kingdom Metazoa; phylum Chordata; class Mammalia; order Artiodactyla; family Monodontidae; genus Monodon; species Monodon monoceros. The sequence goes on from NW_021703774.1 coordinate 146,268,352, forward strand.
TTAAATTGAAGTACAGTTGATTTACAATGTTGTGCCAATCTCTGCTGCACAGCCAAGTGACTCAGTTATACACATAGAGACGTGCTTTTTATATATTATTTTCCATTATGGTTTATCACAGGATATTGAATATAGTTCCCTGTGCTATACATTAGGACCTTGTTGTTTATCCATTCTAAATGTAATAGTTTGCATGTACCAACCCTAAACTCCCAGTCCATCCCTCTCCCTCCCTCCCTCCCCCTTGGTAACCACAAGTCTGTTCTCTATGTCTATTTCTGTTTTGTAAGTAGGTTCATTTGTGCCATATTTTAGATTCCACATGTAAGTGGTATCATATGGTATTTGTCTTTCTCTTTCTGACTTACTTCACTTAGTATGATAATCTCTAGTTGCATTTAGGATTTTCTATGTATAGTATCATGTCATCTGCAAAGAGCGATAATTTTACTTCTTTTCCAATTTGGATTCCTTTTATTTTCACCTCTGATTGCTGTGGCTAAGACTTCCAAAACTGTCAAATAAAATTGCTGAGAGTGGGCATCCTTGTCTTGTTTCTGATCTTAGAGGGAATGCTTTTGGCTTCTCACCATTGAGTATGATGTTGGCTGTGGGTATTATTGGCTCTCTTGTCAAAGATCAGGTGACTGTATGTGTGTGGGTTTATTTCTAGGCTCTTTATTATGTTCCATTGTTCCATGTGTCTGTCTTTATACCAATACCTTACTATTTGATTACTGTAGCTTTATAATATATTTTGAAATCAGAAAGTGTGATGCCTCCAGCTTTGTTTTTCTTTCTCAAGATTGCTTTGGCTTTTGGGGATCTTTTGTGGTTCCATGTGAATTTTAGGATTTTTTTTCATTTCTATTTAAAATGTCAGGATTTTGATGGGGAAAGCACTGAATCTGTGTATAACTTTGGGTAGTATAGACATCTTTAAAATAATTGTCTTCCCAAATATGAACATGGGATGTCTTTCATTTATCAATATTTGCATCTAGTTTCTTTCCGTGATGTTTTGTTTTTTTCAGTGTATAAGTCTTTTGCCTCCTTGGTCAAACTTATTCCTAAGTATTTCATTCTTTTTGATGCTGTTGTAAATGGGATTGTTTTCTTAATTTTCTTTTCAGTTAGTTCATTATTCTAGAAATGCAACTGGTTTTTGTATGCTGATTTTTTAATTCTGCAGCTGTACTGAATTTATTACTTCTAACAGTTTTTTCGTGGTCTTCAGGGTTTTCTACATATAAGATCAGTTCATTTGTAAACAGAGATAAATTTACTTCTTCCTTTCCAATGGATGCCTTTTATCTATATCTATCTGTCTTTCTATCTGTTAATCTGTCTATCTATCATCTATCCAGTTTCTCTGGCTAGGACTTCAAGTATATGTTGAATAAAAGTGTTCAGAGTGGGCATCCTTGCCTTGTTCCTAATCTTAGAGGAAAAGCTTTAGTTTTTCATCACTGAGTGTGATGTTCCCTGTGGGCTTTTCATATATGGCCTTTAATATGTTAAGATACATTCCTTCTATACCTGGTTTGTTGAGTGTTTTTAACATGATAGGATGTAGAATTTTGTCATATGCTTTTTCTGCATCGAGATGTTCATGTGATTCTTGTCCTTTGTCTATTAGTGGTATATACATTTATTGATTTTCATATATTCAACCATCATGTATCCTGGGGATAAATCCCACTTGGTCATGATGTATAATACTTTTGATATGATGTTGAATTCAGTTTCCTAGTATTTTGTTGAGTATTTTTGCATCAAATTCATGAGGGATATTGGACTGTAGTTTTCTTGTAGTGCCTGTCTGGCTTTGGGATCAGGGTAATGCTGGCCTCATAAAATGAGTTTGGATGTGTTCCTCCCTCTTCAAGTTTTTGAAGAATTTGAGAAAGATTGGTGTTAATTTTTCTTTAAATATTTGGTAGAATTCTCCTTTGAAGCCATCTGGTCTTGGACCTTTTGTTGTTGGGAGCATTTTGATTACAGATTTAATCTCCTTAGTAGTTATTGGTCTGTTCAGATTTTCTGTTTCTTCATGATTCATTCTTGGTACATTGTATGTTTCCAAGAAATTATCCATTTCTTTTAGGTTATGCAATTTGTTGGCATATAATTGTTCACAAAAGTCTCGTATGAGTCTTCTTATTTCTGTGGCAGAAGTTGCAGTGTCTCCTCTTTCGTTTCTGATTTTTGTTATCTGTGTCCTCTCTTTTTTTCTTACTTAGTCTAGCTAAGGTTTTGTAAATTTTGTTGCTCTTTTCAAAAACCAACTCTTAGGGACTTCCCCTAAGTGGCACAGTGGTTGAGACTCCATGCTCCCAATGCAGGGGACCAGAGTTCGATCCCTGGTCAGGGAACTAGATCCCACATGCATGCCACAACTAAGAGTTCGCATGCCACAACTAAGAGGCCTGCGTGCTGCAACTAAGGAGTCAGCAAGCTGCAACTAAGTAGCACGTGAGCTGCAACTAAGAAGCCAGTGAGCCACAACTAAGAAGCCCACATGCTGCAACTAAGGAGCTCACCTGCCACAACTAAGACCCAGCACAACTAAATAAATAAATATTTTTAAAAACTCTTAGTTTCGTTGATTTTTTGTATTGTTTTCTAATCTCTATTTCATTTATTTCTGCTCTAATCTTTATTAGTTCCTTCCTTCTGATAAGTTTGGGTTTAGTTTTGGGGTTTTTTTTTTTTAGTCCCTTAGAGTATAAATTTAGGTTGCTGATTTGAGCTCTTTCTTCTTGTTTAGTATATACATGTTCTGCTATAAACTTCCCTCTTAGTACTGCTTTTCTTCATCCCATGAATTTTGGTATGTTGTGTTTTCATTTTGTCTCAAGATATTTTCTGATTTCCCTTATGATTTCTTACTTGACCCATTTGTTGCTCAAGAGTGGTTTGTTTAATTTCCACATATTTGTGAATTTTCCAATTTTCCTTCTGTTACTGATTTCTAGTTGTATTTTATTGTAATCTGAAAAGATACTTGGTATGATTGTTTTGTGGCCTAACATGATCTATGCTGGAGAATGTTCCATGTGTACTTGAGAAGAATGTGTATTCTGCTGATGTTGAATAGATAGAACATGATAGAATATTCTTTTTATACCTGTTAGGCCTGTTTGGTTTATTGTGTTGATCAGGTCTTCTACTTTCTTATTGATCTATCCATTATCAAAAGTGGGATATTGAAATATCCTACTATTATTGTGTTACTCTCTATTTCTCTCCTCAGATCTGCCAATGTTTAGTTCATATATTTCAGGGCTCTAATGTTAACTGTGTGTATATTTATAATTGTTATATCTTCCTGGTGAATGGACACTTTTATCGTTATATAATGTCCTTCTTTGTCTCTTGTGACAGTTTTTAACCAAAGTCTATTCTGTCTGATATAATATGGTCACTTCTACTCTCATTGGGTTTCTATTTGCATGGAATATTTTCCCTTCTTTTCACTTTCAGCCTATGTGTATCTTTACACATAAGACGAATCTCTTGTAGACAGCATACAATGAGTACAGGGTTTTTTTTTTTTTAATCCATCCAGCCACTCCATGTCTTTTGATTAGGGATTTGATCCATTTACATTTATTTATTTATTTACTTGGCTGCGTTGGGTCTTCATTGCTGCGCATGGGCTTTCTCTAGTTGCGACGAGCAGGAGGTCTACTCTTTGTTGCAGTGCATGGGCTTCTCATTGCGGTGGCTTCTCTTGTTGTGAAGCACGGGCTTTAGGCGTGCGGGCTTCAGTAGTCGCAGCACGCAGGCTCAGTAGTTGTGGCTCATGGGCTCTAGAGCACAGGCTCAGTAGTTGTGGCACATGGGCTGAGTTGCTCCACAGCATGTGGGATCTTCCCAGACGAGGGCTCAAACCCGTGTCCCCTGCATTGGCAGGTGGATTCTTAACCACTGCACAACCAGAGAAGTCCCTCCATTTACATTTAAAGTAATTACTAAAAGGAAAGGACTTACTATTGCCATTTTGTTCATTGTTTTCTGCCTGTCTTGTGACTATTTTGTCGTCTTTTACTCTCTTTCTGCCTTTCTTTTGTGTTGTTGACTTTTTGCATTGACATTCTTTGATTCCTTTCTCATTTTCTTTTGTGTATCTTCCATAGGTATTTTTTGTGTGCGTGGTTACCATGGGGCTTACACAAAACATCTTATAATAATCTGTTTTAAGCTGATAACAATTTAACTTTAATAGTATATATAAACTCTTTTGAGATTGGATCAAGATGGTGGAATAGAAGGACGTGTGCTCACTCCCTCTTTCGAGAGCACCGGAATCACAACTAACTGCTGAACAGTCATCAACAGGAAGACACTGGAACTCACCAAAAAAGATACCCCACATCCAAAGACAAAGGAGAAGCCACAGTGATATGGTAGGAGGGGCGCAATCACAATAAAATCAAATCCCATAACCGCTGGGTGGGTGACTCACAAACTGGAGAACAGTTATACCACGGAAGTCCACCCACTGGAGTGAAGGTTCTGAGCCCCATATCAGGCTTCCCAACCCCGGTGTCTGGCAAAGAGAGGAGGAATTACCAGAGAATCAGACTTTGAAGGCTAGCAGAATTTGACTGTAGGACTTCGACAGGACTGAGAGAAACAGAGACTCCACTCTTGGAGGGCACACACAAAGTAGTGTGCACATCAGGACCCAGGGGGAAGGAGCAGTGACCCCATAGGAGACTGAACCAGACCTACCTGCTAGTGTTGGAGGGTCTCCTGCAGAGGCAGGGGGTGGCTGTGGCTCACCACGGGGACAAGGATACTGGCAGCAGAAGTTCTGGGAAGTACTCCTTGGCAGGAGCCCTCCCAGAGTCCGCCATTAGCCCCACCAAACAGCCTGTAGCCTCCAGTGCTGGGTCGCCTCAGGCCAAACAACCAACAGGGAGGGAACTCAGCCCCACCCATCATTAGACAAGCGGATTAAAGTTTTACTGAGCTCTGCCCACCAGAGCAACACCCAGCTCTACCCACCACCAGTCCCTCCCATCAGGAAGCTTGCACAAGCCGCTTAGATAACTTCATCCACCAGAGGGCAGACAGCAGAAGCAAGAAGAACTACAGTCCTGCAGCCTGTGGAACGAAAACCACATTCACAGAAATACAGACAAAATGAAAAGGCAGAGGACTTTGTACCAGATGAAGGAACAAGATAAAACCACAGAAAAACAACTAAATGAAGTGGAGATAGGCAACCTTCCACAAAAAGGATTCAGAATAATGATACTGAAGATGATCCAAGACCTCAGAAAAAGAATGGAGGCAAAGATCGAGAAGATGCAAGAAATGTTTAACAAAGACCTAGAAGAATTAAATAACAAACAAACAGAGATGAACAATACAATAACTGAAATTAAAAATACACTAGAAGGGATCAACAGGAGAATAACTGAGGCAGAAGAATGGATAAATGACCTGGAAGACAGATGGTGGAAATCACTGCCATGGAACAGAATAAAGAAAAAAGAATGAAAAGAAATGAAGACAGTCTAAGAGACCTCTGGGACAACATGAAATGCAACAACATTCGCATTATAGGGTTTCCAGAAGGAGAAGAGAGAGAGAAAGGTCCCAAGAAAATACTTGAAGAGATTATAGTTGAAAACTTCACTAACATGGGAAAGGAAATAGCCACCCAAGTCCAGGAAGCACAGAGAGTCCCAGGCAGGATAAACACAAGGAGAAACATGCCGAGACACATAGTAATCAAATTGACAAAAATTAAAGACAAAGAAAAATTATTGAAAGCAACAAGGGAAAAACGACAAATAACATACAAGGGAACTCCCATAAGGTTAACAGCTGATTTCTCAGCAGCAACTCTACAAGCCAGAAGGGAGTGGCACAATATATTTAAAGTGATGAAAGGGAAGAACCTACAACCAAGATTACTCTACCCAGCAAGGATCTCATTCAGATTCAAGGGAGAAATCTAAAGCTTTACAGACAAGCAAAAGCTAAGAGAAGTCAGCACCACCAAACCAGCTCTACAACAAATGCTAAAGGAACTTCTCTAAGTGGGAAACACAAGAGAAGAAAAGGACCTACAAAACCAAACCCAAAACAATTAAGAAAACAGTAATAGGAACATACATATCAATAATTACCTTAAATGTGAATGGATTAAATGCTCCAACCAGAAGACACAGGCTCCCTGAATGGGTACAAAGACAAGACCCATCTATATGCTGTCTGCAAAAGACCCACTTCAGACCTAGGGACACATACAGACTGAAAGTGAGGGGATGGAAAAAGATATTCCATGCAAATGGAAATCAAAAGAAAGCTGGAGTAGCAATGCTCATATCAGATAAAATACACTTTAAAATAAAGAACGTTACAAGAGACAAGGAAGGACACTACATAGTGATCAAGGGATCAATCCAAGAAGAAGATATAACAATTATAAATATATATGCACCCAGCACAGGAGCACCTCAATACATAAGGCAAATGCTAACAGCTATAAAAGAGAAAATTGACAGTAACACAATAATAGTGGGGGACTTTAACACCTCACTTACACCAACGGAAAGATCATCCAGCCAGAAAATTAATAAGGAAACACAAGCTTTAAATGACACGACAGACCAGAGAGATTTAATTGATATTTATAGGACATGCCATCCAAAAACAGCAGATTACACTTTCTTCTCAAGTGCACATGGAATATTCTCCAGGATAGATCACATCTTGGGTCACAAATCAAGCCTTGGTAAATTTAAGAAAGTTGAAATCATGTCAAGAATCTTTTCTGACCACAACGCTATGAGATTAGAAATCAATTACAGGGAAAGAAAACGTAAAAAACACAAACACATGGAGGCTAAATGATACATTACTAAATAACCAAGAGATCACTGAAGAAATCAAAGAGGAAATCAAAAATACCCAGAGACTAATGACGACGAAACAAAAACATGACGATCCAAAACCGATGGGATGCAGCAAAAGCAGTTCTAAGAGGGAAGTTTACTGCAATACAATCCTACCTCAAGAAACAAGAAAAATCTCAAATAAACAATCTAACCTTACACCTAAAGGAATGAGAGAAAGAAGAACAAACAAAACCCAAAGTTAGTAGAAGGAAAGAAAGCATAAAGATCAGAGCAGAAATAAATGAAACAGAAACAAAGAAAACAATAGCAAAGATCAATAAAACTAAAAGCTGGTTCTTTGAGAAGACAAACAAAATTGATAAACCTTTAGCAGACTCAACAAGAAAAAGAGGGAGAGGACTCAAATCAATAAAATTAGAAATGAAAAAGAAGAAGTTGCAATGGACCGTAGTAATACAAAGCATCATAAGAGACTACTACAAGCAACTCTATGCCAATAAAACGGACAACCTGGAAGAAATGGACAAATTCTTAGAAAGATATAACTTTCCAAGTCTGAACCAGGAAGAAACAGAAAATATGAACAGACCAATCACAAGTAATGAAATCGAAACTGTGATTAAAAATCTTCCAAGAAACAAAAGTCCAGGACCAGATGGCTTCACAGGTGAATTCTATCAACATTTAGAGAAGACCTAACACCCATCCTTTTCAAACTCTTCAAAAAATTGCAGAGGACGGAACACTCCCAAACTCATTCTACGAGGCCACCATCACCCTGATACCAAAACCAGACAAAGATACTACAAAAAAAGAAAATTACAGACCAGTATCACTGATGAATACACATGCAAAAAACCTCAACAGAATAGTAGCAAACAGAATCCAACAACATATTGAAAGGATCATACACCATGATCAAGTGGGATTTATCCCAGGGATGCAAGGATTCTTCAATATATGCAAATCAATCAATGTGATACACCATATTAACAAATTGAAGAATAAAAACCATATGATCATCTCAATAGATGCACAAAAAGCTTTTGAGAAAATTCAAGCCCCATTTACGATAAAAACTCTCCAGAAAGTGGGCATAGAGGGAACCTACCTCAACATAATAAGGGCCATATACGACAAACCCACAGCAAACATCATTCTCAATGGTGAAAAACTGAAAGCATTTCCTCTAAGATCAGGAAGAAGACAAGGATGTCCACTCTCACCACTATTATTCAACATAGTTTTGGAAGTCCTAGCCACGGCAATCAGAGAAGAAAAAGAAATAAAAGGAATACAAATTGGAAAAGAAGAAGTAAAACTGTCACTGTTTGCAGATGACATACTATACATAGATAATCCTAGGGATGCCACCAGAAAACAACTAGAGCTAATCGATAAAGTTAATTGTAAAGTTGCTGGATACAAAATTAATGCACAGAAATCTATTGTGTTCCTAAACACTAACAACAAAAGATCAGAAAGAGAAATTAAGGAAACAATTCACCACTTCAACTAAAACAATAAAATACCTAGGAATAAACCTTCCTAAGGAAGTAAAAGACCTGTACTCAGAAAACTATAAGACACTGATGAAAGAGATCAAAGATTACACAAACAGATGGAGAGATATACCATGTTCTTGGATTGGAAGAATCAATATTGTGAAAATGACTCTACTACCCAAAGCAATCTACAGATTCAATGCAATCCCTATCAAATTACCAATGGCATTTTTTACAGAACTAGAACAAAAAATCTTAAATTCGTATGGAGACACAAAAGACCCCGAATAGCTAAAGCAATCTTGAGGGGAAATAAACGGAGCTGGAGGAATCAGACTCCCTAACTTCAGACTATACTACAAAGCTACAGTAATCAAGACAATATGGTACTGGCTCAAAAACAAAAATATATATCAATGGAACAGGACAGAAAGCCCAGAGATAAACCCATGCACCTATCAACTAATCTATGACAAAGGAGGTAAGGATATACAGTGGAGAAAAGACAGTCTCTTCAATAAGTGGTGCTGGGAAAACTGGACAGCTACATGTAAAAGAATGAAATTAGAACACTCCCTAACACCATACACAAAAATAAACTCAAAATGGATTAAAGACCTAAATGTAAGACCGGACACTATAAAACTCTTAGAGGTAAACACAGGAAGAACACTCTTTGACATAAATCACAGCAAGATCTTTTTTGACCCACCTACTAGAGTAATGGAAATAAAAACAAATATAAACAAATGGGACCTAATGAAACTTAAAAGCTTTTGCACAGCAACGGAAACTATAAACAAGATGAAAAGACAACCCTCAGAATGGGAAGAAATATTTGCAAACGAATCAATGGACAAAGGATTAATCTCTAAAATTTATAAACAGTTCATGCAGCTCAATATTAAAAAAAACAAACAATCCAATAAAAAAATGGGCAGAAGACCTAAACAGACATTTCTCCAAAGAAGACATACAGATGAAAAGTGCTCAACATAACTAATTTTTAGAGAAATGCAAATCAAAACTACAATGTGGTATCACTTCACACCAGTTAGAATGGGCATCATCAGAAAATCTACAAACGTCAAATGCTGGAGAGGGTGTGGAGAAAAGGGAACCCTCTTGCACTGTTGGTGGGAATGTAAATTGATACAGCCACTATGGAGAACAGTATGGAGGTTCCTTAAAAAACTAAAAATAGAATTACCATATGACCCAGCAATCCCACTACTGGGCATATACATCCAGAGAAAACCATAATTCAAAAAGACACATGCACCCCAATGTTCACTGCAGCACTATTTACAATAGCCAGGTCATGGAAGCAACCTAAATGCCCATTGACAGACAAATGGATAAAGAAGATGTGGTACATATATACAATGGAATATTACTCAGCCATGAAAAGGAACGAAATTGGGTCATTTGTAAAGACGTGGATGGACCTAGAGACTGTCATACAGAGTATAGTAAGTCAGAAAGAGAAAAACAAATATGGAATATTAACGCATATTATGTGGAATCTAGAAAAATGGTACAGATGAACTCGTCTGCAAGGCAGAAGTAGCAACACAGATGTAGAGAACAAACATATGGACACCAAGGGGGGAAAGCAAGGGGGCGGTGGTGGTGGGATGAATTGGGAGATTGGGGTTGACATATATACAGTAATATGTATAGAATAGATAACTAAGAAGAACCTGCTGTATAAAAAATAAAATAAAAATTCAAAAAAAAAAACTCCTTTGCATCTCCCCACCCCTACTTTATACGGATGTCAAATTACATCTGTATATAAATTGTATCCATTAACATAGTTTTATAGTTATTTTCATGCTTTTGTCTTTTAAATTCTATACCGAATTAAAAGTGCTTTTCATAACACCACTACAGTATTATAGTATTTTCTATTTGTCTATATTTTTATCTTTACCAACAAGCTGTATATTTTTATATGCTTTTTTGTTTCAACTTGCAGACTCCCTTTAGCTTTTCTTTCTTTCTTTCTTTCTTTCTTTTTTTTTTTTTTGCGGTATGCGGGCCTCTCACTGTTGTGGCCTCTCCCGTTGCGGAGCACAGGCTCCGGACGCGCAGGCTCAGCGGCCATGGCTCATGGGCCCAGCCGCTCTGCGGCATGTGGGATCTTCCCGGACCGTGGCACGAACCCGTGTCCCCTGCATCGGCAGGCGGACTCTCAACCACTGCGCCACCAGGGAAGCCCCCTTTAGCTTTTCTTATAAGGCAGGTCTAGTGGTGATGAATTTCCACAGCTTTTGTTTATCTAAGAAAGTCTTTGTCTTTCATTCTGAAAGACAGTTTTTCCAGATACAGTATTATTGGTTGCAAGGTTTCTTTTTTTCTTTCAGCACCTTGAATGTATTATTCCACTCACTTCTGGTTTGTACAGTTTCTCCTAGAAATACATCAGTAATCTTACGGGAGCTACCTTGTATGTAACAAGGTGCTTTTCTATTGCTGCTTTCAAGATTCTCTCTTTATCTTTGACTTTTGACAGTTTGATTATAATGTGTCTTGGTGTGAGCCCCTTTGGAGTCATCATACTTGGAGTCCTTTGAACATATTCGAATTTGGATGTCTAATTCCTTCCTTGGTTTTGGGAGATTTTTGACCATTACTTCTTCAAATATGCTTTCTGTCCTGTTCTCTCTCTTTTCTCTTTCTGGAACTCCCATAATGCATATATTGGTCTACTCTATGGTGTCCCATAAGTCCCTTAGGCTTTCTTCACTTTTCTTCATTCTTTTTTATTTTTGTTCCTATGACTCTAAATAATTTCAAATGACCTTCTTTGAGTTTGCTGATTCTTTCTTCTGTTTGATCAAGTGTGCTGTTGAACCCCTCTAATAAGTTTTCAATTCACGCACTGTATTCTGCAGCTCCAGAATTTGTTTGGTTCTTTTTTATAGTTTCTGTCTCTTTGTTGATATCCTCATTTGGACGGGCTTCTGTGAGGGGAAGACCTTTAATAATTAACCTGACTAGAGATTCTGGGGAATCTCTGAAAACTTTTTTGGTGGATGCGACTTCTCTGAGCTTGTGCAGCTAATTTTCCAATTAGAGAGGTCTGCTGGTTTCTTTCTCAGGTTTCTTTTTCATAATCTCTTGCTCCCTCTGGTGTCTGTCTGTGGTACTGAAAGTTCTCTGGTGCTACAGCGTCAAGCCACCTCACTCAGCAGCATCCCAACCTATGTTGTGCTTAGTGGCATCCGAAGTATTTTGGCTCCCCATCAGTACTGCAAATCAAGAGAGACAGAAACCAGTCCCTCGGGAAACCCTCTGAAAAGCCAGAATGTTGAATGCATATTCCACTCTTCTTCCCACCCTCACCCCAACCCCTTGAAAAACAACCCAAGTTGAGATGTGCCTGCTTGTGGGTTTCTGGAGTTCTCAAAAAGATATTTTGGTCCATACATTGTTGTTAACCTGGCGTCTCTGTTGAGGACTGACATTTGGGACTTCCTATTCCACTATCTTGCTGAAATCACTGCCTTATCTCTTTCTTGTAATATGGTATTTTATTTTATCTAAAACAGCATCTAATTTTGGAGATGTTAAAATGTGGAGGAAAAATGACCAAATGGCAAGAGTAAGACATCATACATAGTAAGACGAGCCACAGTCTTGTTATGGCAGAAATTCACTCTAAGTATTAGGATGAAAGATTAGGGTGCTGTAGTAAAGAGACCAAACAACACAGTGGCTTGGAGTACAAAAAAAGTGTGTTTCTCTCTCACTAACAGTTTTGAAATGTGTATTCAAGTGAATGGGGTAGCATTGCTACATGCTAAATTCAAAAACCCAGTTCTTTTTATCCTGTTGCTCTGCCATCCACTAAGATGCAATATCTGGGACATACTTATACTAAAACTGATTCACTGTTTATCTGAAATTCAAATTTAACTGGGTGCCTTGTGTTTTATCTGGCAAGTCTACACTAGGACATTGTATAGTCTGCAACCATCAAAGCTGGGCTCCTGCAGGTTACAGCTGGTAAAAAGGGGAAAGAAAATGATGTGAAGGCATGCCTGCTTTCCTGAGGGTCTAGGCCCAGGAATGTCATATACCATTTCTGCTCATTTTCCATTGGCAAGAACTTAAATTATAGGATTATACCTAACTACAAAGGAGACTAGGAAATGTTAGTTAGTTAAGTGCCCCCAATAAAAAAGGTGAACAGATTTTGGAGGACAACCAGCAGTCTTCATCATAAGAAGTTGATCTTCTGTGTCCTTTATTTCTTCTTTCCCTATCTCTGTCTTTTTGCCTTATATTTTAGGGGCTTTTCTTGATGTTATCTCCCAAGTGGTTTCTTGAATATCTTATTTTAGCTATCATATGCTTAATATCCAAAAGTTATTTCTAATTTTCCAGTTGGTCTCTTTCCACTAGCAACCTTTCTTGTTCTATGGAGGTAGTCTCTTCCCAGATCTTCCTGAGGATATCATTAGAGTTTTTAAAGATTCTACTGTGCCAGAGAGCCCAGAAATAAACCCACACCTTTATGGTCAATTAATCTACAACGAAGGAGGTGAGAATATACAATGGGGAAAAGACAGTCTCTTCAACAGGTGGTGCTGGAAAACTGGACAGCTACATGTAAAAGAATGAAATTAGGACATTCTCTCACACCATATACAAAAATAAACTCAAAATGGATTAAAGACCTAAATGTAAGGCTAGAAACCATAAAACTACTAGAAGAAAACATAAGTAGAACACTCTTTGATATAAATCATAGCAATATTTTTTTGGATCTCCTAAGGCAAAGGAAACAAAAGCAAAAATAAACAAATGGGACCTAATTAAACTTAAAAGCTTTTGCACAGCAAAGGGAACCTCAACAAAATGAAAAGACAACCTACTGAATGGGAGAAGACATTTGCAAATGATATGACCAATAAGGGGTTAATATACAAAATATATAAACAGCTCATACAACTCAATATCAAAAAAACAAACAACCCAATTTCAAAATGGCCAGAAGACCTAAACAGACATTTTTCCAAAGAAGATATACAGATGGCCAACAGGCACATGAAAAGATGTTCAACATCATTACTCATCAAAGAAATTAAAACACAATGAGATATCACCTCACACCTGTCAGAAAGGCTATCATCAAAAAGAGCACAGATAACAAATGTTGGTGAGGATGTGGAGAACAGGGAACCCTGTACCCTGTTGGTGGGAATGTAAATTCGTGCAGCCACTGTGGAAAACAATATGGAGGTTTCTCAAAAAAACTAAAAATAGAACTACCATATAACCCAGCAATTCCACTCCTGGATATATAGCTGAAAAAACAAAAAAACCAAAACAAAACCCCACTAATTCAAAAAGATACATGTACCTCAATGTTTGTAGCAGCATCATTTACAATGGCCAAGGTGTGGAAACAAGTTAAGTGCCCATCAACAGATGAATGGATAAAGAAGATATGGCATATATATATACAATGGAATATTAGCCATAAAGAATGAAATTTTGCCATTTGCAGCAACATGGATGGACTCAGAGGGTATTATACTTACTGAAATAAATCAAATACTGTATGTTATCCCTTATATGTGAAATCTAAAAAAATAACACAAATGAATGAATATAACAAAACAGAAGCAGACTCACAGATACAGAAAAACTAGCGGTTACCAGTGGGGAGAGGGAAGAGGGAGGGGCAAGATAGGGATAGGGGATTAAGTTACTAACTACTACGTATAAAGTAAATAAGCTACAAGGATATATTGTACAGCACAGAGAATATAACTAATGTTTTATAATAACTTTAAATGAAGTATAATCTATAAAAATTCTGAATCACTATGTTGTACACTGGAAACTCATATAATAATCAACTATACCTCAATTTTTAAAAAAAGATTCTACTGTGCCATTACAACTTTCTGTTGTCTAGAGTCACTTATTCTGTTTATCTTGTCTCTTATGCTTTTAGTTGTCTTTATAATTCTGGTCCTCCTGGTTGCGTGTTTATGGAATAACAGATCAACAATCTTAGTAACTGAGCTGGTGTCTTCTGTTGCTGTATATTTCCTCTGTTTCCCTGTATCTGTTTCCCTGAGACAGAACATGAAGGACTTTTGGCAGTAGGGTTTTCTGGCAGGCATTACTGTAGGGTGAGTGTGTGGGTGATTGTTGGGGGAAAGGGTGGGGGGAGGGTTTATAAATGTCACAATAACAAAAGTTTTATTCTGGGATGTCAACACATTAAACACCCTAGATTTCTCCTGGGGACTTACTGGATTTCTATAGAATAAGCCTTCTTGGTTTTGCTGTGTGTGTGTGTGTGTGTGTGTGTGTGTGTGTGTGTGTGTTGCTTGTCTGGAAGTAAGTGCCAATCACTCTCCATTTTGAAGGTAAAGGGGTTAGGGGGTGACTGGTACAAGCTTCTGCATAGACAGACCTTCTACAAACGCCCTTGTTTTTAGGTCCACTTTCCATGTCTGTCTCAGCACTTGCTGGTTATGAGTTCAGAGCCTCTGGGATCTTGCCAGGAAGACTGGCTTTCACTCCCATTGCCTGCCTTCTGGGCTATGGCTTCCTCCACTCTGCTGAGCAACCAGTGTGCTGTCATTTACTTCTAGAAATTTGTTGAAATCTCTACACTTGCCACCCCTCTTCCCTGCCATTCTCTTTGCTGTTATGTGTTTATATTCCTATTCTGTCATTTTAATGAAGGTCTCAAAAGGAAAGGGAAACAACCACTTGTGCTCACACTACTGTCTTGAACTTTAATATGTTTACATGCTTTGCAAATCTTCAAGGGTATTTATTTGTTTGGGTTTTTTACAGCTGCTTTTTTTGGGGTGGGTGTACCACCGTTAGTGGTGAGACCTTGTTCTGCTGAGCCCCTTGATGTGTTTTTGTATACAAATTAGTATCAGAGGCTGAGGAAAACTAAACAGCTTTTTATAATAGAGTAAAACAACCTGGAATTTCTGTGGCAATCTGGGGGAGAAGGGGTTAAGGACAGCGATAGGAAGAAAGAAGAGCAGGGACTTCCCTTGTGGTCCAGTGGGTAAGACTCTGCACTCCCAATGCATGGGACCCGGGCTCGATCCCTGGTTGGGGAACTAGATCCTGCATGCTGCAACTATGAGTCCGCATGTCGCAACTATGAGTTCTCACGCCTTCGCATGCCACAACGAAGACCCTGCGTGCCGCAACTAAGACTCAGCACAGCCAAAATAAATAAATAAATAAACTTTTTTTTTTAAAAAAAAAAGAAGAGCAAGTTAGTCACACACCATGATGTGACCTCTCCCCAAGATTCCCCATCTCTTCAAGGGATTCTAAACGCACAAAATGCTTGGTATGACAGAACTTCTCAGGGAACCCATGAAGGTGCTTAGTTCTGTGATAAAAGGCAAATCGGGACACAACAGATGATGAAATGAAATTCATGTTTTATGGTAAGACAAGAAAAATTAAAATAACATTTTTCTTTTTTCCTCCTCCCTCCCCTTTAGTGCACCTGCACTAACCAGACCTCATTAGGAGATAACATGCCTTCTTAATCTCATCAAGGGTCATAACTCCTTGGGAGATAACGTTCCTTCTTAATCTTGTAAGGGCCCATGATGACCCATGACCCGCTACTTGCTTTGTACACGTAGGTCTGGATTGTGTAAACTGTCAATAATACGTCACTTAATGTACAGCCCTCTGTCTCAGAAACCTATATGACTGAGCTTTGACCTCTAACGGGTGGAACAGTTCCCAGAGCTTTCTGAGAGGCTGTTTCCGGGTCATAATACCCAGTTGGGCTCTAATAAAATTTTCCACTTCTTTCTTAGATCGACTGATTAATTTTTTTGTCAACACAGCGAAGGACTGCGCAGACCACAGGAACCTCAGGCAAGAGACCATGAGAGCCTAAGGGCCAGGAATCTGCAGAAATTGTGGCGGGTTTGGACTCTCCCGTGCTGTGGCTTTGGCAAGGCTCTGAGGCAATCAGAGAGCTCTCTGTGGGTTGGGAGGCCCCAGCTGGCACCTGGCTTCTATATACACGTTCCCGACTTACTTGCCCCCTTTAGTTCATACTCCACACTAGCCTGGTGTTCTTCCTAGAGGGTGAATGTGATCATGCCATCCCTCGGCTCTAAAATTCTCTACTGTCCACAATCTGAAATTCTTTATTCTGGCATCCAACACCCTTCATGACCTGGCCTCCAACTACCTAACAAGCCTCATCTCCTCCCCACACATGACAATCTTCAGTACCTCAAATGTTTCACCGTTCCCTAAAACACCAAGGCTTCCCTTCCGTCAGAAATAGCCTTCCTCTTCTTTACCTAGTAAACACTTACTCATTCTCCAAGACCAAATTCAATCCCTCTCTGTCTTCTCCTCCCCTGCAGAGTTAGCCATCCCACCTGTGTTCCCCCAACACCTTGTTCAGAAGGGAGTTTCTCTTCCTCTGAGTTCCTTGCAGGAACGACTGTGTCTTACTCATTTTTGAGGCCCAATGACTAGTACAGGCCAGGTTAGGGCCCTCCCCGGGGCTCCTACAGCGGCCCCCCCCCCCCCCCCCCCCCGGGCACAACTGTAATGACACCTATCATCCTGCCTTGGAACTCTGGGTTTAAGCGCCAGTCTCCTGCACTCAAAGGGAGAAACTTGGGAAAACAGAGTAGAAATTACTTTTTTGAGAGGGAAATTTATACTTATAAAGGAAATCTCCATTTGTTAAGGGTGTCTACCTCGCAGCACTTGGAGGAGATGACTAAATCTTAAGAGAATGTTATCAATGGAGAAGGCAGAGACTTAATCTGCATAACAAACCTTACCTTTGTTTACCCTGCTTTTCCTGGTAACTTCCCATAACTGCCTTCCCCTCCCACCCTCACCTTTCTTTATTTCATATTTGGCTAAAGATGGTTTAGGCCACCTGGGCAAGTTAACTCATTTTCCCTGGGTGTCTCCCAGGTATATGTGAGGTATACACATGAATAAACTTGTTTTTCTCTTGTTAATCTGTCTCTTGTTACAGGGGTCTCAGCCAAGAACTCTGAAGGGTAAAGGGACAGTTATTTTTCACCCCCTACAAGGGGGACAGCTACCTGGGGCCGAGAGGCGCCCCCCCTCCCACCTGTCACTAGCCCGCTACTGCAGGTGAAGGAGCTCTGTGGGCTGTACCCTGGTCTGGCGTCTCAACCCAGGACTTGAGCGCATTATTGGTGGAAATTAAACCCAGGGTGGGAGCCTCAGGCCAGTAGGTTGAGGCCCTGGACAGTGTGCCCACGCAGGGGGAAGAGAAAGTCCTGCAGCTTCTCAGAGTCAGATAAGGAGAAAGGAGAGCAAGCCTCGCTTGTCCTCGGGTCCCAAAACACCCTGGGGACAAGAGCAGGACTCTGCACTGCCCTGGAGATGCCCTATGGGGAGGGAGAACAAGAAGGAGCTTCACGGGGCTGCAGCTGATCCCTCTGTCCTTGTCCAGACTTCTCCCCAGCAGACCTTACCCTCAGCAGCTTTGCCTTGGCTCTGTACACCCCACCTTTCCCAGGAGCATCAACTCCTAGGCCCAGCCAAACAACCATGAGAGAGACATGACAGAACTACATCCTTCTGGGATGGGACCGCTCTAAGGAGTAGCGGGAACTGACAGGGAGCGGGGCTCCAGGGAGCAAGGCTTAACGACCATGCGGTCATTAAGAAGGCATTAGTATGAGGCCTGGGTTGGTTACAATCCCAGGTGAGCCACCTAGTAGCCATGTGACCTTAAATGAGCAAGTCACTTGATCTAACTGAACCTCAAGTTCATCGTCTGCAAAATGGAAACAATAATTACCTTGCAGAATTGTGAAGATTTAGAAATTAGGCTCAATAGTAAGTGCTGGTATAATCACTATTTTCCAATACCCAGACATGAGTAGGACTGGCTCCAGGCCTCTCTTCCAGGCTCTGACAAAAGCAACCCTGTAATTTGCCTGCACTACTGTACTGTGATAGTGAATGGGAAAGAAGTTGTTACCCAAGCGGTAATGGGTTACTGTCTCCCTGTTGACTAGAGACTCTGGGGAAATGCCTTGATTCCAAGCAGCGAGTATTGGATGGTAGGCAGCAAGGCCTGTGGGTAAAGGTGCACGTGGGTCTCTCCTTTCATCTGGGATCTCATAGCAGAAGGAACCCAGAACTTTCCGAGCAGGAAGAGACCAGGCATGACTTCCTGTTCCAACAGAAGTTGGGGTCCAGGGGCTCTGCCTATGGCTGTACTGATGTCCCTTGTACCTTTCCTATCACGGGGGAGAGAGTTCAGGGGTCAAGTTCCTCCAGTGCAGAGGGAAGAAAGAGGGCCTGAACATAGGCTACATGTGCACAGCTTTTCCCTTCTCCCTGCCTACCCACAACCTCCCTTCCCTGTCCTGGACCCTTCCGGGCATCCAGTTAAAACTCCCTTAGGAGAGGCGGGGAGAACCTCCTGCTTCCTGACACATAATAGCCGCTTGACAAATGTTGGTGGGTGGAACTGAATTGCATGAAGGCCATAAGGTTGATGGGAGGGAAAGGGCTTCATTTGAATTCAGGCTAAGGGCAGGGAGCCTGCGGGTGGTCACCACACCAGGATCAAGTGCCAGGAGTTGATGAGGGCCTCACCCTTCCAGGTTTGCCTGCTGTTGAAACCTGACAGCCACCCCACATCAGAGAACACGGGAGCCACATCTTCACTGTCAGTATTCCTAGTAACTAGGAGGAAGAGAGAGAGGAAGGAAGTGGGGAGGGAGGAAGGAAAGGGAGAAGAAAGGGAAGAGGAAAGGGAGAAGAAAGGGAAGAGGAAAAGGGAATGAAGGAGAAAGTAAAGGAAGCTAGCGAAAAAGGAAGTCAGAGGGTGAATAAATGGACTAGTCAGGACTCAATAGCCTGGACCAACACAGAAAACCTAGCCTATGAACTTGGTCAAAAAAGGGCAAATGAGATGGGCCAGCAAGTTATGTCCCAAGATCAAAGCAGGTCCTGGGTCTCACTGGCAGCAGACTACAAAAGAATCACAGCAGTTGTCACTAAGGCTCTGGGTCTGGAAGGATTCCCAAGCTCTCCAGGATGAGAGAACAGCACACCTAGCTTGGTAATGAGCAAAATGAAGAGCTGGCCTTGGAATCAGAAGCACCTGATTGGAATCCCAGCTCAGCCATTAGGTCAGGTCATTTAACCCCTCAGAATTTCCTTATCTTGACAATGGGGATACTACTACTTTGCAGACTAGTCATGGAGATCAGAAATAATGGTGTATAATAACTGGCATTCAGTAGGTGTTAGATGGCAACTTCTTTTTAAAGTTTTATTTATTTTGGCAACATGGCATCGGGGATCTTAGTTCTTCAACCAGGGATCGAACCTCTGCCCCCTGCAGTGGAAGCATGGAGTCTTAACCACTGGACCTCCAGGGAAGCCCCTGGCAACTTCTATTAGTAGGGAGCAATTCATACATGCCAGTTGGGTGACTATATGTTTAAAATATTTTGTATGGAGATTTTCAAGGAGCAGGAAAATGTATATGAAATAAAAGTGCTTTGTAAACTGAAAAGGATCCTACAAAATGTCAGGGAATTGTTTGGGAAGTCGTCTTTTATGGTCAGAAAAAATACAGGCTTTGGGTTTGGGTAGAAGTAGGTTAGGTTCCTGACCCTGCCACTGACTTGCCATGTAAGCCTGTTTCTGCATCTGTCAAATGTGGGTAATTCTTACTTCACAGGGTTGTTGTGAGAAAAGGATGATGACTGGCATATCCCTTCCTGGGTAGGCGGCAAGATCCCATGTGATAGGTCAGGTCATCAGCAGTGCCAGTCACATTCTGCCAACTGGCTACAAATGAGGAGGGCCCCTCACTCTGGAAGAGCAGGGCTCCAGATTGGCAAGAGAGATAGAGAGGGGTCTTTTGTATTTGTTGGAGGAAATTTGGATGAACAATAAACCTCCATGCAGAAAACACTGAAAACTGCCACGTGGAGCCAGGCCTTCAGAAGGGCAGAAAGCCAGGCACGATCCCTAACGAGCAGTTCAGTTAGGAACTGCACTACTGCTACTAAGGGCAGACCTTAGGTTCATCTTGTCCCACCCTTCACCCCCTATGCCCTGTCACTGTCATTTTTCCTAGGCACCGAATAAGTGTCAATCAATAATCAATCTAAAGTTGAAAAGGTTCTCATGCTTGGCCCTGACATCCCACAGGGCAAAGGGTCCAGGGCTGTATCAAGAGGCCACACTAACTCCCACTTACAGGGAATCACTTGGTCCCAGGCCAGCCCCCTAAGTGGCACCTCCTTCAGAAGCCAGCAAGGTGAATGTAGTGAAAGAGCATCAGCTCAGAATCAAGGGAGGCCCAGGTCTGAACTCTGGCTCCGCCACATACCTGCTGTGCAACTTCACAGCGAGTGACTTCACCTTTCCTCACTTGCCTCATCTTACTCCCTTGCGGTTGCTGCGACAACTAAATGATAGAGAATGTGAAAGTGACCTGCAGAATCCAGAGCATAGAGTGCATGCTCAGTTAATATTACTTCCTTCCCTTTCCCCTTCCTCCTCACAGACCTCAGAGTCAGCTGCTTCCTTTTGCTTTTCAGAGCAGCCACCCATTCTTTCTTGGAATTCAACTCCCTTCCAGAGTGGCTGTGGTGCAACCACCTCCCCACTTCTTCGATGCCCCCAAATAAGTACACGGGTCCTTTTCATTAAAGGGTTTTTACTGCTAACCCTGGGGAAACAGATGCACGTTGGGGCGGGGGTGACAAGTCACAAACAGGAGGGAGTGTGAGGGTCCCTGGATCATGGCTCCTTGAGGGCTTCCCTTTCATTCCGAAAGTAGGACTTCAGACCTCTTCTCTGGGCCAAGGGGGCCCCTTTCTCCCCTGCTCCTCCCAGCCCAGCTAAGGCACAGCAGGTGGGAACTAGTGGACCACCGCAGTGTGCCCTAAGCGGTCCACTATACACTATACTATACAGAGGACCTCCAGACAGTGATGCCCACCTCACAGGTACTTCCTCAAAGGCCAGGGGACGGTTGCCCAAATGATATGAGCATGTCCTAAGCCTACCTTATTTCTCTTTCACCCCAAGGAGGTGAAGCCAAGACGGGGTCCTCTGACTTTCTACCACAAGAAATCGGCCTGGAAAAAAAGTGAAGATTTTTACTCAGAGTCCCTTCTCAGGACTTCCTGGAGATCCTGGCTTCAGAGGCAACAGAAAACCATTCTCCAAAGTGGGAGGAAGGCCTTGAGGTCAAGGGGGCAGCAGGAGATCCTAAAGATCTTTCTGCACTAGGCTGGGGTCCCACGCTCTGCTCTCTCTCTTCCTCGCCCTCTTCAGCTGGAATCTTTCCCAGCCTGCTCTCCCTGGTGAGTTTTCTGGTGGCGGATGAGGTTGGAGCTGCGGGAGAAGTGCTTCCCGCACAGCGTGCACCGGTAGGGCTTCTCGCCCCTGTGGGTCCTCTGGTGCGCCCCAAAGTTGGAGATGTCGCTGAAGGTCCGCCCGCACTCGGCACACTCATAGGGCCGCTCACCCGTGTGGGTGCGGTGGTGCACGCCGAAGCTGGAGCTGTTGCTGAAGCTCTTCCCGCACTCGCAGCAGATGTAGGGCGCCGGCTCCAGGTGGGTCCGGTAGTGCACGGCCAGCGCAGAGCTCTGGCTGAAGCTCTTGCCGCAGATGTCGCAGCGGAAGGGCCACCTGCCCAGGTGGTCCTGCTGGTGCGTGGTGAGGTCCGAGTGCCGCCGGAAGCTCTCCTCGCAGTTGGGGCACTTATAGTGCTTCTCCTCCAGGTGGATGCGCTCGTGCCGGATGCGGTTGGAGCTTCTCGAGAAGCTCTTGCCACACTCAGAACACTTGTAGGGTTTCTCGCCTGTGTGGATCCGCTGGTGTGTTCTCAGGTTGGAGGTATTATTGAAGGTTTTGCCACACTGGGCACATATAAAGGGCTTCTCATCAGCCTCGGGCCTCGGATGAGCAGAGAGGTCCCCTGGCTCTCCAGCGGGGACAGTGACGTCCTGCGGTGGCTTCTCTGGATAGAGCCCTTGTGGCCCCTCTGGTAGGCTTGCTTGCCCATGCTCTTTCTCCCCATCTGGGATCCAAGAACCCTCTGAGTCATCCACTCTCCATGGCTTATTACCCCGTTCCCCTTCCTCAGGCAGGTGCCGTTCTGGGCTCTGCTCCTTCTCACTGCCCATCTCTGAACCCTGAGAATGAACACAAATGGCCAACACCTTTATTCCTTGGGTCAGGCCAGACCCCAGGGAATCTTTCGTCCTGGTTGAAGGGGTGGGTATATACCATCCCTTTGGAACCATCCGTCAGAAATAACCTCAATTAACTGGAATACTCGGATAGAATGCCTTTACTTACTTTCAAGTGACAAACTTCCACAGATATTTAAAGCTACCCACCAGAGCAAAAAGAAGGCCCCAGCTTTGTCCAGCCCCAAAAGATATTTGTATGATTTGCACAATGTCACTTTTCTTAATACCACTAAACAATGACAGTCTAGACTCGAATTCACCTACAAGTAAAGGAGCTTCCATTTGGGGATGCGTTCGATTTTTCTGCCTAACTGTTAAGTTAACTGAAATTCCCATTATGTTTAATCGTTTCTGAAAAGGCTTCCTTAAAAGTATCCACCTATTTGCCTGTTTTCAAAATGAAGATAACAGAATCTCTAATTCTTGAGGCTCTCCTACTCGTTTACAAGGCCCAGCTTTGAATCCTCTTAAGTGTACACTCCTTCCCTTCCCCAGACCTCGCCATAGTCTAGCAAATAAAGGCTTAACATCTGGGTCCTCCAAGACCCACTGAGGGCCTAGGCTGTGTCTGTTCTGATTGGTCAGTACCCACTTCCACTCAAACACCACACACAGCAGTGCATACACAGACAGTCTCACACATAGACTCACACCACACACAGCCATACTCACCTACCAACACACTCAGCCACTCTCACAACACACATACATATCACGCAGTCACACATACACAGTCACACACGTACATACCACACACACCCCTCCCACATATAGAGCCACATTCATGGCTATACAATTACACACCATACACACATCCAGCTATACTCACACACCACACACAGTCTCCCAAACACACATTCCCTGCCCCACACACACAGAGTGCCCAACACAGGGACTACTTATGCAAACATCAGCAAATGCTTGCTAAGCTGCACAGACTCCTTTGAGTTCTGACAGCCAAGGACAGGGAATGAGGGGAAGAAAGTACTGATAAGAGGAGAGTGGTATTTCCTCTGAACCTTGAAGAAATAACAGCATTTCAAAAGGCAGCGTGGGCTGGTGGAGATACTGTACAGACTGACATGAACAAAGGGATGAGGGAGGGAAGCACAGACTATGATGGGGCATTGATGATAGAAAATGAAAGCTTCATAATTGCTCCAGGTGGGGTCTGGTAATGGAAGGGACACCGACTAAATTTAGGGTTGGATCCCTATAGTGACACATACTGTCTTTACAACTCTGCAAATTACTCAACCACTCTGAGCCTCAACTTCCACATCACTAAAATTGTGATACCAACAGACACAGCAGGACTTTGTTAGAGAAAATGCCTATAATATGCTCAGTGTAAAGTGTGGCAGTACTAGTCATTCAGTACATGACAGCTGCTACTACAATTGTTGAAGACGCTACATGCTAGCCCTGTGAAGAAGGCAAGAATGAAAAAGATCCCTTACATGATCTTGTTAGGAAAGAAAAAAATTCAATTAAAAAATGGTACAGTACATATAATCTAAAATGTGAAATACGGACAGTACCTTAAATCTTTAAGGAGTTGGGGGTCAGCAAACTTTCTGTAAAGGACCAGAGAGTATATGTTTAGTAAATTTTGGGGGCCATAGGATCTCTGTTGCAGCTACTCAACTCTGCCATTGTATCATAAAAGCAGCCATAGAAAATCTGTAAATGATTGGGTATGTCTGTTTTCATAAAACTTTATTTAAAAGCAGGGCAGGGATAAAGATGTAGACATAGAGAATAGACTTGAGGACATGGGGTGGGAGGGGGAAGCTGGGGCGAAGTGAGAGTAGCATTGACATATATACACTACCGAAAGTAAAATAGTTAGCTAGTGGGAAGCAGCATCATAGCACAGGGAGATCAGCTCGGCGCTTTGCGATGACCTAGAGGGGTGGGATAGGGAGGATGGGAGGGAGGCTCAAGAGGCAGGGGATATGGGGATGTATGTGTGCATATGGCTGATTCACTTTGGTGTACAACAGAAACTAACACAGCATTATGAAGCAATTATACTCCAATAAAGCTCTATTAAAAAAAACAAAAGGAGGTGAAGTATAATTTACCAATCTCTATTAGAGAGTGCTTTTTCAAGAATCTAGATAAGTGATGTGAAAAATAACAGGCTTGCTTCACCTTCAAAAATGTAAAAAAAAATCAGAAACAATTTATTCCGATACTTATTCACTGTCTCCTGACCATCCTTTTAAAAATTACAACCCCTCCAAAAAAATAAATTAAAAAATTACGACCCCTTCCCCTTCACTCAGTCTCCCCTGCCCCACAGCACTTCTCAACTCCTAACAATGTTTTTTATGTCTATTATTTAGTATTGGCCTCCCCCTGCAAAACGTAAGTCCCATGAGGGCCAGGTTCTTTGCTTTATTCATTAATATAACCCCAACTCCTACAGCAGTGGCAGTCATACCTAGTAGATCCTTAATAAATATTTGCTGAACGAACTGAATGAAGGCCGGGCCTGTCTCCAGAACCCATTTCATGCCTGCTTGTGTCTATTCTCACCCACTATTCCTTAACAATCTCCTAATTCCTGCCCACTTCCTCCTTTATGCACCCACAGAATCTTGTACTTGCTTTTACAGTGATTTGCAATTATCTGTTTACATGTCTATTTCCACTATTAGTTTATAAGCAACTTGAGGGCAGGGACTGGGTCATTCTGGTAATCTCTCCAGCACAAGGCCTGGTGCTCAAAACTTTTTTTAAGTACAAGGGAATGGATATGATCTAATTTACTTCCTACCTCTGCCCATCCCACCTAGGGCTCCAACATCTGTCTTTATGCAATGAGCTACATGGCCTCCATTCACTACCAATCCTGCTATCCTGAGAACCCCACAATATACCAAGCTGTGACTCTACCCAGGGCTGAATGCTGGGTCAAAAAAGAGCAAAAAGATTTAAGATTATAGTCACCATCCTAAAAGAGTTTATGGTACAGTGCAGTGAAATAGGCTATGAACTCCAGAAACTCATACAGTGTAGAAGGTTAAGTTCCAGTGGAAGCAGGGAAATTGTAATTTGCCCAAGGGCACACAGCAAGTGAGTGGCAGAACTGGGAGCCATGCCCATTACTCCAAAGCCAGTGCTTTTAAGCACTACACCAGTATCGGAGAAAGAGGAGAGAAAGAGGGAAGGAAGAAAGGAAAGAAGGAACAGTGCCACGGTAGTTCTTATGACACAGGCATATCTCCCTGAAGAGCTCAGAGATGAGCAGCTTGACGGAAAAGGTGGTCTTTGAGCTATGACTTGCAGGATGGGTGAGCAACGTTGGGACTTACCGAGATGGGGAGCCCACCAACTACTGAGAAGACAGTGGCAGGTAAAGTAAAGAGGCTCTTACATATTACATTTCAGAGATTTCAGAGGAGAAAGGGGCCCATGGGGCTTGTCTTCCCAGGAGGCTCAGAGGTACAGGGAGGACCAAAGGTGGAAGGGACTGAGGCAGTGGTAAAGGAGCCAAGTCTAAGAAGTTAGCACCAGGAAGGTGGGGTTGTTGATCACTGATGCTGAAGGCCAAAGGCCTGGGTTAGAGGGAAGAGGCCAAGCTGGAAAGCGGTCTGAAGGGCCTTAGTTCGGGGTCTTTGGGATCAAGTCGAGAGCTGGCGGGGGAGGAAGGAGAGAGAGGAGCTTGTAAAGATCAGGGAAACTGTGTTAAAGAACTGGGAATTGTACAGGGCGGGTGGATAAGGGGTGAGAGAGAGAGAAGGACCAAAAGAGTCAGAGGGTCCGAGGCGACTGGTCAGGGGACCCGGCCCAAGAGGCCGGGTCGTGTGCAGCGGGGCGGAGTCTGAGGGCACGAGCGTTGTAGAGCACAGGAGCTGGGTTCAGACTTGCCGACGGGCTTGGGGCCGGAGCGGTGGGAGAAAAGAAACTGACCCCAAATGTATGGTCAGTGGAAGCCGGGCTGGACTACTCAAAGGCCAAGAGAAGGGCGGGAAGGTAGTGGTTTGGGTCCAGCAGTCGGGTCGTGCAGGCCGGGGGAAGGGGTCAGGAGTTAGGGCGGAGGGACCACAGGGGCCCGTTTGCTCCCCACTGGGTCCGGGGAGCAAAGCCACAGCCCCAACTGCCCGGTGAGAGGGAAGGGGCCACGTTTAGAGTTCCCCGAGACGCCATGCGCGCGCCCTCCCGCCTCCCCGCAACCGCTACCCCGGGCCCGACGCCGACCAACCTAGCTCCAGCCGTACGGTCAGGGACAGCACCGCCTCGGGGCGCCAGGGGAAGGAGTCGGAACCGGAACCCTGAAAGGATCCGCCCTGCCTCTCCAGGACTGGTTCCTGAGGGTTGCCCTTCCTTGCTATTGGCTGTACTGGCTGCCACAAGGCAAGAAACTCGGGCAGGGCCGCCAGTAACCTTTGGCCTCGGGCGTCGCCTGCTGGGAGTTGTAGTCCTGTGGAAGATGGTAGCCGCAGAGAAGAAATTTGAGATTAGAATTTAGTGGTGGAGACTGGATTCCCTCTAAGGTCGTCGGATTTCCTTCTGCGCTCTGGCGTTAAAAGCCCAACGTTCAGGGCCACCGGTCTGGGAAGTTGTAGACTATGTAGAGCTAACTAACCTACATGACCTCCAAGGGGTTATGAATTCAGAAATGCTTGTTTACTCTGAGTTGGCGACCGTTGATGGTCCTGTAGACACCCCGCGAAGCCAGAGTCCCGCGCCTCACTGGTGGTAATTTAAAGCCAAAGGATTGTGGAACTGGAAGGGAGTCTATTTATTTATATTGATGTATAGTTGATTTACAATACTGTGTTAGTTTCAGGTGTACAGCATAGTGATTTGGGGTAGTTGTTTGCAGATTATATTCCATTATATAGGTTATTACAAGATATTGTGTATAATTCCCCGTATGATATAGTAAATCCCTGTTGCTTATCTATTTTTTGGATACTAGTTTGTATCTGTTAATCCTATACTCCTAATTTGTCCCTCCCACTGGAAGGGAGCTCAAAGATCAACTAATCCAATACATTTGTCAGAGAAGCTAAATGTTCTCTGTCCAAGGAACAACCTCTGGTTTCCCAAAGCCCCTGCGCAGGGTTTTTTCTGAGTGCTGTTTAATTAAACCTGACTGTAGTTCATCAGTTCAGACACAACAAGACCACTAAGGCACATCCAGGATTAGGATTTTTTTTTCAGGTTTAACTTAAAAAAAAAAAGTCTAATTAATCAAATATGTATGCTAAAATTCTACACGCCTCTCATATCTTCAAGGTATTTCAGTGCAAAGAGAAAACGGTATTGTCTTCAGAGCTAGATACACTAGATTTATGCTCCCAGTTCTACTACCTAGCCATTTAGAGCATTATTTCCTTATTGTAAGGATTAAATGAGTCAGGACTTCCCTGCTGGTCCAGTGGTTAAGACTCCACGCTTCAGCTGCAGGAGGCATGGGTTCGATCCCTGGTCTGGCCTGCATGGAGTGCACTGCAGCCCCCCAAAAAAAGAAGAAGAAGAAAAAGAGTTAACATATGTAATGCTTCTGCCTCCATAAATGTCAGTTCTCTTTCCTGCTGGTAAGTTTCCTTGGGTGCAGCCAATGTGAATAATGTGAATTAGTTTTAAGACTGGGATATTCACAAAAGTATGTTTGAAATTTAATATGGATGAGTGAAATGTAAATACCCCATACACGCTATTACTTTATAAACTGATATAAATGAAATACTGAGAAGGCAGACGCAGAAATAAAGCTGTGGCTTTATTTTTAACTGTGGTTAAAGCTTGCATGGGTGGAATCAGGCTGTTCAAAACCAATCCCATAAGGTGCTCTTCTCTTACCAGCCCAAAGCCTTTCCCCACAACTTCTCGTTCACAATGAAAATAAGAGCATGCCAAACAATGAATAACAAACTTTTATTTAAGGACTGTACAAAAGCAAACAAAAAATTCCATTCAGGAGCTGTGATGGTTAATTTTACTGGGCCATAGGGTGCCCAGATATTTGGTCAAACATTATTCTGAGTATTTCCTTTAGGGGTTTTTAGATGAGATTAACATTTAAATCGGTAGATTGAATAAAGCAAATTGCTCTCCCTAATGTGGGTGGGCCTGATCCAATCAGTTGAAGGACTGATGGAACCAAATAGCTGACCACCCCCCAAGTAAGAAAGAATTCTTCCTGCCTGACAGCCTTCAGACTGAGTCATCAACCTTTTTCCTACTTTAGACTCAAACTGAAATATTGGTTTTTGGGTCTTAAGCCTGTCAGCCTTTAAACAGGAATTACACCATGGGATCTCCTGGGTCTTGGGCCTTCAGACTTGGATGGGAACTAAACCATTGGCTCACCTGGGCCTCCAACTTGCTGACTAACCCTGCAGATCTTGGGACTTGCCAGCCTCCATAATGGTGTGAACAAATTCCCTATAATAAATAAATATATATATTCTTCCTGCTGTGTGTGTGTGCGCGTGTGTGTGCGTCTGTATACACACATATAAAATATATATTCTGGGGCTTCCCTGGTGGCGCAGTGGTTGAGAGCCCGCCTGCCGACGCAGGGGACACGGGTTCGTGCCCCGGTCCGGGAAGATCCCACATGCCGCGGAGCGGCTGGGCACGTGATCCATGGCCGCTGAGCCTGCGCGTCCGGAGCCTGTGCTACACAACGGGAGAGGCCGCAACAGTGAGAGGCCGGCGTACCGCAAAAAAAAAAAAATAAAATACCTATTCTGTTTCTCTGGAGAACCCTAATACATGCACTAAGAGAACTTCTGACAGACACATAGAGCCACTTTCTGTTGGGCAGAACTGTGTACCCATCTGCAAACTGATAGCCAACCTCACCACAAAGAGGTCAGATCACACATGTGGTGTGACTTGAGGGTGATTAGGGTTCTTTCTGACACCCACACCAAAAAGCAAGTTCATTATTTTATCCTCACACCTGGTCTACCAACTTCCTATGTGAGATCAATACTCTCTGATCTAAGAGGCTGTTTGCTCCACAAATAGTCAAGTTTTCCAATATTATGGTCTTATAGAACAAAAGCTTCTATACTGGTGGTTAAAACTGCCACTTTTTCTAGCTGGGCCTCTCTGAATCCCAGAGGGGATTCAAAAAGGCCAGCGCAACAGATGGCCTAACCCACTGCTGCCTTTTCAAGGCCACACACAGCTGAGCTGCTCTGTTTGAAGCCATACCTCCCAGCTTCCTCCTGGGGTTTTTCAGGATTACGGCTACCACGTTTAAAGTCCCCATACCTGGTTATCACCAAGTTAGCTTTGAAAACATGTACATTAGCACCGAATGTCACCAAACTATGCTGTAAACAGGATCAAGGAAATAGAAAAGCGTGGCTTTTTTTTTTTTTTTAATTCCTCTGGCCTTCTGCCCTATATTCCAGAAGAAAGAAGGAAGAGTGTGTGATCCAAAACATGTTTACTTTTAAAAAGCTGGCTATGGGGGCTAGAGGCCTGAACAGAGAAAAGGAGAAAAGCAGTTCTTGGCAGGATAAGTAAGAAGTCACATCATAACTTCATGACTACAAGCCTGAGTGCAGGATGAGGCAGGATGAAGTGCTTTTAAACAGCCCCTCGAGTAAAGAGCCCCTGTATCTCAGTGACACACATTCAACACCACCACCTAAACTTAATCTGATTGTTCATTTGGTTTTCCTCCCGTCTTTTTTTTTTTTTTTTTTTTTTGCTCACAGCACATGGCTTGCGGGATCTTAGTTCCCCAACCAGGGATTGAACCTGGGCCCTCAGCAGTGAAAGCACGGAGTCCTAACCACTGGACTGCCAGGGAATTCCCATCATTTGGTTTTCAAGAATTCTTCCAGGGCAATGTAAACTTCAAGTCCCCAGAAGGAAGACACGGTTTAGAACTGAACCCTGGGAGAAAGTTGGTACAAGAGAAACCACAAAGGGGCCTGGGGGAAAGGAGGAGAGACGGTCCAGAATCAGGTGGTTAGGCCAAGAGACTGAAATCCAGGGCACTGGGCTGGAGCGTCTGGGGAGCAGGTGATGAGGCTCATCCCTAAAAAGAAGGAACCTTGAGCCCCTGCAGGGCTGGGCCAATGTCAGAGGGCCAGGACAGGATCATATCTGTGAGTGGAAGGAGCTCTGGTGCCTGAGCGGGGAGCAGAAGAGGGTCCACCTGCAGGGCCACGTCTCCATTAGCAAGACCTTTTTCTTCTGGCTTGGGGACAGTTGATTCTTCTGGTTTTTGGAGTTTAGAACAGATGACTAGAGGTGCCATGTTTTTCCCTCCATCATGAAGGCAAGGTTCAAAGAAAGGGCGAAGGGGGCCAGAGAAACTGTGGGTGAAAGTAAAGATGTGGGACTGGTTGGTCACGTTGTAGAAGGAAATGACTCCTGCTTCATAGTCCAGAAAAATCCCCACACACCGTGGGGGCTCTTTCAGGCGGAAGGAGGTCTGCGGGGATGTTAGGGCCTCGTACTCATTCTTGCGATTCTGTCGCAGGAGCCAGTGTCCATTGGCGGGCGAGGCGGTGACCTTCCCCTTCCTGCTCACTGACTCACTACACACCCCCAGGGCCCATTTGCTCTTGTCTGCCACAGACACCTCCCAGTAGTGACAGCCAGCTATGAAGTACTCAGAGCCCAGGACACTGACGACGAAGTCAAATCGCTGAGGGTTGTTGGGCACAGGCTGCCTTGTGTCTCCAAGCTTCACACACCTGCGGTCCTCAGACAGGATGAGTTTGGGATGCGCTGTGTCTGGGTCCAGGGTCACCGTCACTGCAGAGAGTCACAGAGAGGTGAGGTCTGAGACGGCTAGGTCTCAAAGGATCTTTGAGTAGCTTTGGAGGGAATAATCATCCCTAGGTCTGCAACCACTGTCATCGGCCCATTTTAGTTTATGGTGCCCTCACCTTCACATGTCCTGGAACTAAAGAAAACTGTCTTCCAGTCTCCTAGGTCTCCTGATGGCCTACTAAGTAAAAGAGGAAATGTTTTTCACCCATCTGTGAAGCTGCCTTAATCCTTAGGAAACACTGCCTTTGTCTTTGCTGGTCCAAAGGAGTCTAATGCATGATAATAAACAGGCTTTGATGTTAGACCCTGTAGCTACACAGCATGTTTTGAGTCTCAGCTCTGCCACAAGCTCGTTATGTGACCCTGGGCTTGTTATTCACCTCCAAACCTCAGTTTCTTCATCTGTAAAGGAGGAATAATAGCACCACTGAATAATATGCTGGAGAAGCTGTTGTGCAGATCTGATGAGCTAATGCATGAGACAGTGCCTTGTTCACACAGTGAGTGTGTGACGCTCATTTTCTTAGCTAAAATTATTGCTTATAATTATCATTTTAACATGGTAATATAGAGAGACTTCCCTGGTGGCACAGTGGTTTAGAATCCGCCTGCCAATGCAGGGGGCATGGTTCGATCCCCGGTCCAGGAAGATCCCACATGCCGCGGAGCAGCTAAGCCCGTGTGCCACAACTACTGAGCCTGCGCTCTAGAACCCACAAGCCACAACTACTGAGCCTGTGTGCTACAACTACTGAGGCTGCAGAAATATAAAACACTCATGCATCCAAAAAAAAAAAAAATACAATGAGGAAATTAACATGCAAATGAAAAACTCAGAAAAATATTTTGTGAAAAATAGGACCAAGAGTTAATATAGAAAAAGTCCCCACAAGTCGAAAAGTAGCCAGAATAGGACAGGCGCAGACAAGCCAAAAAGATAAAATACAAGTAACCAATGAACTTAAGAAAAATCTCAAAAATCAGGGAAAACCCATAAGAAGAGTAAACCAATTATTTATCAGCGTTCTAAAAGAAGGGAGACTTTCTAAATCAAAAACTCTTAAAATTTGATAAGCAGATAAACAGATTTGACTTAACTTTTTTTTTTTAATTACAGTCTGCCTTCCAAAGGAACAGAGCAATGGGCTCTGAAATGTGGATCCATTAAACTGGTGCAACTTACCAAAGTGTAGCCGGGCCCTTCTCCAGCCTAAAAGACAGAAAAAGGGATTGTTAAAGTAATGGAGAAATGGAGACCTCCTGGTGCAGTTGGAGTGGGGGCAGGTAGAGTGGGGGGACAGGGAGAGTGCACCTCACCTGAGTTTGCTGCAGCTCTCTTTAACTCTACAAAAGAAGAAACAAGGGGAGTGAGCTTTCACTGGAAACATAGAATCAACATAAGTTGGTATAGAAGTTATAAGAACAGGGGAACTTACTCAGTTCATGCCGGAGTTTCTCTAAAGAATAACAATTTGACAAATCAGAATGAGGGCTTGTACATGCCTGTGATGCTCCAGTCCCATCCCAACCGCATTCCCAGAGCAGATCCCCACTAGCAATACACTGAACTTTCCCCATGACAGTGTTTCCAACAGCAATGGCTCCCAGCCATGGTCCTGGGGTCCCCAGAGATACTGCAGAGGGTCAGTGAGTCCCTATGGGAACCAAACCTGACTTGCAGATTGAATCAACAACACATCTCACACAGGTAAGTGATGGCAACATAAACGTATGTAGATGTTGTGGGAGAAGAATAAAATATAAGTTCATTTAAATCTATTACTAATTTCCATTAGATTTTCTTATGCGTGTTTTCTCAATGTAAAATCAAATAGACATATCACATGTCTGAGGATTTGGGGTTGTTGTTGTTATGAAGAGGGTCTCATACATGAACAGGTGGAGAAGCACTGTTCCACATATTCAGTTGAATGAGGATCCATCTACCTTGGATCCCACCGAAGGCAACGTCATGCCTGAGTGATAGAAGTGTCTCCCAGATGTCTTCACCTATGGAAGGTATCTCTCTTCTTGCTAAAACATTTCCCATTTAGTGACTACACAACAATTGTGCAGGAAAGAGGAGCACAGAATATTTGAGGAAAAAGAGGCTTTAGGGAGCCAGGAAATTCCCCACCCTCATGCTTGAAGTATCCTTGCCCTTGCCCCCTCTCTTCTGCCCCAGAAGGTGAATCTGAGACTCTCATCATAAAGCAAAGATGTCAGCAGAAGGAGGTTTGTGGCACGGAAGGGGAGCAGAACTTACTGAGGGCTTTATAGAGACGTCCTAAAAAAACAGAGAAAGAGGCACGAGTGAGCAGATCCTGCCACTTTATCCCCAGGGCCCAGGAAGTCTCATCACTCCACCCCTGTGCCCCTCAGCCCCCAAACCCAACCCCCCGCTGAAAGAATGATGACAATCCTATCAGCTCCCAATACAGTCACATCCCCCTAAGGGCAGACTGGGGAATTCACCGGTGCTGGTGCCACTTTCCAGATGACCTGGACTACCCTGACTTTGGTTCCTCTTCCCTTCCTTTTGTCTGTCTGGTTTCATTTCCGCTGTTCATATGAGTGTTTCCAATATGTTTGTAACCGAGTGTCCATGAGTGTATGCCTTGCCGCCCTTTTATAACTGTTTATAATATCTATGGTGTAAAACTAGCTGAAGGCCTACCATCGACTTACTGATGTGGGCTGTTATTCTCTACACTAACCTCCCCCCACCCCGCTGAAGTACTGTGGAGAAACACAAATTTGGAGACCCCAGAAGGTCTGGGACATGTGCATATGCTTCTGTGCTTTGGGGGAGTACTTGCAGCCTCTCTGGAAGGGTCATCTGCCCACATTTTCCCCTTAGCACTGGCCCTGCCACAGAGTTGAAATTATACATTTGAGTTCACTGCCAGGCCCTGTGCTAAGGGCTGGGCATATGTTAGGTGTTGGGCATTGGGGCAGCGAAGCTGAATATGATATGGCCCCTAACAAGATAACGGTTTATTTTTACCATTCCCACTACCGACAGCCTCCATTTAGTGTGCCCTGTTTTTATGACGTAGGCCCTGAATCTGCTCAACAATATGAGGTGCATATAATTATTATTCCCATTTTACAGACTGGTGGTCTGAGGCTCAAAGGGACATGGAAATATATCCAGATTATCCAGCTGGTAAGTGGCCAAGGAGGCAGGATTCAAACCCAAGTCTGTCTGATTCCTAGTTGGAGGCCTTCCCCACTACACCACGCTGTTCCCTCCCTTCTAGGACACGACGGTCATTGTGTCCCTGAGGTGTGCACCCCTATGCTTTAACTAGTCTGGAGCAGATGTGAGTGGGGAAGGGAGGAGATGCCGAAATCACTGCAGGTGGAGCCATTTCTGAGCCAGTGACTTGTCCTCCCAGCTAGACTTTCAGAGGGCAGAGCCCCACCTGCTTTTTGGTACCTGGGGTGTCTGTCTTTTACCCTCAGTGGCCCAGAGCAAACATTCAATGAATGAAGACAAAATGGCAATAAGGGAAAGGTTTCAGGCACTGTAGTAGGAGTTGTGTGGGTTTTTTTTTAAGTTGTCTCTTTTAATCCTAAAAATAATCGGGTGAAGAGATCTATTATCCCCATTTTACAGATGAGGAAACCAAAGCTCAGAGCAGTAAAGCGACTTAACCCAGCCAGCAAGTGGCAGATCTGAGCCAGGTGCTGCTGACTCCAGAGCCTATGCCCCTCCCACTGTATCACACCACCTCTCTCAATGCAAAGATTGTATGGATCCTCCTATAATACCATTTTAATATATGTTAAAATAGTATATGAATCTTCTTTTTAGGTTATTGGTGGGAAAGCCAATGAAGGAACCTATGAATTTTGACCCCAGGCATCCCTTTGGCCACTGCTACCAACCCTATAACCCCTTGATATTAAAAAATAAATTCCAATGGTATTAACAGAGAATATATGTGTGGTGTGTGTGTGTGGGTGTGTGCATGTGTGTATACACATACACCACATATATATTGTATGTATAACAGCCACCAGCATTTATGTAGGAGAAAAAGTGTTATTTGTTCCCTACCCCTTATTCTATATATATAATTACCTTTTTCTTTTGCATGGTCTGAGAGAAGATTTTCTAGAGGAACGAAAGTAAAAGAAAATGAGATTCTGTGCCATTACCTTGAGGGTCCCTGCTTCCTATTGAGTTTATGGGCTCTTGAACCCGTCCCCCTCTGTCTCCACCTCCACCTCCCTGATCCAGGCCCTCATCTCTCTCATTTGGATGCCAGAGAGAGCGGCCCAAATTGTCCTCAAATTCTGTTTCGCTCCCTCTGGTCTCCTCTCAACAGAGCAGCCAGAGAGAGCTTTCTGGAAGCACAATTCTGGTCAGGATAGCCCATTCGCAGCTTCTCCACAGCTCCAAGGAGAAAGACGAAAACCCTTCATGGGATCTGCAAGGCCTCACATGCTGGTCCCCGCCTAACTCTGCAGCAGCACCTTCTGCCACCTTTCCCCTCACTTTTGCACCGTGTTTCTCTCTCAAGCTGTTCTGCTGTGGGTGGTTTCCTATTCCCTCTTCCCCCATGCCTGTCCGTCTTCCAGATCAAACATCACTGGGACCATCATCTGGAAACTCCTCTGCCATCCCTGAAGTTTGGTTGGTTCCACCCAGTCACCGTCTTCCCAGCCTTCAGAACTTCCTTTTGTAGCTTCTGTACACATTTATTTGTGTAATTATTTAATGCACGTATACCTCCCTGACTAGACAGAAGGTTCCAAGAAGGCAAAGACCGTGTCCGCTTTCACTCACTGTTGTGTCCCCAGCGTCTGGTATAGTCTGCACCGCTTAGCAGAGAATTATCAATTATTTGTTGGGTCCCCTACCTTAGACCTACACGACTCCCCCAGGATAAGATCAAGCCATGATCTCAGAGACAAAATCACCGAACATACTGGAAGGCAAGCTATTACAAGGTAGAGTCAGCAGAAACTGGGAACAACAGGTTTTGACACCACCACCACCGTCACCACCCAGCAGATACTGGAATCTTCAGGTCCGGAATTTAGATTAGTGGGCCCTGGGGACACAAAAATGAACAAAACAGAAAAACATACCTGCCCAGCCCAGGACACTCACCTACCTCCATTGCGTGTTCATAGAGAAGCCTCTCTGGAAGGGAGAGAGAGAGAGAGAGATGTCAGCTCAGCTTAAGGAAGGTCCTTTTCTAACAGGCAGAGCTGTCCAAGGGACCACAAGCTGCCTGAGCAGGACTTTGCTCCTTGTCGCTGTGGGTGTGTGACCATTAGAAAGGATTAGAGGGTCTTCAAACCATCAGACAGGGAAAGGAGTGTTCAGTTATGTGACTTTCAAGGTCCTTGGCAACCCTGCGAGCCATGAAATGCAACCATATTAATGAGGGTTTTATCTAATGGATATGATTGGATTTCTTTTTTTTTTTTTTAAGATGTTGGGGGTAGGAGTTAATTAATTAATTAATTAATTAATTTTTTTTTTTTTGCTGTGTCGGGTCTTCGTTTCTGTGCGAGGGCTTTCTCTAGTTGTGGCAAGCGGGGGCCACTCTTCATCGCGGTGCCTGGGCCTCTCACTATCGCAGCCTCTCTTGTCGCAGAGCACAGGCTCCAGACACGCAGGCTCAGTAGTTGTGGCTCACGGGCCTAGTTGCTCCGCGGCATGTGGGATCCTCCCAGACCAGGGCTCGAACCCATGTCCCCTGCATTAGCAGGCAGATTCTCAACCACTGCGCCACCAGGGAAGCCCTGGATTTCTTAATTAATTAGAAGACTGGCATGATGCCAGTCTTCTAATTAATTCACAGCTCTGCCCAGGAGCTTTCTGCACTTTCTTTGATCCTTTCTTCAATGTGGGTCCCCAGAACACAGCTCTACCAGTTTTCTCCCAGACAACCTATGGATAACTGTTAGGTCTCTGTCTGCTTCCTCCCAGCCTTTTCCTAGAGAGGCTGCAGTACCAATTCCTGCCAGCCTGGGCTCCCTTACCACTTAGTTACCTTTTGACCTTCTTTGCTTCCAGATGATGTAAATGCCCACCGTGATGAAAATCCCCAGGACAGGCAGGATCACAGCAAGAGCCACTGCTGATGAGGAGAACCTCCCTGGAGATGGGGCTGAAACAGAAACCGCCTGTGACCACCCTCTGAGAGCTTCTCCGTGTCAAGGGCCCCACGTCGAATGGCAGGTGACTCAGGCACATCCCAACTGCCGCCATCACCTTGAGAGAGACCTCCAGCCAAGTTGGTGAGGCTCTCTTCTTCTCTCAGCGACTCAAACCCCGCATGACCCAGGAATGACTTTAAAGTGAGATGTTTATCTCTCAGGATTGCTTTCAATGGTCCTGCCTGAAGACATTGATTCAAACTCAGCATCTCAACCACAATCTCATCCTGCCCGAGACTTTGGAGAACTGGAGGTGCTTCCTCAGGAACCGCTATAGTCTTCTCATGAGCACCCAGCTGCTCCCGCTTCAAATCCTCACTCTGAGATAGAACAGCAGTCGGCGAACTCTTTGCCTGAGCCCTATTAGCAGGGGCAAAACAATTTCTATGGTGTTACAGCAGCAAGCCGAACGTCTAGACAGGAGAGAAAGAAGGACGGAAGGAAGAACTAGCGAAGAAAAGAACAGCAGGAGAGGCTCTAGGACAAGTGGCGAAGAGCCTAAGCTGGATGTGAGTTCTTGCTCAGCACTGCGTGACCCCCGGAGAGAGACTGAGGTTCGCCAAGCCCGGCCTGCCCTCTGGAACATGCACCCGAGAAGAAACAAGGTCTTGGGCCTGGCCTCCTTATTCTTGGAACCCCTTTGTCAGATGTCGCAGGCAGGGAAAGAGGTACGGAAACTCTCACCTGACACACGCAAAGGCAACTGGAGGAAGACGAGTGTGATGAAGCATCTGGAGAGCCAGGAGCCTGAGGAACTTGCCATCTTCATCCAAACTAGGAGGACAGACACAGGGAGGCATCAGAAAGAGTTGGCGAGCTTGATGGGAGAAAGGGTGCCACCCAGGAGGTAGGGCAGAGATGGAGGCTGCATTGGGTACACTCTGGAGTCATAGGCCAGGTATTGAATCCCAGCTCTGCTGCTTACCTCCATGTGGCCTGAGTCTCTGGGACTCAGTTTCTCCATCTTTGAAATGGGTATAATAACTGTGCCTCCTGGCAGAATAATTGTGAGGACTGAAGGAGGTAAGTGCTCAACACAGAGGCTGGCATCATGGTTAAGTCTATAAATGCCATGAGTGAGCACTGCAGGGTGACACTCTGAGTATGATTTAGAAGGCACAGGGAGGAGTCTAGAAGAATGAGAACCTATATCCAGAGTTAGCCAGGTAAACACGGGAGGACTGGCTTCTTTTTGCATTTAGTGTCCCAGGTCAGGCTTGGGAAGTGCCTATTGCAAGCCAATCGTGGACCCACAATGTAGCCTGGAGCTCTTCCCTGACAGCTTTTCAAGTTTGACTATTGAGAAACAAGAAACCAGGGCAGTGAAGTTCCTGCATCTCATTATGAAGGCACTAATCCTACAAGTTCAGGGTCTGCAGTTAGAAAGACCTGGGTTCAAGTCTTAGCTCCACCCGTGTACTAGTTCTGTGTCCCTGGGAAAGTTGACATCTGTGGGTCTTCAGTTCTCAATGTATAAAGGGGAAACTTCTTCACAGGCAGATGTGAGGGTTCAAGGACATGATGCATGTAGAGCACTTGCCACATATGCCTATTGTTATTATTACTAAACTAAAAGAGGACGATCGTCCCTGGGAGATGTGAGTCACTGTGTGCACTAAGCACAGGGAGACTCTAAGGGATTCCCTCCTGTACGACTCTTTCCCCTCCTACTTGCTACTGTCTGAAATTCCTTGAGCAGGAAACAAATCTTTCATGCCACCCTTGGGTTTGAAGTTCAAATGCAAATACTCGAGGAAGAGAGAAACTGTCTCTTACACTCTCTCCAAGACTTCAAATCCTTTCTAAAGAAGAGGGTTTTGGGAATTCCCTGGCAGTCCAGTGGTTAGGACTTAGCACTTTCACTGCAGAGGGGCTGGGTTCAATCCCTGGTCAGGGAACTAAGATCCCACGAGCCCCGTGGCACTGACCAAAAAAAAAAAAAAATAGAGGAGAGTTTTATGGAAGTCACAAGGCCAGATCTCTGCAGGTCTTGGAAGATGGCGAAGTGGGGCTTGGAGGAGGTGGGGCAGTCAAAGCAAGATGGGGAAACTGAAGATGGACTCAAGCTTTGAACACATTTCCAGTTCTGTTTTTCTCACAGCGAACAGCACACTGCTTTAGGGTTGTTTTCTTTGTTCGTTGTTTTAAAATCATGATGCATGCATATAACACCCCCCCTAATCCCCTGATGTTGCAAATGGCAACATAACGCTAGGACATTGTAAGGTTAGGAATGCGGTTAGGATGGTTTTGTTGTTGCTGTTTGTTTGTTTGTTTTGCCTCCATCCCACCCACTTTCCTGCAGGTTACCAGCTACTCAGAAAGTGAACAAGACAAGTTAGGTAAATGAGAAAGGCTCTCTACCTTATCAATTAAGGTTGAAGGTGGAAGTAGGCAGGGCCCTGGATGCCCTGGAATTACCCCCAATCCCCAAACCCTCAATGAGAAGGTATTTTTGAAACACAACCTGGGTAGCCACGCCCAGAGTGATGTGGAGCTGCAAGCTGAACCAGGGCTGCCTGAAATTTAATAAGAGGAGACCCCCAGGGCCCCATCTTCCTAGATTCAGATAGTTCATTAAGTGATTAAGAGGATGGGCTCTAGAGTCAGCCTGGGTTCAAGCCCTGGTTCTGCCATCACCTCCCTGGTGTGACCTTGGACAGACTAGTTTACTCCAAGTCTCCTCTCATTCACACATGAAGTGGAGTTAATAACAGTACCCACCTCGTAGATAGGGCTATAGTGAGCATTCATAGAAAACATGTGGTGCAATGGTCTGCACCAGATACTAAGAATAAAAAAGCAGGGCTTCCCTGGTAGCGCAGTGGTTAAGAATCCACCTGCCAATGCAGGGGACACGAGTTCGAGCCGTGGAAAGATCCCACATGCCGCGGAGCAACTAAGCCCGTGCACCACAACTACTGAGCCTGTACTCTAGAGCCTGCGAGCCACAACTACTGAGCCCACACGCCACAACTACTGAAACCCACGCACCTAGAGCCTGTGCTCTGCGACAAGAGAAGCCACCGCAATGAGAAGCCCGTGTGCCCCAGGAAGAGTAGCCCTCCCCAGCCCTACTCGCCACCACCGTAGAAAGCCCGCACGTAGCAACGAAGACCCAACACAGCCAAAAATTAAAAAAAAAAAAAAAAGTTGGAAATAAATGAGGAATAATTAAAAACTGACAACGTGGGTTGTTAAAATACAAATAAATGTAATATATATTTCTATTTTTTAAGAAAAGCAAATGAAGTCCTTCCATCCAATTGTCACTCTGAGTAATGAGGGCAGGTGAGGTAGCTTCGGGAGGAGAGCTAGAAAGGATGACACTAGATACAGGACTTTCACTCTCCAGTCATTAGAGAAATGCAAATTAAGACCACAGTTAGATATGCTTTGTCTTCCTTCAAATTATCAAATATCAGGGGGAAAAGTACCCAGAGTCAGCACACATGTGGGCAAACTGACTCCCTTGTCCATTGCTAAACAACTTTCACAAGGAAAATTTAGCAATAAGTATCAAAAGGTTTACACGTAGGCAAGAGTTTTTTAGCTGCTCCGCAGCATGTGGGATCTTCCCGGACTGGGGCACGAACCTGTGTCTCCTACATCGGCAGGCGGACTCTCAACCACTGCGCCACCAGGGAAGCCCTAGGCAAGAGTTTTAATCCAGTAATTTCACCTTCAGAAAAGAATGCTACAGAAATAAATAAGGATGTGCATGAGGATTTGATGGTGCGGATGCTCATCACAAAGTTATTTACGAAAAGAAAAAAATTGAAGACAACCTAAAAGTCCACTAAAATGGGAATGATTATTTATGGTACATTCTTGCAATGAAATACTATGCAGTGTTTCATAATCACATGACAGAACAACCTTTAATAGCACTGGGAAATTTTCACTATATCCCAAACAATAAATTTTTAAAACGATGCATAGGATGATACAATTTAGGCAGAATATGCTTAGAAAAAAGACAAAAATGTAGATATTAAGCAGTGGTTATTTCTGAGGGTGGGAGAGGGGAATGAAGGTGATCTTTATGGTTTTCGCTGTGTATTTTCTAAATTTTCTACCTTGAACATGTATAACTGTGATTATCAGGAAACAAATATATTGAAAGAATCAGGAGGATGACCAGGAAGGGAAGGAGAAAGAGGAGAAGAAACAGAGTCCACTTTGGGCAAAGGCACACACAGTCCAGGAGGCAAAGAAGCACAGCAGGAAGTGCCTCCCGAGGTCCAAAATCAGAAGCCACAGCCACAGTTGCTTTACAGCATCTCTTCTCAGAGCTTTGAGTGGAAAATTAAGTGCTGCCAAATCTTTTATTTCCTATTTTCTTACATGGATGTAATAACCCTCTATCTGGTCACCGTACTGATCTCCAGACCTATTCTTCTGATCTGGTTGGCCAGGATGGCCTTCTTGCATCATGTCCTCAGTTAACTTATATTATAATATATCAATATTATAACAATCAACATTGTGTTACTGTAAGATTGAATTAATACTAAATCATAAATATATTTTTGAGTTATTAATATTGTTCTATATCCATAATGGCTCCAATTTATTGCACCTGTAGGTACTCTACATATATTGTCTTTGCTATTGACAACAACCCTGAAAAATAGGTATTACTGTCCTCATTTTACACTCAGAACAAGGCAATCTTGCACATATCAGGGTATCATGCAAGCAAACTGACAGGATCCTTTCTGGAAGTAGGTAGAATGTAAAACATGGATAAATAGATGAGTGAATGAATGAATGCACAGCCTTGTATCATGAGTTACAAAATGCGCAAATCACTTCCTTACTTCTCAGTGTGGTTATCACGAAATTCCTTTATGAAGGAAGCTCCCCTAATAAATATAAAGCATAATTTCACTTCCTAAAGTTCAATGTACATGACACAATTTGGGGACCATTGATATCTTAACAATATTGAGTGTTCTGGCCAATGAACAGTTGACGTCTCTACTAATTTAGGTCTTCTTTAACTTCTTTCAGCAGTATTTTATAGTTTTCAGCATATAGATCTTGCACATCTTTTGTCAGCTTTATTCATAAGTATTTAATATTTTGATGTTATTATAAATAGTATTAAGTTATTAATTTTAATTTCTGATTTTTCATTACTAACATATAAAAATACAATTGAGTTTTGTATATTTTGTCTTATATCCCTGACCTTGCTAAACTCATTTACTAATGCTAGCATTTCTGTAGATTACATAGGATTTTCTGTATAGAAGATCACATCACCTATGAGTAAAGACAGTCTTACTTCTTCCTTTTTAATCTGAATGTCTTTTATTTCCTTATCTTTTACCTTGTTGCCTTGGCTCCTTGCCTTGTTCCTGATCCTAGGGAAAACATTCCTTTTTTCACCATTAGGTATAATGATAGCCATAAGGTTTTCATAGATGCCTTTTATCAAGGTCAGGAAATTCCCTTCTATTTCTAGTTTTCTGAGAGTTTTTATCAAGAATGGATGTTAACTTTGTCAACTGAAATGTCTGTATGTATTGAGATGATCACACAATTTTCCCCTTTTTTTATTGAAGTATAGTCGATGTACAATATTATATAAGTTTCAGTTGTACAACATAGTGATTCAAAAATTTTAAAGGTTATATTCCATTTAAAGTTATTCTAAAATATTGGCTATATTGCCTTGTTATACTATATATACTTGTAGCTTATTTATTTCATACATATGTTTTTTTTTATGTTTCTGAAAGTACTGAGTTTATTTTAAAGATTGCATCAAGTTTGAATCTCAGTAAACAAAGCCATGTCTTCATTATATGTTGATTTTGTCAAAGAGCACAGACTTGCATACATCAAATGATATGATAAAGTACTTTAAAGTAAAAGGTGTTTGCTTTTAGTACTGTGGAACTAAAGTATCAATAAAAAGTTAACATGGAACTAAAATGTCTTCTGGGTGATTTAGGCCATAATGTTTTGGCTTCTTAGAAGTTTTCAAAATTAACAGTTTTAAAATGGATCCTTTTATCTGATTATTATTAAATAAAATAATATTTAATAATATTAAATTATAATGAAATTATATTATTATTAAATATAAAAGGATTATTATTATCCTTTTATCTGCTATTCGCTAGAATAGA
Organism: Monodon monoceros; assembly: GCF_005190385.1. Taxonomy (NCBI): domain Eukaryota; kingdom Metazoa; phylum Chordata; class Mammalia; order Artiodactyla; family Monodontidae; genus Monodon; species Monodon monoceros. The sequence goes on from NW_021703774.1 coordinate 146,312,094, forward strand.
GGCATAGAAAAGATTCTCTCTGCTTAGATTAACGTACTCATACAATATATGCCTAAGCTGAAACAAAAAGGTCAAATATGTGAGAGATAATGGCATTCGTGATCACAAGTTGTTTTAAAAGGGGAAAAATGAGTTCCAACCTATTTCTTTTTTGGCCATGCCACACGGCTCGCGAGATCTTAGTTCCCTGACCAGGGATCGAACCTGTGCCCCTGGAGTGGAGGCGTGGAGTCCTAACCGCTGGACTGCCAGGGAATTCCCAGTTCCAACCCATTTAAAAATAGTTCATTAAAAGCCTGAGCTCTTTGCAAAAGGGTGCCATTTTAAACTTATCTGCCATCCCACTTCCATAACATTTATAAGCATATTTCACTGGGCAAGCAAATTAGTAACGTGATTGCATCATAGCTGTGTAGTTAATCCAGAAACTTGTCAACTGAATACAACTTTGTGTGTGTGTGTGTGTGTGTGTGTGTGTGTGTGTGTGTGTGTGTGTG